>NC_088404.1:28055507-28386507 GCF_034236695.1 Oncorhynchus nerka | reverse complement strand
GTTTTGTTCCATAATGTCCAATACTAGTGTCCAAGTAGCTGCATTTGCTATCACTTTCAGCTCACGTGCCCAAAAACTGACTGCTGGTCCAAGATAATTTGCACGTAAACTTCCAAAAGATATATTCCAGGTCGAATAAACTGGTCAAACTAAGTAGAGAATCAATCTTCAGGATGTTATTATCATATACATCCAATAACGTTCCAACCAGATCATACGTTTTCATCTGGGGCCGAATGGAACAGCCGTAGCACCCACAGAGAAATGTGCCACAGCAAAATGGCGTTCTGTTGCGACACTGACTATTTTCCCTCCCATTAGGTCAAAGTTCACAGCAAATGCTCAATTACACTTTCTACTGAATGAGGACATCTAGTGGAAGGCGTAGGAAGTGCTTCCAGATCCATATCTTGTTGGGAAAGGAGGGGGCGATTTAACATTTTTATTTTTATTTTATTTAACTAGGCAAGTCAGTTAAGAACAAATTCTTATTTTCAATGATGGCCTAGGAACAGTGGGTTAACTGCCTGTTCAGGGGCAGAACGACAACCTTCCGGTTACTAGTCCAACGCTCTAACCACTAGGCTACCCTGCCGCCCCAGGTGATGTCAAAGTTGCCCCAACTTTCAGAATTTCACTCCTTGTTTGGAAGATTGCCTGCCCTATGAGTTCTGTTATACTCACAGACATAATTCGAACAGTTTTAGAAACTGCAGAGTGTTTTCTATCCAACAGTAATAATAATATGCATATATTAGCAATCTAGGACAGAGTTCAATGCAGTTCACTATGGGCACGCAATTCATCCAAAGTGAAAATACTATCCCCTATCCTCAACAAGTTAAACGGATTAGCTAACACAACGTGACATTGGAACACAGGAGTGATGGTTGCTGATAATGGGCATCTGTACACATATGTAGATATTACATTAAAAAACATGTTGTTTCCAGCTACAATAGTAATTTACAACATTAACAATGGCTACACTGTATTTCTGATCAATTTAATGTTATATTAATGGACAAAATTTCATTTTCTTTCAAAAACAAGGACTTTTCTAAGTGACCCCAAACTTTTGAATGGTAGTGTATGTCTTGACCTCAGCAAAAATGGATGCTACTGCTCATCGTTGGCTTGCTGCGTTATCTACCTATGAATTTAGTCTTAAGTACAGGCCGGGAAAACATAACAACGATGCCGACTCCCTATCCCGTCGTCCACATGAGTAATCTGAAATGAAATCAGATCGGAGAAACATTCCCACTCCAGGCATGAGAGCCATATGCCAGATGTCCACTGTGAGCAGACCGATTCATAGATTATCTCAAGAGTGATTGACCAATTGGCTGCTTCATACCGTTCGTCAAGCATACTGCAACCTGACTACGTTGAGTGCTCATCAGCTTCCAAGGTTGAGTACATCTGAGCTGTCAGCTGCTCAACAAGAAGTTCTTTGCACTGGTGAGGTGTGGTCTGCTCTAGCGATGGGTGATGTCACAAGAGTAATGAAGACGGGACATCCAGCAATCTCTCTCCTCCTGAGAGAATGGGAGAAATTGAAGATGGAGTGCAATAACACGATTTCCAATCCTCCGCATAGACCTCATCACACTCCGCTACTTCTGCCAGAGATGTTTAGAAAAGTGTTGTTGAAGTAACTACACAATGACTCAGGTCATCTGGGATTAAACAAGATTTAAGGACTAGTAAGAGACGGTTTCTACTGGCCACGTATGAAACTGGAGGTCAAAGACTACTGCAAGTCCTGTGCTCGCTGTATCCAGAGAAAGACTCTACCCAAGAGAGTTGCTCCTTAGTCTCATACATAGTGATGGACCCTTGGATCTTGTCTGCATGGATTTCCTGTCCATTGAACCAGATTCCAGTAACACAGCGATTGTCCTGGTCTTTACAGATCACTATACCAGATATGATCAATCCTTTCCTACTAATGATCAGAAAGCATCCACGGTTGCAAAAGTGTTTTGGGAAAAGTACTTAATCCGTTACAGCCTACCCCAAAGCATGAACAGTCATCAGTGCTTAGAGTCGAGAAGTCAAGAACAACGCCATACCATCCTAAGAGAGATCCACAACCTGCAAGATTTAATAGAACGTTTTTGAACATGCATGGAACACTGGATCCAAGGACAAAGAGCAAATGGAGCCAGCATATTGGACATTGTGTACATTCACACAGAAGGAAGCACTCAGAAGGAAAATAGACTCAGAAGGAAGCAACCATATACTCTCCGTACTTTCTCATGTTTGGCTGTAAAGCAAGGTTACCTATAGACTTGATCTTTGGAGTCTCAAGTGATGGAGCATCAGAGAAGACTTACCTGAAGTCGGTGTCAGACATGAGGAAAGAGTTGCAAACTGCATACAAACTCGCAGAGATCACTTCTGACAAACAGAACAAAGGAAACAAAGATATGATCAGAAGAATAAATTACACTTTGCAACAATGTAAAGTAGTGAGTGTACAGCTTGTATAACAGTGTGAATTTCCCAGATGCTAATATATGCATGTTATTGTATTGGATAGAAAACACTCTGAAGTTTCTAAAACTGTTTGAATGATGTCTGTGAGTATCACAGAACTCATATGGCAGGTAAAAACCTGAGACAAAATCCAACCAGGAAGTGGGAAATCTGAGGTAGGTAGTTTTTCAACTCAACCCCCATTGAAGATATAGGGTGAAATTAGTTATGTTTCATTTCCCAAGGCTTCCACTAGATTGATTCCATACTTAATTTGGCATGTTTCTACGGGCTGTAACGGAACTTTTTGAACTTTTCGACCTGAACGCGCTTTTGGATTTGTTTACCAAACGCCCTAACAAAAGAAGATATTTGGACATAACTGATGGACATTATCGAACAAATCAAAATTTAGCATGGAACTGGGATTCCTGGGAGTGCATTCTGATGAAGATTATCAAAGGTAAGTGAATATTTAAAATGCTATTTGTGAGTGATGTTGACTACCCAATATGGCGGGTATCTTTTTGGCTGCTTTATTGTCTAAAGGCTGTACTCAGATTATTGCATGGTTTGCTTTCTCCATAAAGTTTTTTTGAAATCTGACACGGTGGTTGCATTAAGAAGAAGTTTATCTAAAGTTCCATGTATAATAGTCGTATCTTTATCAATGTTTATTATGAGTATTTCTGTAAATTGATGTGGCTCTCTTCACAATCACCGCATGTTTTAGAACTACTGAACGTAACGCGCCAATGTAAACTCAGATTTTTTTATATAAATATGAACTTCATCAAACATGAATCCTATGAGTGTCATCTGATGAAGATCATCAAAGGTTAGTGATTCATTTTCTCTCTTTTTCTGCTTTTTGTGACTCCTCCTTGGCTGGAAAAATGGCAGTGTTTTGGTGGTGACCTAACATAATCGTTTGTAGTGCTTTCGCTGTAAATCCTTTTTGAAATCAGACACTATGGATGGATTAACGAGAATTGTATCTTTAAAATGGTGTAAAATACTTGTATGCTTGAGGAATTTTAATTATGAGATTTTGTTGTTTTGAAATTGGCGCCCTGCACTTTCACTGGGTGTTGCGGGAGGGTTCCGCTAGACAGGTTAACGAAGGTTCCAGATGCTTCGGGATCTAGCTTGGATTCATCGGATCGGGAGCTGAAGAGGACAGTTTGGTCTGAGGGAATTTGAGGACTTCGTTGACGCTGGACATCGGTTTTCGGATGCATGCAGGGCACTTTCTGCCAATTGGATTATAAATAGATATCGGCCTTGGAACTGTTGGCTTCATTTAGTTTCTACTAAACCGCGAATAACTGTTTCTTTAGCTTAACGTTGTTTTTTTTAGCTCCAACAGTGCCAAATAACATTTTCAGTTTAGCACCCGGGTTTAGGTTTAGGCTGTCTTAAAATTGTATTGTGTCATGTGTATTGCAGGTTGTATACAATTGTATCATTCATCATTCATTCATCATTATTTTCTACATAAACATTCTATCTGTAGGTAAGAACCCTGGTCTCTCTGTTTTTTCCCTAGTGAGTTAAATCATACCAGGTTTATTATATGCTGAGTGTCCATTTCACCATACTTACTGAGTTGATTTATCTGAGTCTGCGGTGAGATGGTTACAACTAACAACAGAAAACAGTCACACGTCAGGTAGGAAAATTCAAAGAAGCAGTACATGCATAGAATAGGCCATGTTTTGTTGTGTTTTCTAGTAGTTATTCTAAGGCTCACTGTTTCAGTTGCAAAAAGTAAACTGCATTAAACTGAAAGAAGGGACTCCTGAATAAACAGCAATGAAAGGATGGCAGTACAATATGCAAATGCTAGCTAATACTGAAGTTGTGTGCATGTTCATGGAGCCATGTCCTACCCTACAAGGATATTTATTTTAGCAGAGTAACCAGATTAGACCAGAGCGTATCTGAAATTAAAGCTTCAATATTGAATGTGTCCAGGCCGTACAGCTTTTGACTGTGGAAGAAGGTAGTGTTTATTTTAAGTGCATCACTATGATTGCTGGCTGGTGGCAGCACCATCCAGTGTTCCTGTGCCTCTCTCTCTCTCTGTGCAACCTCTCCTAGAATTGAGCAA
Organism: Oncorhynchus nerka; assembly: GCF_034236695.1. Classification (NCBI taxonomy): domain Eukaryota; kingdom Metazoa; phylum Chordata; class Actinopteri; order Salmoniformes; family Salmonidae; genus Oncorhynchus; species Oncorhynchus nerka. The sequence goes on along the minus strand of NC_088404.1, from coordinate 28,381,907 downwards.
AGCTGTTTTCAGGTACCGTTAGGGTCCCTTGTGTTGCATGTTCTAGGACACGTTCTGCACCTTTCACATTCAGTCGGTGTGGTGCCTAAAGCATTAACAACCTCATAAGAATACCCTGTACCACAATGATTAAGCACATTGATTTTCCTGTAATTGCTATGCTTCACACTATTTTGGGGGCGGCGGATAGCAAGAACATTGGTTATTTAAGGAATAATGGCTAAGCGCTATTTACATTACTCTGTTTGTAAAAGAAAGGGTAATTAGGTGAGAGTGCGAGGTATGAGCCGCTGCATCTGGCCCCCAAAGAGAGGCTCTGTGTGTGTGATTAGCTGCCAAGAACACCCCCAGATGGCACCTATTACCTGAGCGCATTAATTAAAGATCCAAGCAAGCCCCCTGCTTTAGAGTCATGCAGGGGGATGAGGACACTAGCTGATGGCTGGCTGCCGGGCTCTTCCTCACTCTAAGCCGGGCCAGCTGCATTGTAGCATCGGAAGCCTCTCAGCTGCATCGGGTGTGCGCCACGTGCCTGTTGTCGTGACTGGCGAGGGTCAACAAAAAGACAATTAGAGCAAGTACTGATCAACAATTGGAGTCACACTCACACGTTAGGAATAAGCACTTTCCGTTAGTAGTGCTATAGAGAGCATTGTAATGGAGTTTTTTTCCCCACAGGCACAGGCGAACAGTGGAGAGGGGTAGCAGTCGTGGTGCAGTGAAGAGTCAGACAGCCGTTGGTTGAGAGGTTCCCGTAAAACGGAGTGTCCAAGGTAAGTGTCCATTTCCTATAGTTCTGGGCCGTCTTTAGCATTTGGTTTGAGGAGGGAGGAGGCGATAGGGATTGGCAACAGCGGTCACAATTTCACTTTTCTCCATGCCAATCTGTGGAATCACAGCATACCATGCAAAGGAAGGAAATAGTCCATGCAATTAAATTACATTTCAAGATTTAAGAAGTTAAAAGTGAAAGGCAATCGTTGTAAGTAACACACAGCATACAGGATTACAAGGCACTCATAAGGGCATAATCGCGAATAATAAGACACGTGACTGGAACGAATTGCAAAAATTGCTGAAGTTGGAGACTTTTATCTCCCTCACCAACTTCAAACATCTGCTATCTGAGCAGCTAACCGATCGCTGCAGCTGTACATAGTCTATCGGTAAATAGCCCACCCATTTTCACCTACCTCATCCCCATACTGTTTTTATTTATTTACTTCTCTGCTCTTTTGCACACCAATATCTCTACCTGTACATGACCATCTGATCATTTATCACTCCAGTGTTAATCTGCAAAAGTGTAATTATTCGCCTACCTCCTCATGCCTTTTGCACACAATGTATATAGACTCTCTTTTTTTTCTACTGTGTTATTGACTTGTTAATTGTTTACTCCATGTGTAACTCTGTGTTGTCTGTTCACACTGCTATGCTTTATCTTGGCCAGGTCGCAGTTGCAAATGAGAACTTGTTCTCAACTAGCCTACCTGGTTAAATAAAGGTGAAAAATAAAAAATAAAAATAAAATGTTGATACGTAAGATTATAAACATGATAATATAAATACAATGTCAATCTCTAGTTTAGTAAGAGTCAGTGTCATTTGTGACAATGTCACGACTTCTGCCGAGGTCGGTCCCTCTCCTTGTTTGGGCGGCGGTCGGCAGTCAACGTCACCGGCCTTCTAGCCATCCCCGATCCACTTTTCATTTTCCATTTGTTTTGTCTTTGTCTTACACACCTGGTTTCAATTCCCCAATTACTTGTTCATTATTTAACCTCTTGAAGCTAGGGGGCACTATTTTTATTTTTGGAAAAATAAGATTCACAAAGTAAACTGCCTATTTCTCAGCACCAGATGCTAGAATATGCATGTAATTGACAGCTTAGGATAGAAAACACTCTGAAGTTTCCAAAACTGTAAAAATATTGTCTGTGACATTAACAGAACTGATATTGCAGGTGAAAACCTGAGAAAAATCTAATCAGGAAGTGACTCTAATTTTGAAACCCCTGTTTTCTATGCATCCCTATTGCCCATTGAAAGGGACATCAACCAGATTCCTTTTTCTGTGGCTTCCCTAAGGTGTCTACAGCCTTTAGACGTAGTTTCAGGCCTTTATTTTGAAGAATGAGCGTAAACGTCCACATTGCGTAAGTGGTCAGTTGTTGGCTCTCAGTGTGATTTTTGCGCTAAACAGAGAGGTAGCTATTTTTCCTCCAGGTCCTAGTGAAAAGCCAACTGTCCCGGTTGATATATTATCGAATAGATATTTGAAAAACACCTTGAGGATTGAATTTAAAAACATTTTCCATGTTTCTGTCAATATTATGGATATAATTTGGAATTTTTGTCTGCGTTGTCGTGACCGCTATTTCCGGTGGATGCCTAAGCTTAACCTGTTGCGACGAGCAATCCCGTATCCGGGATCCTATTTATAGCCTCAAGCTCATTACCATAACGCAATGTTAACTATTCATGAAAATCGCAAATGAAATGAAATAAATCTATTTGCTCTCAAGCTTAGCCTTTTGTTAACAACACTGTCATCTCAGATTTTCAAAATATGCTTTTGAACCATAGCTAAACAAGCATTTGTATAAGAGTATTGATGGCCTAGCATAGCATTAAGCCTAGCATTCAGCATGCAACATTTTCACAAAAACAAGAAAAGCATTCAAATAAAATCATTTACCTTTGAAGAACTTCGGATGTTTTCAATGAGGAGACTCTAAGTTAGATAGCAAATGTTCCGTTTTAATAATCACAAAAAGATTATTTATGTAGGACAAATCGCTCAGTTTTGTTCATCGCGTTTGGGTAAGAAAAAACCCGAAAATTAAGTCATTACAACGCAAACTTTTTTCCAAATTACCTCAATAATATCGAAAGAAACATGGCAAACGTTATTTAGAATCAATCCTCAAGATGTTTTTCACATATCTATCGATGATAAATCATTCGTGGCAGTTGACTTTCTCCTCTGAAGAAAATGGAACGCGCATGGACCTGGAGATTACGCAATAATTTCGACGGAGGACACCGGGCGGACACCTGGTAAATGTAGTCTCTTATGGTCAATCTTCCAATGATATGCCTACAAATACGTCACAATGCTGCAGACACCTTGGGGAAACGACAGAAAGTGCAGGCTCATTCCTGGCGCATTCACAGCCATATAAGAAGACATTGGAACACAGGGCATTCAAAATCTGGACCATTTCCTGTATGACATTTCATCTTGGTTTCGCCTGTAGCATTAGTTCTAGGGCACTCATAGATAATATCTTTGCAGTTTTGGAAACGTCAGAGTTTTTTCTTTCCAAAGCTGTCAATTACATGCATGGTCGAGCATCTTTTCATGACAAAATATATTGTTTAAAACGGGAACGTTTTTTTATCCAAAAATTAAAAGAGCGCCCCTTATCTCGAAGAAGTTAACGCATCAAACTAACGGAGGTATTTGGATATAAAAAATATCTTTATGGAACAAGAGGAACATTTGCTGTCTAACTGGGAGTCTCGTGAGTGAAAACATCTGATGCTCATCAAAGGTAAACGATTAATTTGAATGCTTTTCTGATTTTCGTGACCAAGTTTCCTGCCGCTAGGTGTACAAAATGTTTTGTTAGTATATCCAAGAGGTTAACCCTCTGTTCCCCCAAGGTTGTTTGTTAGTGATTGTTTGTTTTGTAATACGGCCCGTTATTGTGGGCTCAAATTGTTTGTGGAATCTTGAGTAAATACGTTTATTACGCATATCTGCTGTCCTGCGCCTGACTCCTCTACACCAGCTACACACAGGCTTTATTACAGAATCACTCACCCAACTAATGGAGTCAGCAGGAGCAGACGCCCTCCCTGTGGCGGTAGAGGAGCGCGTCCAGCAGCATGCGACCATGTTGCAACGTCTGGGCACCGCCATGGATCGCATGCTGCAGACGATGGATCGTTGGGAGAGAGGAGGAGATCTTCCAGCGCCTCCACCAGCCCCACTACAGTAGGCCCCACTGTCCACCCTCCTTCACCGGGTCCCAGAGGGATTCGACTCGCGCTCCCAAGGGAGTATGACGGGAAGACTGCCGGTGTCCAGGGGTTCCTACTCCAGCTGGAACTTTACCTGGCGACCGTCCACCCGGCTCCTTCGGGACGTGAGAGTGTGTCCGCCCTCATCTCCTGCCTCTCAGGCAAAGCCCTGGAGTGGTCCAACACCGTATGGAGTGAGGGAGACGCGGCGTTGGACCATTATGCAGAGAACGTCTGTCCACCTGAGGAAGGGGACGAAGGAGCGTGCAGGATTTCGCTTTGGACTTCTGGACCCTGGCCGCCAGCGCGGGATGGAACAATGGGGCCCTGATCGATCACTACCGGTGAAGTCTGCGCGAGGATGTTCGTCAGGAGTTGGCCTTCCGAGACACCACCCTCACGTTGGACCAGCTGGTGGACCTGTCTATCCGGCTGGAGAACCTGCTGTCTACCCGCTGACGTCCGGATCGGGGCCTGTTAGTTCCATCCCCCAGCACCTCCACTCCGACGCCAATGGAGCTGTCAGGTGCTGCACTTAGGGTGACCGGAGCAGGGGCCATTCCCTGCACATTCTGTGGCCACAGAGGGCACACTGCTGGTTGGTGCTGGGGGTATTCCTCAGGGAGTCGAGGCAGTAGGCAGGGCATTATCTCACCCAGAGCTCCCTGTTGCTCACATGTATGCGTTTATTACATTTCCTGAATTTTCCCTGCATTCCCAGCATAAGGCGCTCTTAGATTTAGATGCAGCTGGGAATTTTATTGACCGTTCATTTGCCCATAGTTTAGGGATCCCCCTTGTTGCTGTGGATCTGCCCTTCCCTGTGCAAAAATCGCGCAACATTTCAGCTCCCTGCTACTCATGCCAGGAATATAGTATATGCATATGATTAGTATGTGTGGATAGAAAACACTCAGACGTTTCTAAAACTGGTTAAATCACGGCTGTCACTATAACAGAACGTGCGTTTCATCGAAAAGCGCAGGAAAATCTGATCACTGAAAATTGGAAAATATATCAATGCGCCACTTGTATGTATTGTCTATGGGAAAGCAAATTAACTGGAGCCGAGATTGCAATTCCTACAGCTTCCACAAGATGTCACCAGTCTTGTCATTTGCCTGGGCTTTGTTTCTTGGTCAAACGAACAAGAGACAGCCCATTTCTTCCGGTCTCCGACCGGATATTTTGGTTGAGATTTACCCTGACATTATTTCAAGACGTACAGCTATAGAATATACATCGCCTCGTGATCAATTTGATCGATTATTAACGTTTAGTAATACCTAAAGTTGCATTACAAAAGTATTTCGAAGTGTTTTGTGAAAGTTTATCGTCGACTTTTTTAATTTAAAAAAATGACGTTGCGTTATAAAACGCTGTTTTTTTCCTTGATCACACAGTCTTCATAGATCGATATCTAGGCTATATATGGACCGATTTAATCGAAAAAAGACCCAATAGTGATGTTTATGGGACATCTAGGAGTGCCAACAAAGAAGATTGTCAAAGGTAATGAATGTTTTATATTTTATTTGTGCGTTTTGTGTAGCGCCGACTATGCTAATTATTTTGTTTACGTCCCCTGCGGGTCTTTTGGGGTGTTGCATGCTATCAGGTAATAGCTTCTCATGCTTTCGCCGAAAAGCATTTTAAAAATCTGACTTGTTGGCTGGATTCACAACGAGTGTAGCTTTAATTCAGTACCCTGCATGTGTGTTTTAATGAACGTTTGAGTTTTAACGAGTGCTATTAGCATTTAGCATAGCGTATTTGCATTTCCAGATGTCTAGATGGGACGCCTGCGTGTCGGGGGGACGCAAGAGGTTAAGCAAGGTGTTTGCAAATGTAACATCAGTAGGGTAGAGAGAGGAAAAAGGGGTAAAGAGGTACTTATGACTGTCATAAACCTACCCCCAGGCCAACGTCATGACAGTCCCGCCATGTTGGGTTCAATCTTGCGATTAACCTGCATGTTGCAAACCAACATAAAAATGAAGGTGGGTTGTCCTGGTTGTGGACCATCGTTGGGGTCCCCATCTGGTGGTCGACCCGGGTAGGGTTTCTGTGAATGAAGTCCGCTCCATGGCTGGACAGCAGATGTCCAGTTGGTGATCGCTGTTGCAGTCCCCCCTCTGGTGGTCGACCCGGGTAGGGTGTCTGCAAATGAAGAAGTCCGCTCCATGGCTGGGCAGCGGATGTCCGGATTGGGATCGCCGTTCCGGACCCGTCGTATGTTCGTCCAGACTGGAAGATCTGGGCAGTAACTTAGGCAGATGTTAACAACGCACACACACTCATGAAATATATCATTACATGTCCTCCCAAATGAGCGGCGTTGTGGCACTAAATGATGGTTGTATGGGGAAGTTGTTTATGGCTCTATCACTTTCTACATGCTGAAGAAAATGAAACAAAATGAATGAAAGCATAAACAAAACAAAATATAGTTATGCCCCCTTAATCATCTAATTGGACTGTATTCTATCGACATCCATGGTCTTGGCAAAATGACCCTATCATGGCATTGTCTAATGTCATATCTAGGGCTTTCCTAATTTGCAGGGTGTTGCTTAGGGTACTATCCTAAGTTGATAACTATATGATAAGTCTACAGCTGTAAGGCACTTGTTTTGGGCAGTCTACAGGGGTGACTTATGGACTTCTGGGAAGAAAACTGGTGAGTGCTGTAGCTGTAGAGTTAAAGGCCTCAAAATAAATGTTCAACTTTACTAAGGCTGGTATTTTACTCGGACCCTTAAGTGATCCTAGCATAAATCCTAATTGGATGTTCCGTTGTGCATGTGCATTTATGCTTACGCAAGCACATGCAAAGGGAAGGAAACCAAGTATCCTGGTAGATTATAACTTGTTCAGAATGAGTCTGACGTAGTCAGGTCATTTTCAGGTCAATGCCTGGAGGTCAGTCAGAATTGGTGTCGAGGGAGTCTGTAGTGGTTTTACTACCGGTCACTGTCTTCCACTATTGTAGTGGCGGTAAGTATGAAGAAGTATACTTCACAGCTATGTTATCCACAGAGGAGCTAACCTCATGACGGAAGTACTCTAAGTATTAGACCAGTCGTACGTGGTGTGATCGATATCAATAGCAATTTAACTTGTGAGGTTACTAATGTGTTGCTGGACTGACTGTGGTATTGGTACTGGTACTCAAGGGGTCCAGTTGTCCTACCGATTTATTCTGAAATGTTATCCTACAGTAATACATGATTAGAGCATTTTACTAGTTGTCTTGTAGTGACTACTACACACGGCAAGGAATGATTATTGTTGCCATTTGATGTGGAGTTGGACAAGTCCACTGGACTTCCTTTACGACCAGTGTGGTACACCTCAGTAATATCTTAGATGTGTTCTAAGATAATCCCCGTCTAGGGGCCTGTCTGCTCCTCACTGTTCTTAAAGGGGAGTTTACATTTACATTTAAGTCATTTAGCAGACGCTCTTATCCAAATTGGTGCATTCACCTTATGACATCCAGTGGAGCAGCCACTTTACAATAGTGCATCTAAATCTTTTAAGAGAGGGGGGTGAGAAGGATTACTTTATCCTATCCTAGGTATTCCTTAAAGAGGTGGGGTTTCAGGTGTCTCCGGAAGGTGGTGATTGACTCCGCTGTCCTGGAGTCAATCACCACCTTCCGGAGACACCTGAAACCCCACCTCTTTAAGGTATCAGAGTCTATTCCTTGCCGTGTGTAGTAGTCACTACAAGACAACTAGTAAAATGCTCTAATCATGTATTACTGTAGGATAACATTTCAGAATAAATCGGTAGGACAACTGGACCCCTTGAGTACCAGTACCCCCCCCCCCCCTACCGGCCTCGATAAGGCTCATCATGGGTCTGGTGTTGGTACCCGAGGCACAAACAAACATTTCGGACCCTATGTACGAGTTGTCAGTGGCCGTGTTATTGTGAGAGTGGCTGCAACCTTTCAACCAAATCTCCTGGTGTTTGTGCTTCAACACCCTCAGTGGCTGTCGAGGTCTGCCAGTCACCACCACGTCCGCGTGTGGCAACCTCTTCAGTACCTGCGAACTGAGACGAGGATATCGGTCTGTGATATCGCAAAGTGTTCCACCAGTGGGAGTCATCGGGTCAGTTGCTGGACTGATGCCATTAGTGTCTTGGTAGGGTTGACAGTCCCCCACAAAGTGGAAGGTGTGTCATCGGAAGCAGAGTATACTCTGCGCATCGATGTTTTTCTTGCCGGGACGGCCGCAGTGTTTGCGGAAGTGTCCGAAGGGCAAGAGAAGTTCATCTCAACTACCGTATTGCACGACTGCAAGGAGGAGGGAAGTTACTCATTCACAGAGACAGATGGCTCGAAATCATGAAAATAATTTTCAATCAGATTGGCTGATGGAATGTGTCGAGATATCGTAATATCTCCTTGGATCGGGTTCTGCACCAAGTGTTTCCTAAACGTCTTTTTCCCAAGGGGTGCTTTCGACAGATACCTCTCGTGAATGACTGCATTACAGCTAGCGTTAGGGGAGGACAGTGTCGTCGGTGGAGAAGGCACTGTAGCCTGTGACCATACCTGGTTCGTTTTCCAATCCATCAATGGGAGTAACCGATCCATCAAGTCTGCTCCAAGTAGCAGGGGTACAGTTTCGAGGCTGGTAATACACAGGGTGGACGAGCGATACGTCCTTGAAGTGTAGTTTCAGCATGACTCTCAATGTGAGAGGCGAGGTAGTCTGAGTGACACCTCGAAGTGTGGTGTCGCATCGTTCTACTTTTAACCAACGTTTAGTTGGCTTCAAAACCCTTTTTATATCATCAAACAATGTTTGAGAGATTAGTGATATTGTCGCACCCGAATCAATTAGCGCATGACAAGTTAAGCAGTCCTCCAAGACTGTTTCCAGGTATGGTTGTTTTGATTTGTGGTTAGTGGACATATTCCCCAGAAAGTGGAGTGGTCGTTCGCAACTACGTGATGTGTCAATTCTGTTCAAGGTGGAAGCAGATCGACTTTTCAGATTTTGAGTGGGCTTGGCTTTAACAAAGCTTTTGACCTTTTTCATCGCAACCTTTGTATCAGAGTCTATAGACAAAGCCCTTGGGCTTGTTTCTTGATCAAGCGGGCCTTGGATAGGGTCTCGAGTGAGAGCGGGAGAGATTTAAATTTTAACGTCCTTGCTATGGGTGTTAATTCCTGCGGACCTGGTGTCCGGTAATTCCCCGTCTAGTCCTTGTGACTTATCTTTTACCCTTTTCTAAAATGTTTCTCGCTTTAGTTCTTCACGTAGTGGAACTTCTGGAGAACATTGGACTACGTTTTGATCATCCTTCAACCCTTTGTTACACTTGTGCTCTGACACTTTGTGTGGGTTGGGTGCAGGAACGTAGTGAACAGGTCGATTGTAGCGGTAGTCGTTTTGATGGCGACATACTTTACAGTTATTTTGACCATGGAGGTTATTGCATTCATGGTTTCGTGGTGGAAACTGTTGTTGTGCGTCATCTCTTAACTTGTAGTGACACCCCATCCCGTGAACGGGACCGTTGTCATCATCTGACACTAATTAGCATAACGCAACGGACATAAATCTTCCTAGAAAATCTTCCTATTCATGAAAATCACAAGTGAAATATATTGGAACACAGCTTAGCCTTTTGTTAATCACCCTGTCATCTCAGATTTTCAAAATATGCTTTACAGCCAACGCTAGACAAGCATTTGTGTAAGTTTATCATAGCGTAGCATAGAATTATGCCTTGCTAGCAGCAGGCAACCTTGTCACGGAAATCAGAAAAGCAATCAAATTCAATTGTTTACCTTTGATGAACTTCGGATGTTTTCACTCAAGAGACTCCCAGGTAGACAGCCAAAGTTCATTTTTTCCCAAAATATTATTTTTGTAGGTGAAATAGCTCCGTTTGTTGAGAAATCACCCGGAAATTGCGGTCACCACAACCCCAAAAAATATTCCAAATTATCTCCATAATATCGACAGAAACATGGCAAACGTTGTTTAGAATCCATCCTCAAGGTGTTTTTCTAATATCGATTCGATAATATATCCGTCGGGACAATCCGTTTTTCACTAGGACCAATTGGAATAATGGCTACCTCTGTATTTTACGCAAGAATCTCTCTCGGAGCCACCATGTGACTACTTACGCAATGTGGCCGCCTACGGCTATTCTTCAACAGAAATGCGTAAAACTATGTCACAATGCTGTAGACACCTTGGGGAATACGTAGAAAGCGTAAGGTCGTAGATGGTACATTCACAGCTGAATTAGGGAGTCATTGGAACGCAGTGCTTTCAAAACCTGGGGCACTTCCTGATTGGATTTTTCTCAGGCTTTGGCCTGCAACATCAGTTCTGTTATACTCACAGACAATATCTTTACAGTTTTGGAAACGTTAGAGTGTTTCCTATCCAAAGCTGTCAATTAAATTCATATTCTAGCATCTTTTCCTGACAAAATATCCCGTTTAAAACGGGAACGTTATTTTTCCAAAAATGAAAATACCGCCCCCTAACACCAAGAGGTTTTAACGCTCCAATATCTGATAATGCACCCTCTAACTGGAGTGTGTGCTCCTGGTCAGACTTCAAAACCGAGTGGTCAGGGCTCTTAGCGTTGCAAGCTTTTGATGCCTCAAAGCTGTGCTTGGAAGCTCTATGAGTTGTAAGATAGGCAAGCCAATGTGGGCGGCAGGGCCCAAGTAGGTAATGAAGGTAGGATACATGTTCGACAAGAACATTTGTTTAAATGGTAACAGGTATTCCATGCCTGTTTCGGTGAGTAGGCCAAAGTAAGCTGAAAGAAGCCCTTGACAGTAAGCTTGTGGGTGTTCATTCCAAGCTTGTTTGACCATGTTAGCCAGTGAGCTATCGTGTTTGCGAGTTGCAGAACCACTGAATTCTAATTTCCAAGTTGTGGCAAGTTTAGCGTAGTCATTTAGCACGTGTTGCTGTTGTAGGCGAATTAACCTTGTCACGTGTCTATTCGAAGTTCGCTTCAACAGGTAAGCCCTGTCAGAATCCGTAGCATTCGGGTAGCCATCCAACGCGTCCTCTATGTCAGCTAGGAACGTCCCAGTATCGTTTGGCTGACCTGGAACGGGGTCAAAGGTGGGGAAATTCTTGACGAGTTTGTCAAGGTATTCCGCGTCAAGCTTCATCCTGTGGGGAAAGTGGGGCCGAAAGGGAGGAGAGATGAGAAGCCAAGCTTTGGCTTTGTTGGCCAAGAGGGGCCATATTACTCAGTGCCGAATGGCCGAGAGGAGAAGACTAAGGGACACATGATGGAGGCAATGTCTGAAACCTATCGTTTTCACTCCTTTGAGTAGCGGGCTCCGGTTGCTTGGATGGATAGTCACGCTGTAGAGCGTGACCATTCTGGACTTCCTCCAGATGGAACCTAAGTGTGGTACTCTGCTGCATTGCAGAGTCCACTTGAGCGCTTAGAGAACTGATTTTGGACATGTGAGTGTCGCACTTGCTCCTTTCGGTCTCAAACTTATCTGTCATGGTTTGCAGATAGAGGTCTTGAGTCCTGAGCGAGAGATTCAGTGATGAGATTTCTTCCGCTTGCTTAGAAATCAAGATTTCCATCTTCATCACCGAGTTCTCTCATCATTCATTTGGTCAGGGACTTCAATGAGTTCTGCTGATTTGTCATCCAACTTAGTCATTGTGTTCACTAATTGATTGTCTTTGGTCTGCAGAATTTTGAGTGTTACTCTGAGTAACGTTCAACAAAACTGCCTGCATGTTATCAAATTGCGCGCTCCTGTTCGTAGATAACTCAACAGATGTATCTAGTTTGGAGTGGACTACATCGTATTTATTTTGGGCTAAATCGAGTTGTTCCTTGAGACAACAATTTTGTTGAAGAGTTTGTGCTCGTTCATCTTCAAAAGTATTTGCAATTACTTTTAACTGTTCAGATTTCAAACGCAGTTCCTCGACTAGCAGAATGTTTTAATTTCCTGCTTTTGTCAATAGTTGCTCAGTTCTCTCCACCTGCCCCCTCATGTTAGCCATGTCTGGCACGTGCTTCAGCTGTGCACTGTGGTATTGGACCGATGCCACATTTTTATGGCGATACATCAGTGCAAAAGTGGGGAGAACCGTCACAAAGCCTGTGTTTGATGGTTGATTTTGGAGAGCGTTCACAATTTCGGCTGTTTTTTCTCTAACGGCATAATTAGGGTTGGTATCGCTACTGAGGTCAGAGATCAATCCTTTTATGGGTCGAGGTGCACTAATTAGCAGAGGAGTGGTGACCACCTCCTTTGATAGCTTGGACATTATTAGACAAATTTAGAGGAAAAATGTTCCTATTTTCTTTCAAAGTTTGGGTTTGGAATTCATTGGAAGCTGCAAAGACAATATACAGTATTTATAGAATTTGACGAACTACAGACTGCGGAGGCCCTGTTCAGTCACGTCTTCCGGCACTACGGGGTGCCTGATGACATAGTCTCTGATCGGGGTCCCCAGTTCACGTCCAGGGTCTGGAGGGCGTTCATGGAACGTCTGGGGGTCTCGGTCAGCCTCAGCTCAGGTTTTCACCCCGAGAGTAACGGGCAGGTGGAGAGAGTAAACCAGAATATGGGTAGGTATCTACGGTCAAATTGCCAGGACCGGCCGGGGGAGTGGGCGGCGTTCATCCCCTGTGCAGAGATGGCCCAAAACTCACTCCGCCACTCATCTACTAATCTCTCCCCCTTCCAGTGTGTACTGGGGTATCAGCTGGTTCTGGCACCTTGGCATCAGAGCCAGATCGAGGCTCCAGCGGTGGACGAATGGTTTAAGCGCTCGGAGGAGACCTGGGACGCCGCCCATGTGCACCTGCAATGGGCCGTAAGGCGGCAGAAGGTGAGGGCCGACTGCTACCGCAGTGAGGCCCCGGTGTTCGCACTGGCTCTCGACCCGAAAGCTGGCCCTCCACCTGCCCTGCCATAAGCTGGGCCCGTGGTTGGTGGGGCCATTCAAAGTCCTGAGGAGATTTAACGAGGTATGCTACAGGTTACAGCTTCCCCCAGATTACCATATTAACCCCTCGTTCCATGTGTCTCTCCTCAGGCCGGTGGTGGCTGGTCCACTCCAGCAGTCTGACGTGCGGGAGGTTCCTCCGCCCCTCTGCACATCGAGGGGGGCCCTGGCGTATGCTGTTCGAGCCATCCTGGACTTGAGGGCGACGGGCGAGGGGCCTTCAGTACCTCATGGAGTGGGAGGGTATGGTCCGGAGGAGAGATGCTGGGTGCCGGTGGAGGATGTCTTGGACCCTTCATTGCTGCGGAAATTCCACCGTCTCCATCCGGATCGCCCTGCGCCTCGTACTCCGGGTCGTCCCCGAGGTCGGTGTCGGCGCGTTGCTGGAGCCGCGCGACAAGGGGTGGGTACTGTCACAACTTCCTCCGAAGTCGGTCCCTCTCCTTGTTCGGGTGGCGGTCGACGTCACCGGCCTAGCCATCGTCGATCCACTTTTTATTTTCCATTTGTCTCGTCTTTGTCTTACACACCTGGTTTCAATTCCCCAATTACTTGTTCATTATTCAACCCTCCGTTCCCCCATGTTTGTTTGTTAGTGATTGTTTGTTTGTTTTGTAATAAGGTCCGTTATTGTGGGCTCGAATATTTTGTGTTATATTTGTGGAAACTTATATCCGCTGTCCTGCGCCTGACTCCTCTACACCAGCTACACACAGGCTTTATTACAGACAAATACATGTAGAAATGATGATTCTTTACTGATGCATCCAATGTGACATGAGAAGGATATGCAAAACTGTCAGAACAACTAGGACAATCAACCTATTATCATGTATTTATAGAATACTTATTTTTGCTTACTTGAATTTCAGTGTTTATATTTACTTTTTCCCATGGCTGTTAAAGAGGATTGCCTGATCTGTTGCTATCTCTGCACCTGGCACATGCACCTTGACAGAAGGTTTCAATCCGATCATGTAAATACTCCATATTACAGATCTTAAATGACAGGCCCAATGCAAAGACTTTACATAACTGGTCTTTCCCCAACAAATCACTCATGTAAACGATGCCAAAATGCTCATGGGAAATGTTGGTATTGTGTGAGCCTGTAACTCTCAACTCACAGCATCGCATCATATGAGAGGTTTCAATAGAAAGCTGAAATCCCTCGACTCTCCACACTGACTCTACAAAATGATGTGGATATTTAGGTGTAATCCAAGCTATTTTAGCCGGCGGAGACAGAGGAGAGTGAGAGAGCGATTGAGGGGCTGTGGCTAAATATATCTGGGAGAGAGGGAGGGAGCGCCACAACAGAGCAGGTACACAGCTGCTTGGTGATAGATAACAAATTGTCACAGCGGAGGTAACATGCACCAGGGCACTATAGCATTCATTTGCTAATTTCAAAATGTTCCACCCAGTAGAAGTAGTGAGTTTGTTGTTGCACTGTAATTAATAGCTCTCCTTTTTACAGCTAACAGATAGGCCTAGGCTGTTCCATCGCATAAGTTAATTCATACTTACTTCTCTTGTGTGAGGCTGAAGCGGGATGCACAGTGAACCATTTCAGATTTCCCTTGCTGCTACCCCCATCACTACCTAAAATATAGCTCACACCTTCATGTCATTCAGCCATCATGGTGAGCAGGAAATTAGATTACTTCTGACAAAGACTGATCTCTTGGCCGTGAATACATTTCTGAAGTTTTGTGAAAATCTCATGTTAAATCCTATTTTAATAAGAGAATCAGGGACTAGACACTGGGAGGTGTTGTTCCTATAGGAGCCTGCTCTGACCATGTGTCAAAGCTGAAATATTTATGGTGGAACATTGAAACCCATTCAATATTAATGTCTGGGTGCTCTGGAATGGAGTGTACATCTCGAAAGTGGGGTAGAAAAAATATTGTACGTGGTCTGGAATTCATGCCATGGTATTTGACCAGGACCAGGCTCACCCTTGTTAAAGCACCTAACACTTTCATCATCACTCACTGACACACAATATCCAGTGAAGCACTAAGCTATCTCTTATAGAGAAATGTAAAGCATCTCTTTCACATAATGTAACGATTTTCGTTGGTGGAAGGAGAGGAGGGCCAAAGTGCAGCGTGATACGTATCCATAATACTTTTAATCCAGAATGAATACACAAACAAAAACAACAAAACAATAAACGAACAGTTCTGACAGGTGCAACAAACACTAACCAGAAAACAATCATCTCCAACTCACACCCTGACCAAACTAAAACAGAGACATAAAAAAGGAACTAAGGTCAGGACGTGACACTTAAATGAGTGTGCAGATTACCTCTTAAGTATGTCACTGTATGAGAAGAGATAAGATGCAATATGATGTCTATTGAAAGTGCTATTAGTGTCCTGTGATTTTACTCCTTTAGATTTCTCACAAAGCTATCCCCTCGACCAGGTAGGGGTCAGAAGCTGTTAAATGTATAATTATGTGAATTTACACGAGCAAAAACTCTACTCGACCTCACTCTTCTGTTTTGACACGACCCATATATGCTAATATTTCAGTGTCTGTACTTGAAGAGTGTCCCACATACTGTATTACCATAACCATTTGCTTTGAGTAAAATATGCACTATTGGATAGACATTCACATTTCCATTTTATTTCAATCAATAGAGATTATTTGTATAACAAGAGAGCCCTAGAATTACATAGACAATACACTGAAGCTAATAATTTATCCCTAACATTCAGTGTTTTTCCCCCAAACACATTTTGAGAAAATGTCCCTCCTTCAATTGCATATTTCCCTGAAACTGAATATTCTTTCCCTGGCACGATTGCCAAATCATGACAGGTTACTTCAACTTTGTCTAAGAATACTTTGCGTTCCAAAGACATTTATTACCATGGAGATGGAGCCATTATCCTCTGCAACAAGTAATTTACTTTCAATAGAGATATTGAGATTTTGTCTGAAAAAGATTTGTCCTAAAACTATTGGACAAACATATTCCCCCTAGTGTACAACACAGCCTATGTTACAAGATAAAGACTAACCAAATTAATAATAATCAACCAACCAACAAACCAAATATAATTGTCCTTTTGTAATGAGTATGAACTACTGACATAAAGCATTATCTTTGTCAGGACATTTCCTATTCCGGAAAAACTGAAAAGCATTTGTTGGTGTTTACTGATCAGGTCAGGCAGACATGACAAACCTTTGGCCCTGAGAAAACAAACTTATTGGCGTCATCTTTCACAGGCTATGAATTCTGAAAGTATTTAGACCCCTTGACTTTTTCAAAATTTTGTTACGTTACAGCCTTTTTCTAAACATTTTCCCTCATCAATCTAAACACAATCTACACAATCTACACACAATACCCCATAATGGCAAAGCAAAAATAGTTTTGTTTTGCTAATGTATACCACCTTTACTCAGTACATTGTTAAAGCACCCTTGGCAGCGATTACAACCTTGAGTCTTCTTCGGTATGACGCAACAAGCTTGGCACACCTGTATTTGGAGAGTTTCTCCCATTCTTCTCTGCAGATCCTCTCAAGCTCTGTCAGGATGGATGGGGAGCATCGTTGCACAGCTATTTTCAGGTCTCTCCAGAGATGTTCGATCAGGTACATGTCCAAACTCTGGCTGGGCCATTCAAGGACATTCAGAGAAGCCACTCCCGTGTTGGTTTTGTGCTTAGCGCCGTTGCTTCTGTTGAGGTCCTGAGCAGGTTTTCATCAAGGATCTCTCTGTACTTTGCTCTGTTCATCTTTCCCTCGATCCTGACTAGCCTCCCAGTCCCTGCCGCTGCTACTACCATGCTTCACCGTAGGGATGGTGACAGGTTTCCTCCAGACGTGACGCTTGGTATTCGGGCCAAAGAATTCAAAACTCCACAAAAGTGCCTTTTGGAAAACTCCAGGCAGGCTGTCATTTACTGAGTGACTTCCGTTTGACCACTCTACCATAAAGGCCTGATTGATGGAATGCTGCAGAGATGGTTGTCCTTCTGGAAGGCTCTCCACAGAGGAACTCTGGAGCTCTGTCAGAGTGACCATCGGGTTCTTGGTCACCTCCCTGACCAAGGCCCTTCTCCCCCGATTGCTCAGTTTGGCTGGGCGGCCAGCATTAGGAAGAGTCTTGGTGGTTCCAAACTTCTTCCATTTACGAATTATGGAGGCCACTGTGTTCTTCAATGCTGCAGTGTTCACTGTTTAGGGACCCTTCCCCAGATCTGTGCCTCGATACAATCCGTTCTCGGAGCTCTATGGTCAATTCCTTCGACCTCATGGCTTGATGTTTGCTCTGACATGCACTGTCAACTGTAGGACCTTGTATAGACAGGAGCGTGCCTTTACAAATAATGTCTAATCAATTTGATTTACCACAGGTGGACTTCAATCAAGTTGGAGAAACATCTCAAGGATGAGCAATGGAAATAGGATGCACGTGAGCTCACAGCAAAGAGTCCGAATACTTATGTAAATAAGGTATTTCAGTTTTTATTTATAATAAATCGGAAAACATTTCTAAACCTGTTTTGCTTGGTCATTATGGCGTGTTGTGTGTTGATTTGAGGGGATACATTTTATTTTTAATTTTTAGAATAAGGCAGTTGCTTAACAAAATGTGGAAAAAGTCAAGGGTCTGAATACTTTCTGAATGCACTCTATTTACTTTGAAACAATATCACATCTAATGCCATCATAGCCCCAAAATGTGTAGTTATTTTTAACGCGTGCATAATTGCTTTCCCGTTCCCCCCTCCAGCCCGGACCATCCTAGCTACCCCTGTATCATTCACCTTTCGTACCATCCTGCCCGCCCTAACCACCCCACTGTCCCTACCCCAGGCGTGGTCTATGGATCCCAGGCATGACAAGGACCTGCCAAACATCAGCTCAGTCAGATCCCCCAAGCTGACAAGACAATCAATCTTCACCTGCTGCAGAGTAACTTTACACCAGAATCTGTCATCAGCCCACCTGCCCCATGCCCCCGTCTACCGCCCTCTGCCAAGGAGAACTAAAATATAACTGGAAAAAATCCTCTGCCCTCTAATTGTCAGCAGTGAGGTAAAAAATGAATCTTCAAATAGATAGTTAAAATTGATTTTGGTTAGTCTGGTGTTACAGCGACTAGGTCCCAGGTATGCCCACTACTGCAACAGCAACAACATGCACTGAAACTCTCCCTTATCCACTTTGTCCTTCCTTACTACTTCTACCACCACACAACTAATAACTATAACCATATGATAGTAATAAAGAAGGGCTATAATAATTTAATCCAGTATATTTAGAGGGCAAATAGTGAGGTCCTGAATGTTCACACAGTGCCATAGAGCCAATAAGCAGAGTCAGGCTTGCAGCACTAACAGGATTAAGCACCAGGAGTTGATGTCTTTTACGGCCGCTGGCAGGCTCGGGCTTGGAAATAATGGGATCAGTTCCCCAGCACTTCATCACGGGAGAAACCACCTCTTCCCACATTAGGTCTCCGTGAGAGGCTCCGCTGCACGTGTAGGCCCACAGTCACACTGGAACACACCCGCAAATAAATTGTAAACAAGCAATGACAACACGGATAAATACACATTGAAACAACAAACAGTTTCAAGAGGGGAGTATTTCACACGAGCGAGTGGCAAACATTTTAACAAACACACAGCCTCAGGAAGGTTAAAGGTTCATGAAGGAGGAGCAGTCAATTACCTGTCTGTGAGCACACTGTGTCACTGACTGACCAACTAACAGCAGGCAGCCTTACAGAACAAGGTTCATGCAATTGGTACATATTGTGAATGTAAGATATCTTCAGCGATGTCTCTTGCCATGTTCACAATTAGAGGGGTTCTTCCTCCAACTATATATTTTTAATCGGCTGTAAATTAAAAGGGAACGGCGTCTACCTACATTGCAGATTATGTAAAAGAGGATAAAACTAGAGGAAAGATGAACATGAAGGGTTATGAAGATGGATCATTAGGAGTTAGTGGGATATAATGAGATTTGCTTTGATGCCACGGTGCTCAGAAGAGATTTGCCAGATGGCAAGAGCATTCTTTGATTGTCAAATCACAAGCCTTACAGTCACAAAAATAAATATACATGAAATATGTCACAACGGCTAAGGACAGGAGGAAGATCAAGGCTCAGCCTTGGGGTCACATTCCAATCCATACAGTGAGCATCTCGTGCATAAGTAGGACATGGAGTGTCACTGCAATTTATCAACCTTGACAATGCATGTGTTATGGAATGATTCGATCCCTGTAACGATGTTTAGTATATTGTTGGTTTGTGATTACAGTTGCGTTGACTCTACCTAGACATAACACTCATTGATTTGAAGTTTGCTATTCATCCCAAAAAATTAAACACAACACAACAAATATGTTAGAAAAGTGAAATACATAGTATACAATATGACAAAAAGTCCAATGTTTTCTCAGCATCAGCAGTTCTCTGTGCTTATCTTCTTAGCAATCCATTTTCTTGTGCAGGGGAAATGTGAAGGTCAGAGGATTGGAAGCATAGAATTAATAGGATCTCTGTGTTTTGTGACTTCAGAATCGAAATTGGTTTTGCAAGTTATGGGTGAATACATATAGCTAGCTATATTAGAAAGGGGGGCACATGTTTGCATGAATGATTTTTTTTTTACTATCATAGAGCTTTTTCTGGCTTAGGCTCTGGCCAGCATTTTTCATGGATATCATTCACTATTTATGGAACCAGCAAAAATGTTCATACACAATGAACTGTTTGGGTTGTTTACAACTGAAAGGTTGTACATCGGGTTTGTATGAGCGTACTGTAACTCAACATTATAAATCATCTCTGTATACATCAATGATGTCGCTCTTGCTGCTGGTGAGTCTGATCCAGCTCTACGCAGATGACACCATTCTGTATACTTCTGGCCCTTCTTTGGACACTGTGTTTTAACAACCCTCCAGACGAGCTTCAATGCCATACAACTCTCCTTCTGTGGCCTCCAACTGCTCTTAAATACAAGTAAAACTAAATGCATGCTCTTCAACTGATCGATGCCTGCACCTGCAAGCCCTTCCAGCATCACTACTCTAGACGGTACTGACTTACAATATGTGGACAACTACAAAAACCTAGGTGTCTGGTTAGACTGTAAACTCTCCTTCCAGACTCACATCAAACATCTCCAATCCAAAGTTAAATTTAGAATTGGCTTCCTATTTCGCAACAAAGCATCCTTTACTCATGCTGCCAAACATGCCCTCGTAAAACTGACCATCCTACCGATCCTCGACTTCGGCGATGTCATTTACAAAATAGCCTCCAATACCCTACTAGATAAATTGGATGCAGTCTATCACAGTGCCATCCGTTTTGTCACCAAAGCCCCATATACTACCCAGCACTGCGACCGGTACGCTCTTTTTGGCTGGCCCTTGCTTCATACTCATCGCCAAACCCACTGGCTCCAGATCATCTACAAGACCCTGCTAGGTAAAGTCCCCCCTTATCTCAGCTCGCTGGTCACCAAAGCAGCACCCACCTGTAGCACGCGCTCCAGCAAGTAAATCTCTCTGGTCACCCCCAAAGCCAAGTCCTCCTTCAGCCGCCTCTCCTTCCAGTTCTCTGGTGCCAAAGACTGGAACAAATGACAAAAATCTTTGAAACTGGAAACACTTATCTCCCTCACTAACTTTAAGCACTAGCTGTCAGAGCAGCTCACAGATTACTGCACCTGTACATAGCCCATCTATAATTTAGCCCAAACAACTACCTCTTCCCCTACTGTATTTATTTATTTTGCTACTTTGCACCCCATTATTTCTATCTCTAATTTGCACATTATTCCACTGCAAAACTACCATTCCAGTGTATTACTTGCTATATTGTATTTACTTCGCCACCATGGCTTTTTTTTGCCTTTACCTCCCTTATCTCACCTTATTTGCTCACATTGTATATAGACTTATTTTTCTACTGTATTATTGACTGTATGTTTGTTTTACTCCATTTGTAACTCTGTTGTTGTATGTGTCGAACTGCTTCGCTTTATCTTGGCCAGGTCACAATTGTAAATGAGAACTTGTTCACAACTTACCTACCTGGTTAAATAAATGTGAAAAAATATATTTAAAAAATAAATACAAATAAATGACCAGTAAATCTCTCAATAAGTGGAATTGCATCATCTATACTTTTTGATGTTTTATCATTTAACCTTTATTTAACTAGGCAAGTCAGTTAAGAACAAATTCTTATTTACAATGATGGCCTACCCCGGCCAAACCCTCCCCTAACCCGGACAATGCAGGGCCAATTGTGCGCCGTCCTATGGGACTATACTCATTGGTCATACATAGCCTTCTGGGCAGTGGTAGCACTGTAATTTTACAGTATTAATTGCTACACTTGCATGGTATATTATGCCTGAATGGTGCAGTCAGACCTTTGATTATTTGATGCCACCAGGGCCACAATATTTTGTCCCCTCTCTGATTTGTCCGAGTGTGACCCCCTCACCATGGGTTACTGCAGCTAGTGTTGCCACTACCAGCCACTACCTGGGTGGGGGCACCCCACTGGAATCCTCACCGGCTAGGAACAAGGTCGTCAAGGTTCTCATTAGCAGCTTTGATAAATTCCTTGTATATTATGTTCACCCATCAGGGGGCTTTGGCTTTGTAGGACCAACCCTGCCAGGCAGGCTCAGAATCTTGAGAGGAGGTACTGCTTTAGTGGGTCTCTGACCGCATTTATATTTATAGGCTACGTATAGGCTGCGTATAGGCTAATATAGGCTGCGTATAGGCTACTTACAGTAGGCCCATAAAACAGATAAGGACTTTTCCTTAGTGTATGGGATGCACAGGTGGGTGTCTAGGGTATAGAGCTGGGGACTGTTCAATCATGATAGGAAAATAAATAAATAAATAAACAGTATTTATCATTTATTTTAAAATGTATATCACATATCTGCACATATCTGCTCACAGACACACATGGGCTCTGGGATTTGCAACCATTTTACTTTTTCACTCAGTTAACTCCACACTTTTCCAAACACAAAAACATACACCTTCCATCGCAATACACCCGCACAAACCCACATACTGTGCCTTCTATGTCCTCTGCTTGTTGTGTTTTTATCCCTACCATGTTGATTCTGAGTACTTTTGTGTTCCAGTTCCTTACATTTTAATAAGATGTATTATTTAGCAAATTATAATTTATTCTAATGCTGTCTTATCTAATCATAAAATACTATAAATAGAAAGTCGAAAGTCAATCAAACAATTGGCCTTTCCTTAATATTAATGACCCCTCTCTCCCCCTCCAATATCATGTGTTTCTGGAGATGTACAGTATGCTGATCAAGAGGCCCACACATTCTTCCTACCTCATTCCAATCTAGAATGGCTGCTATTTAATTTGCAAAATAAACAGCAATTAATGCGAGTGAATGGAATTGGGCACAGGAGAGAAATGAGGCTTTGATGGAGGGTTTCTAAGCGTGCTCGGCTTCTTTCATGTATAGTAAAGTAAAAACACAGGTTTTCTCTCAAGCAGGTATTTCATTACCAGTCCCTCTGGCCTAATCAGCATGCACTCTAGGACCTGCTTTTACTATGTTTATCCAAAGGCTTCAAGACAATGGTGACAGAAATTACAATAAGGGAAAGAGTGTGTCACATATAATTCTTCCTGTGTGATATGTGGAGGTGTATTGTGTTATTGCTCTGGGTCTGTTTGATTAAGATTCATTGTTGAAATGAAACTATGAAAGGTAGTTTCAGAGGAACCTCATACATATTAAAAGGAGCTTCATGTGTTGTTAATTATAATTGTTATTACTTCATGTTGCTTCATTTTTTCTTTTTAACATTCAGGCATAATGTACCATGAAAGTGTTACAAACTCAACCCCTTTACAGTATGAATTGTATGAGTATGTGTGTGTGTATGTATCCCACATCTGTTGCTATGGGGTAATGATGTTAGGGACTATATGTGACCGACTAGCTGGATTCTGTTTTATATAGCGACTTTTGAAATTGTGTATTTTACATTGGATAAAAGTAGAGAATCAGAGCTAGAAAATGGTATATCATACACTACAATTGAGGAACAATGGGAAAGTAATTATGATTTGAAAAATAATAAACTTGAAAACCCACTTTTGAGAAAATGGATCTTGGATGTTTTGGTAAACCTACTAGAGAGCTCCTCTTTGTCTACACCCATTCAGCATCGTTCACTCCCTCTTAAGCCTTAGCCCCACCCATCTCACCTCTTGACGCACCCATCCCTTTAGCGGGATCATTGTCATCAACACCCACTGAATTGCAGCGCGCCAAATTCAAATTAAATTACTAAACATATTTAATTTTCATGAAATCACAAGTGCACTATAGCAAAACACAGCTTAGCTTGTTGTTAATCCTCCTGGCGTGTCAGATTTCAATACAGCTTTTCGGCAAAAGCATAACAAGCGTTTATGTAAGAACATCTCTCTCCGTAGACAAAATATTACAAACAACTAGCAGCCAAGTAGATTGAAAATTCCAGAAATTCCAAATAGTTTCCATAATGTCCACAGAAACATGTCAAACGTTTTTTTTATAATCAATCCTCAGGTTGTTTTTAAAATATATAATCGATAATATATCAACCGGCACTGTCGCTTTTTCAATAGGAGAGGGAGAGACAATGGCTGCCCCACTCTGTTGTGCAAGCAAAACTCATGCAAACACCCAGCTATCCACCGACGCGATGTTATCTTTCTCGCTCATTTTTCAAAATAACTATGTCTACTGTTGAAACCTTGAGGAAGCGATAGGAAAAGGAATCTGATTGATATCCCTTTAAATGGAGCGAAGGCAGGCTATGGAACATGGAGCTTTCAAAATAGAAGCCACTTCCTGGTTTGATTTTTCTCAGGTATTCGCCTGCAATATCAGTTCTGTTATACTCACAGACAATATTTTGACAGTTTTGGAAACTTTAGAGTGTTTTCTATCCTAATCTGACAATTATATGCATATTCTAGTTTCTGGCTACGTTTTCTAGTCAAAAACGAAAATCCTGCCACCTACACTCAAGAAGTTTTAAGGATTCACATGTGATGCCATGTACTAAACAAACAAAGATTTCAAGACTAAAGGCTGTTTTATACTATGTACACTACCGTTCAAAGGTTTTGGGCTACTTAATAAATGTCCTTGTTTTGAAAGGAAAATGTTTTGTCTATTAGAAATATCATCAAATTGATCCAAAATACAGTACAGACATTGTTAAAGAAGCAATAAAACTGTTTGTCTTTAGACTAGTTTAGTATCTGGAGCATCAGCATTTGTGGGTTCGACTACAGTCTCAAAATGGCCAGAAACAAAGACCTTTCTTCTGAAACTCGTCAGTCTATTCTTGTTCTGAGAAATGAAGGCTATTCCATGCCAAGAAACTGAAGATCTCATACAACGCTGTGTACTACTCCTTTCAAAGAACAGCGCAAACTGGCTCTAACCAGAATAGAAAGAGGAGTGGGAGGCCCTGGTGCACAACTGAGCAAGAGAAAAAGCACATTAGAGTGTCTACTTATCATATCTCAGACTGGCCAATAAAAATAAAAGATTAAGATGTGCAAAAGAACACAGACACTGGACAGAGGAACTCTGCCTAGGAAGCCAACATCCCAGAGTCACCTCTTCAATGTTGACGTTGAGACCTGTGTTATGCACTAGTTAAATTTCTAAGTGACCCCAAACTTTTGAACGGTAGCATATATCGACAGTTGTCACAGTGACGTCATGAACATTCTATTGACGTTCGACATCAACCTTGTCGTTGTCGTCATGAAAAAGTTTAAACACAAAAACAACAGTCAGCATGACATCAGCAGCCTGGTGTTCAAAAATAGCATAACTAGTGCATTTAACACCAATAAACCCTCCAGTTTAAAAAAGTATTTAATATATGTCAATCTAGCAAACCAGGCAACTAAAAGCAACTTTCTAAACAATGTTTTGGTATGTTCCTAGCTTGTTAGCTAGCTAGCTAACTTAAATAATGACCATATCATATAGCTGAGAACGTCTACACTTTAGCTCATTTGTCTTCATTATTACAGAAAAATAAACTCCAAACAAGATCATTATTTACAAGATAATGTTGAGCCAATTAGAGAAAATAGCTTATGGTTGTGAGTGTGGGACGAAATAAATAAAAGTGGAGACAACATTCTCTGTGTTCTCTTTTCGACTCCTTCCGCATATTTGCAATCAAACGGCAGAATTTTCTCCATCTCCTTAGCGATCATACTCTATTACCATCGAGCATTCCACTGATTTCAAAACTTGGTCCTCCAGATAGTGGAGACCAACACATTTGCAGTTCTACCACTACGTTCCTGTCTTTTTTCGTGGCTAAACCAACTATTTACAGATTGCATACAAGTTTGTTATTAAGAGAAAATAAAGTTCACATGTTCCAGAAGGCATTTCTGCCCCCCAAAAATGCATTATGATAAATGAAATAAAAATGCCTCTCCTGTGAAGTAGTGACAGGTGACATACGCCTACTTTCCTGAAACAAGTCACATATAGGATCAAAAATAATAATTGCATGCCAAAAATGTAATTTTTGTAATGGCAATCCTGGTTATAGGTAACAATCCTTCTCATGAACTGCCAACATTATTATGCATATTATTTGTTAATTATGGAAGTTAAGATATGCAAGATTTTTTAATACATTGCCTTCGTAAAGTATTCAGACACCTTGACTTTTTCCACATTTTGTTAGGTTTTTCAAAAATGTTTTAAATTAAATAGACTTCTCAGGAATCTAGACACAGTACCCCATAATGACAAAGCAAAAACAGTTCATTTTTATTTTTGTATATGTATATAAAAATATATATATATATATATATATATATATATATATTTAAATAAGTATTCAGACCCTTTGCTATGAGACTCGAAATTGAGCTCAGGTGCATCCTGTTTCCAGTGATCATCCCTGAGATGTTTCTACAACTTTATTGGAGTCCACCTGTGATAAATTCAATTGATTGGACATGATTTGGAAAGGTACGCAACCGTCTATATAAGGTCTGACAGTTGACAGTGCATGTCAGAGCAAAAACCAAGCCATCAGGTCAAAGGAATTGTCCGTAGAGCTCCGAGACAGGATTGTGTCAAGGCACAGATCTGGGGTAATAAAACATTTCTGCGGCATTGAAGGTCCCCAAGAACACAGTGGGCTCCATCATTCCTTAAATGGAAGAAGTTTGGAACCACCAAGACTTTCCCTAGAGCTGACCACCCAGCAATTCTGAGCAATCGGGGGAGAAGGGCCTTGGTCAGGAAGGTGATCAAGAAGCTGATGGTCATTCTGACAGAGCTCTAGAGTTCCTCTGTGGAGATGGGAGAACCTTCCAGAAAGACAACCATCTCTGCAGCACTCCACCAATCAGGCGTTTATGGTAGAGTGGCCAGACGGAATCCGCTCTTCAGTAAAAGGCACATGACAGCCCGCTTGGAGTTTGCCAAAAGGCTCCTAAAGACTCTCCAGACCATGAGAAACAAGATTCTCTGGCCTGAATGCCAAGAGTCACATCTGGTGGAAACCTGGCACATCCCTACGGTGAAGAATGGTGGTGGCAGCATCATGCTGTGGGGATGCTTTTCAGTGGCAGGGACTGGGGAGACTAGTCAGGATCGACGGAAAGGTGAACGGAGCAAAGTACAGAGAGATCCTTGATGAAAACCTGCTCCAGCGCACTCAGGACCTCAGACTGGAGCGAAGGTTCACCTTCCAATTGGACACGCCCCTAAGCACACAGCCAAGACAATGCAGCAGTGGCTGAATGTCCTGCAGGGGCCCAGCCAGAGTCCGGACTTGAACCTGATCTAACATTTCTGGAGAGACCTGAAAATAGCTGTGCAGCTACGCTCCCCATCCAACCTGACAGAGCTTGAGAGGATCTGCAGAGAAGAAGACTCTAGGCTGTAATCGCTGCCAAAGGTGATACAACAAAGCACTGAGTAAAGGTTCCGAATACTTATGTAAATGTAATATTTCAGTTTTTTATTATATAAATTTGCACAAAAAAATAGAAACTCGTTTTTGCTTCGTCCTTATGGGTTATTGTTTGTAGATTGATACATCTATTTCATCAATTTTAGAATAAGGGTGTAACCTTACTGTCACGGACGTCCTCCTCTTCATCTGAAGAGGAGAGGCGAGAAGGATCGGAGGACCAAAATGCGGTGTGGTATGTGTTCATCATGAATTTTAATAAAGAAAACACTGAACACTGAAACACACTATACCAAAACAATAAACAAAATAACGACTGTGAAGCTAATGAGAACTGTGCAGACACAAGCAATCAACATAGACAATCACCCACAAACAAACAGTGAAACCCAGGCTACCTAAGTATGATTCTCAATCAGAGACAACTAATGACACCTGCCTCTGATTGAGAACCATACTAGGCCGAAACATACAAATCCCCAAATCATAGAAAAACAAACATAGACTGCCCACCCCAACTCACGCCCTGACCATACTAAATAAATACAAAAACAAAGGAAATAAAGGTCAGAACGTGACACTTACAAAATGTGGAAAAAGTGAAGGGGTCTGAATACTTTCCGAAGGCACTGTAAATATGTATAAGAACACCAAATATTTGGGGGATTGGAAAATGTACACAATTACATTGATGGAAGCTATCTACCTTTTTTTTTACAAAAAGAAAGAAAGTTGTTTGATTGAACCTCCCTGCAGTGCCAGTCCAGATGGGCAAAATGTGTACTTTGGAGATTATTTCATTGGTTCCATTATGCCAGGCAAGATCAATCAAGCACAACTAATGTAAAAGACTGTAATGTGAAAGATACTAATGTGAAATGCTAATGTGAAAGAAACTATTTGAACCCAGGTGTGATGTTTAGAGATCTGTGTATGCTGCCCCTGAACATCTGGTGCGCCCTCCACCATGTTTACAGCACTGCCGTTATGTTAAAGCCATTTGTAAGGCTGTCAGGTGTGACTATAATTTAAGATCTCATTTGCCTTTCTGATTGCCGTGTCTTGGTTGGTACGAATAATTATAGCCCTGTGTTATCAGTGCTCTAACCACCATTGTGTTATCAGGGCTTTAACCACCCTTGTGTTATCAGAGCGCTAACCAGTCCTGCCGCCATCCTCAGATAGCATGTGGACGCTATTAGTCAAATACATACATATTTCTTTGTTCATTTTGAGACTGGTTTTATCAAGTAGACATTCAATATCTCTGGAGTATGTTAATGAATAATGTCTTAAATTGCATGTATGAATGTATTAGCATCATGAGGGATACTACTGACCAGTGGTGTAAAGTAAAAATACTTTCAAGTTGTACTTAAGTCGTTTTTTGGGGTATCTGTACTTTACTTTTTACTTTTTACATTTATATATATATATATATTTTTTTTAATATATTTATATTTTTTGACATCTTTTACTTTTACTTCACTGTATTCCTAAACAAAATGTTCCCTAACACCCAAAAGTTCATTGAAAATAAGAATTTGTTCTTAATTAACTGACTATGATATAACTATCTTCTTCATCAGTGTTTTAACTGTTTTTTTGGTTGTAATTGTTCTATTTGGAGACCTGCCCCAGTGAAAAGTATTTCAATTCTAAGTCTTAGAATCCTGTTACTTTATAAAACATAAACTATGACTAAAACACTGGCCCAGAATTCTATGTTTGGTAATAGACGTGATAAATCGTTTGTATATTAATGGATTCTCTCTTCCTACATCTCTGACCAGATCTCTGCCGTGATAACCTGTTTATAATCCTACCCATATCTCAGATGTCATCTTTAGACCAATTTTATGTTTTTAAGAGTGCTCAAACTGCATTTAAATGCTGCACAGCTTAGTTTTTACTCTGTGAGAAAGGCTATTTCACATTTAGAAATGTTTGATGCCCCTCAGTTCTAGACTCAGCACTTAGGTTTAATGGGCACCCAAAGTGTGTTCTCTCACATTTTGCAGTGTAGAATAATCTCCATCTCTTTCTTCCTCCTAAATATCTGCCATACAAACTCTCCTAGTCCTCAAGGATTCTTCTCTCTCTTTATCATCTTCCATTCACATAATGTTAGCAATGTTCAATACATCATGCCGCTTTTCCACACATAATAAATGAGTGGGTAGATTAAGTGTCAAATTAGATCAACTCCAAAAATGGATATTCATAAAATGTGTTTAAAACATCAGCAACAAACATTATGACAGTAGTGTATACATACCTTCAGTCATCATACTCCAAACAATTCAAGATTCAACCTCCCATGGGTCATTTAAATGTTTTATTCAGTGTTGGCTGGCATGCTTACACACCTGTTATGAGAAGCAAACCCTTAACTATCAGTTTAAGAAAAAAGAAGCAAGGCTCTGTGCTGAACCATGGCCTGGCTGGCACCGCATCATCATGGGGACAGGGGTGGCTCCTGCTCCTTGCCCCCCTGACTACCTCTACCGTCTGTGTATAGCCGCTGAAATCATGGTGGCAGATTGCACTCCA
Source organism: Oncorhynchus nerka (assembly GCF_034236695.1). NCBI lineage: Eukaryota > Metazoa > Chordata > Actinopteri > Salmoniformes > Salmonidae > Oncorhynchus > Oncorhynchus nerka. The sequence continues at coordinate 28,352,297 of NC_088404.1, read as the reverse complement.
GTGAACTGATGGGTGTTCTTCACAGAATGCTCTGTGCAGGCCAGTCAAGTTCTTCCACACCGATCTAGACAAAACATTTCTGTATGGACCTTGCTTTGTGCATTGGAAAGGGCCTTCCCCAAACTGTTGTTATGAAGTTGGAAGCACAGAATCGTCTAGAATGTCATTATGTGCTGTAGCGTTAAGTTTTCCTACACTGGAAGAAAGGGGCATATTCTGAACCATGAAAAACAGCCCCAGGACAACACTCATTCACCAAACTTTGGCCACTTTTCATCCATGGAAACCCATTTCATTAAGCTCCCGACAAACAGTTATTGTGCTGACGTTGTTTCCAGAGGCAGTTTGGAACTCAGTAGTGAGTGTTGCAACCGAGGACAGATGATTTTTACGTGCTGCACGCTTCATCACTCGTCAGTCCCATTCTGTGAGCTTATATGGCCTACCACTTCGCGGCTGAGCTGTTGTTGCTCCTAGAAGTTTCCACTTCACAATAACAGCACTTACAGTTAACCGGGGCAGCACTAGCAGGGCAGAAATTTGACCAACTGACTTGTTGGAAAGGTGGCATCCTATGACAGTGCTACGTTGAATGTTACTGAGCTCTTCAGTAAGGCCATTCTACTACCAATGTTTGTCTACGGCAATTGCATGCCTGTGTGCTCAATTTTATATTCCTGTCAGCAACAGGTGTGGTTGAAATAGACAAATCAACTAATATGATGGGTGCCCACATACTTTGTATATATAGTGAATATAATGTTGCCTGAGTGTCTGAAAAGCACATTTGATCTACTTATCCATCATAATCTTTACGGTAAAATGTTTTTCCTGGACACGCAACAAGTCAATTATAGGTTTGACACATTATCAACTTTCGAGGCAACTATCTCAACAAATCTGTACGTACATACAGTCAATAGCAGTGATGGAAAAAGTACACAGTTGTCATACTTGAGTCAAAGTAAAGACACCTGTCGTTGTGTGACGTTGCACTTCTCTTGTTAGAGAAGTGGTCCCGCTTTGGGGATCAAATCAGCGGTAATTTCAAGTGCACCACGTATAGTTTTTGATAAAACTCAAACTTTAATTAAAATTGACATACAATATACTGAATTAAAGCTACACTCGTTGTGAATCTATTCACCAAGTCAGATTTGTAAAATGCTTTTCGGGGAATTCATGAGAAGCTATTATGTGATACCATGCACCCTACAAAAATACTGCAACGTCACACAACGACAGATTTTGCGTTCGCGTCGCAAACGAAAAGGCTGAAATAAAATATAAAGCATTCATTACCTTTGACGAGCTTCTTTCTTGGCACTCCTAGATGTCCCATAAACATCATTTAGGGTCTTTTTTCGATTAAATCGGTCCATATATAGCTTAGATATCGAAGTCGGAATACTGCGAGTAAAGAGAGAAAAATTAGCATTTCATAACGTAACGTCGTTTTTTAAAAATCAAAAAGTCGACGATAAACTTTCACAAAACACTTCGAAATACTTTTCTAATGCAACTTTAGGTATTAGTACACGTTAATAAGCGATAAATGGATCAGGAAACGATGTTAAAATCTTTATCTTGTCGTTGTAGAAAAACATGTCTTACCAGAGGTCGACCAAAAATCCGGGCGGAGTCATCAGGGAAGATGTTCCCTTGTTTGGGATATACCAAGAATCAATTGCGAATCAAATCACATGACTCTAGACAACCTATGGCAGCTGGAGGCAGTGTAAACTCGGCTCTATTTAATTCGATTCACTTTGAACAATTGCCTGAAGTGGCGGAAGGATATATTTTTCCATTTTCAGAGAACAGATTTTCATGCACTTTTCGATGAAACGCCCGTTCTGTAAATGCCACAGGCGTGATTTAAACAGTTTTGGAAACGTCTAAGTGTTTCCTATCCACACACACTAACCATATGAATGTACTATATTCCTGGCATGAATAGCAGGGCGCTGAAATGTTGCGCGATTTTTAACAAAAAGCTAAGAAAATTCGCAACATCCTTAACAAGTAGAAAATGACTGAAGTAAAAGTGAAATTCACCCTTAGTAAAATACTACTTGAGTAAAAGTATTTGGTTTTAAATATACTTAATTATCAAAGGTAAATTGAATTGCTAAAATTTACTTAACTATCAAAAGTAAAACTATAAATAGTTTCAAATTCCTTTTATTAAGCAAACATACGGCACCATTTTCTTGTTTTTTAAATTTACACATAGCCAGAGGCACACTCCAACACAAGAATTTGCGTTTAGTGAGTCCGCCAGATCAGAGGCAGTAAGGATGACCAGAGACGTTCTTTTGACAAATGCATGCATTTGACAATTTTTCTGTCCTGCTAAGAATTCAAAACATAACAAGAACTTTTGGGTGTTAGGGAACATTTTGTTTAGGAATACAGTGAAGTAAAAGTAAAAGATGTCAAAAAATATAAATATATTAAAAAATATATATATATATAACACAAAGCTATTAGAACGAGACTACCTGCCAGGTATATACTTGGACATGGTGCACTCACAGTCATAAAATGTGTACTGGAGTGTTGGCTAATCCCTGTAGTTTGTCCCTCTAGTTATTCCTCTCATCTGATAATGCTTCCTGTGACTGCTGTGAGAGACACAACCCCAAGGCTGTTGTGTCGATGGATCTAGCTAGGTCTATTATTAAGGCTGTTGTTATCAATAGATCCATCGTGCTCACCACCCCTGCTTCTGTTCTGTTATCAGTGAGAGCCATATCTAGTGCCGTCTGTCTCGCTGGGCCCTACTGCAAGAGACAGGCTTTTAGACTCACTGTTTGTCTGCAGGTGGTTGCCTGTAGGCCATCCATCCACACCACAACCTTGACACTAATGAGTCAATGAGCACGGAAATGGTGGGGGGGTTTTTTCTTCGTTTCCTGGCAGCTCCAATCGCAGAGAGGGGTGGAGGCTTGGGGGAGGGGGGAGCGAAAGAGAGAGGGAAAAGGGGGGAGGAAAAAAAGTGAGGAGAAATGGAGGGAGAGGTAAATGAAAGGACAAGAAGGAGTGAGGAGTGGGATGAGTACAAATCAAATCAGGATAAGAGAGGAGGATAAGAGAGGACGTAGAGGAGAGGAGAGAGATTGTGTTAGCCTGAGATCCCAGTGGGACTGGCTGTGCTTGGAGGTTGACAGTCCTGAGAGCCCCTGTCCTTCAGCATGGTGTGTTTGTCTGCAGCATTATCTCCAACTTACCACCGAGTAGCAGCCATTCATGCCCACAGAACACTACTTGCATTTCAATGGCTGCAAGCAAGAGCACTACCTCCCATTCGCTCTCTCTCTCTCTCTCTCTCTCTCTCTCTCTCTCTGTACATCCTATAACTTAAAACACTAAAGAGGTGACATCCTGCCTATTACATTTTCCCACCAAGGAGAAGGGTGATTAGAGGTTTTAATAATTATTTTGAGTGTAGCAAAGTCGAAATGTTAGCAAGTTGGCCCCAATAATTGAGGCAATTAATAGTGCTGTGTCATGACTGTGCACCAGAATCCAAATAGGTCAGATCAGCTTTGCAATGAATAACTTCAATCAGACCCCATCTCACCCTAGAGGGGTAAGGAAAGAACTAGTGGGGGTTAACAACTCATGACCTATTGTAAATCAAGGGAGAAGATTCAGTTCTGTGCTCTCAAGATTCACCAAAGGAATGTACTTTGTTTCCATGTGAAAGTCTAAGACGTTCATAAGCAAATACTGGAACAATATTTCTAACATAGAACGCGAGGAATAGTCAGAGGCAATCTATAGAACACTAATGTAATTTTGTGATGTCATAAAAAACGTTATAAAGGAAATCCTGTAACTTGGAAAGTATACCCACTACATACAGTTAATGAAGTTTCCATGCTCTGCGTTATGTATGTAATATGAACAATTATTAAACTGTTTTTGTTCAGAAAGGGATGTGATTTGAGAAGCTATAAGAGATAATTGTTTTACTTAACTTTGCTCAGTGAGTGGTTACTGCCCTGAGTGAGGTCAGGGAGGGTGCCGGCCGTTTTATTTATTTTATTTCACCTTTATTTAACCAGGTAGGCTAGTTGAGAACAAGTTCTCATTTGCAACTGCGACCTGGCCAAGATAAAGCAAAGCAGTTCGACACATACAACAACACAGAGTTACACATGGAATAAACAATCATACAATCAATAATACAGTAGAAAAATCTATATACAGCATGTGCAAATGAGGTAGGATAAGAGAGGTATGGCAATAAATAGGCTGTGGTGACAAATTAATTACAATATAGCAATTAAACACTGGAATGGTAGGATGTGCAGAAGATGAATGTGCAAGTTGAAATACTGGGGTGCAAAGGAGCAACATAAGCCTACCGGAACTGCCCGTTTCGAGCAAACTGTATAAATGATGGGTACAGGAAAAAACAGACGGATTACCAGGACGGTTTACCAGGACGTGTACTCAAAGCATGCGCGGCCCAATTGTCAAGTGTCTTCACTGACATTTTCAACCTCTCCCTACATGTGTCAAGCAGACCATCATAGTCCCTGTGCCCAAGGAAGCGAAGGTAACCTGCCTAAATGATTACCGCCCTCTGACACTCACACATGAAGTGATTTGAAAGGCTGGTCATGGCTCACATCACCAGCATCCTCCCGGACATCCTAGACCAACTCCAATTCGCATACCGCCCCAACAGATCCACACATGATACAATCTCAATCACACTCCACATTGCCCTTTCTCACCTGGACTAAAGGAACACCTATGTGAGAATGCTGTTCATTGACTACAGCTCAGCGTTCAACACCATAGTGCCCATGAAGCTCATCACTAAGCTAAGGACTCTGGGACTAAACACTTACTCTGCAACTGGATCCTGGACCTGTTGGCCCACTCCCAGGTGGTAAGAGTAGGCAACAACACTGCCACGCTAATCCTTAACACTGGGGCCCCACAGGGGTGTGTACTTAGTCCTCTCCTGTAGTCACTGTTCATCCATGACTGCGTGGCCACACACGACTCCAACACCATCATTAAGTTTGCTGACAACACAACAGTGGTAGGCCTGATCACCGACAACGATGAGACGGCCTACAGGGAGGAGGTCAGAGCACTGGCAGTGTGGTACCAGGACAACATCCTCTCCATCAATGTGAGCAAGACAAATGAGCAGATTGTGGACTACAGGAAAATGTGGGCCGAACGGGCCCCCATTAACATTGATGGGGCTGTGGTGGACCGGGTCAAGAGTTTCAAGTTCCTTGGTGTCCACATCAACAACGAACTATCATGGTCCAAACATACCAAGACAGTTGTGACGAGTGCAGGACAAAACCTTTTTCCCCTCAAGAGACTGAAAAGATTTGGCATGGGTCCCCAGATCCTCAAAAGTTTCTACATCTGCACCATTGAGAGTATCCTGACCAGTTGCATCACGGAAACTGCTCTGCATCTGACCGTAAGGCACTACAGAGGGTAGTGCGGACGGCCCAGTACATCACTGGGGCCAAGCTTCCTGCCATCCAGGACCTACTATATAATAGGCAGTGTCAGAGGAAAGCCCATACAATTGTCAGAGACTCCAGTCTCCCAAGTTGTAGAATGTTTTCTCTGCTACCGCACGGCAAGCGGTACCGAAGCGCCAAGTCTTGGACCAAAAGTCTACTCAATAGCTTCTACCCCTAAGACATTAGACTGCTGAACAATTCATAAAAATCGCCACCAGACAATATACATTGACCCCCCTCTTGTACACTGCTGCTATTCGCTGTTTGTTTGTTACCTATGCATAGTCACTTTGCCCTCACCTACATGTACAGATTACCTCAACTAGCCTGTTACCCTTCACACTGACTCGGTACCGGTGCCCCATTTATATAGCCTCGTTAATGTTACTCTTATTTTGTTACTTGTTATTATTACTTTTTATTTTAGCCTACTTGGTAAATATTTTCTTCTTCTTGAACTGCGCTGTTGGTTAAGGGCTTGTAAGTATGCATTTCATGGTAAAGTCTACACTTATTGTATTCGGCACATGTGGCAAATAAAGTTTGCTTTGATTTTGATTTGATATGATTTAGCGCTGTCCTAAGTAAAGTATCTTCGAAAATGATTTTAAGTAGAACCATCCTGCTACTCTGCTCAAACCATTGATATAGGCTACCCTATATCTTCAAATTAGCCTCTTCAAGAGTGAATGGAAGGAAAGTCAACTCTGTAGTTCTGTTCGGGACTACGACAAGTCACCGGATACCGGACAACTACAAAAATGGACAGCAATCTTCTATTGCTGGAACCATTTCAGACAATCACAGCCTTACAAGCGTGCTGCAAAAAGGATCAACCCACTTTCCAAGGCTGCCCTGTTCACCGAGAGGCCCCTGGCGAACCCAGGCATTTCACGTAAATACATTCATAATTTCTTACTCAACGCGGTTCGTGTGAAAAGTATATGGTTACTGTAGGTGAGAATATTTTCTAAATGTACCAATGTCCCTCTCACTCCCTCTCCATCTCTTCTTTAACAAGCATCAATGTTGTTGTCATTCCGCTAGGGACATGTTTTCAGCGTATTACGTCTCCAGTCAATAACCGGTGCAGAGTGTGTATGTTTATCCTGTGTTTCCATTTAAATAGCTAGTAAATAAATAATTAAACCAATTTGTGTAGTACTGAATCATACGTAAGGCTCGGGTTTTTGCAGATGCAAGGAGGTGACGACTGTTCAGAATGGTGATATGATACGAGGTTATGATTAATACGTTTACTGTTTATAGATGTGATAGGTAAAGACCTTTTATAGTTTAATTCAGGAAATGGTAACTCTAAAGAACAGCTAACATGGTGCCCCAGATCCTAATGAGTTAATTGTTACATGATTCATTTAATCATAAACCATAGGGTGCAGGCCTTGTGAAGGTTCTCTCCAGTTTAGCCCTGAAGTATGGCCGCCAGCAGAGATTGACATTAGTCCAGTCTTGCAGTGCACAGCAGAAGCACAAGCAAGAAATGGTTGAGATGAAGGGACAGGAGAGAACCAGGAACCTAATGACAAAAGCAGAAACAGAGGTGACGACTTCTCCCTGTCCGAAGCGGGTTCGGTTGTTTCGGTGCTGGGGTTAGTTGGGAAACGAGCTTGATAGAGTCCTTCCAGTCCTCCTTTTCCGCTATTAACGTCACCCAGGTAGATCGGTACATTTCCGCAGTCTGGGCTATGTTGTCGGCTGACGACAGGTTTACTTGCCCCACAACACTTTTTAAGTCCCTGGGTAATTCCCTAATAATCTTGTCCACTACGAGCGTCTCTTGTTTTTATTTACCTAGGCAAGTCAGAACAAATTTGTATTTACAATGACGGCCGAGAAACAGTGGGTTAAACTTCTTATGGCTTGGGGGCAGTGTTTCGAGGTTTGGATGACAAGCGTGCCCAAGGTAAACTGCCTGTTACTCAGACCCAGAAGCTAGGATATGCATATAAAAGTTTTGGATAGAAAACACTCTAAAGTTTCCAAAACTGTTAATGTAATGTCTGTGAGTATTTCTGAACTAAAATCCATCCAGGAAGTGTGTTTCTTTTTATGTGGGTAGTTTTCAATTGAATGCCTATAGAGTATATCTAATGGGTTAGGACCCAGATTGCAGTTCCTATGGCTTCCACTAGATGTCAACAGTCTTTATACATTGCTTCATGCTTGTTTTCTGAAAAATGAAGAAGAATGAGACCTTTCTGTTAGTGGACCGAGTGCGCGACCTTCGTTGTTTTTCCTTTCTATTGAAAACGCTATTGTCCAGTTTAAATATTATAAATTATTTAGACAATTGACAACCTGAGGATTAATTATAAACATTGTTTGACATGTTTTGACGAACTTTATCGGTACTATTAGGATGTATTCAAGATGCATGTTTTGACCGCCTCTGAGCCAGTGGATTACTGAACAAAACGCGCCAACAAAACAGAGTTTTTGGGATATAAAGAGGGACTTTATCGAACAAAACAAACACTTATTGTGACTGCAACCAGATGAAGATCTTCAAAGGTAAGGGATTAATTGTATCGCTATTTTCGATTTCCGTGACTCTTCTACTTGGTTGGAACATGTTTGTATGCTTTTGTATGCGGGGAGCTGTCCTCAGATAATCACGTGGTATGCTTTCGCCGTAAAGCCTTTTTGAAATCTGACAAACCGGGTGGATTAACAAGAAGTTAATCTTTAATCCGATGTATAACAATTGTATTTTTATGAATGTTTATTATGACTATTGCTGTATTTTGAATTTGGCACACTGAAATTTCACCGGATGTTGTTGAGGTGGGTCGCTGGCAGAACGCCTGTGCCAGAAAGGTTAACTGACTTGTTCAGGGACAGAACAACACATTTTTACCTTGTCAGCTCGGGGATTCAATCTAGGAACCTTTCGGTTACTGGCTCAATGCTCTAACCACTAGGCTACCTGCCACCCCGAGCGTCGCTACGACGTGTCCTACTCCCTTCTCGGGCTCCAGCCACTGTTTCGTTAGTCGTATGAGTGCGAAGATCTGGACACGGATGGGTTGGTCAGCCATATATGTCCATGGATGGAACTTTACGGCTCTATCTATGGCGGTCAACTGGTACCGGGACAGAATTTCGGTTTTTAGTCGCCCATAGCCAGCAGCCTCGCGAGGGTCCAGGTCATAGTAGGCTTCCTGGGCTATCCCGGTCAAAAGAGGAGCTAACGGACTCGCCCATTCGGTGGGGGCACTCTTCCAAGGTGGCCATCCTTTTGAACGTCATGAAGAAAGCCTCAATATTATCCTTCTTTGAGAGGCAAGGTAAGATGGTGTGAGCAGCCGCTCTCGGCTTCACTCTAGGTTCTTCTCGCCGGCTCAGCTGTCGTTGCATGAGTTCTATGGTTGCCTGCTGGGCTGTGATCAACTGTTGTAGTAGAGAGTAATCCATCCTTCTTGAATGGTTTCTCTAAGTCTACAGGTAGATTTTTGCTTTCTTCACTTGTTCTTGTTAACTCGTCCACCTAATGCCCATATTCTCCACCAACGTGAGCGGACCAAGTACTTGGAGGTTGCTCTAAAGCAGAAAGATGGAATAAACGAGTCAGGAGCACGTTTTCTTAATTGAACACATTTCAATATTGAGGTATTTTTTCCTTCTCAAACACTCCAACACAATCAAAGATGATAGACCAAGGAAAACACAAATCTTCTTCCTCACAAGAACAAGGAACACAAGCCTCTTGAAACTAGGGGGCACTATTTTCATTTTTTGAAAAATAACGTTTCCAAAGTAAAGGGGCTATTTTGTCAGGACAAGATGCTAGAATATGCATATAATTGACAGTTTAGGATAGAAAAAACTCTAAAGTTTCCAAAACTGTAAAAATATTATCTGTGAGTATAACAGAACTGATATTGCAGGCGAAAGCCTGAGAAAAAAACAACCAGGAAGGGACTCTTATTTAGAAAGCTATGCGTTCCTATGCGTCCCTATTAAGCAGTGAATGGGATATCAACCAGATTCCCTTTTCTATGGCTTCCCTCATGTGTCTAGTGTCACAATATATAGTTTCAGGCTTTTATTTTGAAAAATGAGCCTGAACGAAAACATTGCGTCAGTCGTCAGCTGGTGGCTCTCAGAGTGATTTGTGCGTAATAGACAAATGCGGCCATTGTTTCTCTCTTTCTCACTAAGAAGCCACCTGTCCCGGTTGATATATTTTCGAATAGATATTTGAAAAACACCTTGAGGTTTGATTATAAAAAAACGTTTGCCATGTTTCTGTCGATATTATGGATCTAATTTGGAGTATTTTTCGACGTTGTAGTAACCGCAGTTTCCGGTGGATTTCTCAACCAAACGTGAAGTACAAACGGAGTTATTTCGGCTTTAAAAATAATCTTTATGAGACAAAATGAACATTTGCTGTCTAACTGGGAGTCTCGTGAGTGAAAATCAAAGGTAAACGATTTAATTTGATAGCTTTTCTGATTTTCGTGACCAAGTTGCGTACCGCTAGCTGGAGATAATGCTATGCTAGGCTATCGATAAACTTACACAAATGCTTGTCTTGCTTTGGCTGTAAAGCATAATTTCAAAATCTGAGATGAAGGGGTGATTAACAAAAGGCTAAGCTGTGTTTCACTATTTTTCACTTGTGATTTCATACCCAAGAATTCAAAGATCACCCCTCGTAGTAGTCACTTCTGTCATCATGAAGTGCCCAGAGAAACTAGTCAAGGATCATATCACCTCCACCTTACCTGTCACCCTAGACCCACTTCAAGTTGTTTACCGCCCCAATAGGCCCACAGAAGATGCAATCGCCGTCAGAATGCACACTGCCCTATCCCATCTGGACAACAGGAATACCTATGTAAGAACGCTGTTCATTGACTATAGCTCAGCATTCAACACCATAGTACCCTTCAAGCTTATCATTAACCTTGAGACCCTGGGTCTGAACCCCGTCTCGTGCAATTGGGTCCTGGACTTCCTGACGGGCCGCCCCCAGGTTGTAAAGGTAGAAAACAACATCTCCACTTCGCTGATCTTCATCACTGGGGCCCCACAAGGGTGCGTGTTCAGCCCCCTCCTGTACTCCCTGTTCACCCATGACTGTGTGGCCATGCACGCCTCCAACTCAATCATCAAGTTTGCAGACGACACAACAGTAGTGGGCTTGATGACCAACAATGACGAGACAGCCTACAGGGAGGAGGTGATGGCTCTCGGAGTGTGGTGTAAGGAAAACAACCTCTCACTCAACGTCAAAACAAAGGAGATGATCGTGGACTTCAGTCAAGGAGGGAGCACCGCCCTATCCTCATCGACGGGGCAGCAGTGGAGAAGGTGGAAAGTTTTAAGTTCATCGGCGTACACATCACGGACGAACAGAAATGGTCCACCCACACAGACAGTGTGTTGAAGAAGGCACAACAGCGCCTCTTCAACCTCAGGAGGCTGAAGAAGTGTGTCTTGTCACCTAAAACCCTCACAAACTTTGCAGATGCACAATTGAGAATGTTCTATTGGGCTGTTTCACCACTTAGTACAGCAACTGCACCGCCCGCAACTGCAGGGCTCTCCACAGGGTGGTGCGGTCTGCAAAACACATTACAGGGGCAAAACGACTTGCCCTCAAGGACACCTACGGCACCCAATGTCACAGAAAGGCCAAAAAGATCATCAAGGACAACAACCACCCGAGCCACTGTCTTTTCACCTCGTTACCATCCAGAAGGCGAGGTCAGTGCAGGTGCATCAAAGCTGGGACCGAGAGACAGAAGCTGTTTTTAAGTCTCAAGGCCATCAGACTGTTTAACAGCCATCATTGACACGGAGGGGCAGTGTTTTTACAGCTAATGTCGGTTTGTCTGAGGCTGATGCCATGCAGGTGTTTGTACACATGCGTATACACAAACTCTCATTCAAATAAACACATACAAGAACACACACAAACATGTAATAGTGCCAGACATGCACACAAACATATACAGTTTTTGCATTGTTGTTTTCTTTTTCTTTTTTCTCTCTTCGTTGTTGGTGCATTGGGGGGTTCTTGGGGGTGGGGAATGGAATTAATTGTATTTTTTATTTTTATTTTTCTTCTTGGATGACTGTGGGAGGGGTCTCGATTGGTTGAGGGACAGCTATTGGGGAACTCTGGGAAAGATCTTGGAGGGTTTTTTTTGGGAGATCTGTCAATATGCCCTTGAGCAGGGCATTGGCCCTGGATGCTTCTGTGTGTCGCTCAGAATGAAAGTCTGTTGAATGACTGGTTTGGTGTAGTTGTTGAGCGGCTTCACTGCAAGTATATTGTATGTGTCACTCTCTGGTCTTAGTATTTTGTGTTTTCTTTATTATTTTCGTCAGGCGAGGGTGTGACATGGGTTATTTATTGTGGTGTGTTTTGTCTAGGTTTTTTTGTAGGTAATGGGATTTTGGTTAGTGGGGTTGTCTAGAAAAGTCTATGGTTGCCTGGAGTGGTTCTCAATCAGAGGCAGGTGTTTATCGTTGTCTCTGATTGGGAACCATATTTAGGCAGCCATATTCTTTGAGTGTTTCGTGGGTGATTGTTCCTGTCTCTGTGTTTGTTTGCACCAGATAGGGCTGTTTCGGTTTTTCACGGTGCGGTAGTGTTTGTATTGTTCGTTATTATCTTTATTAAAGATGTATCGAAATAACCACGCTGCATTTTGGTCCTCCTCTCTTTCACCGGAAGAAAACCTTAACAGTATGTTTCGGATATTCAATTTAAAAAAAATAAAAATAAAAAATAAATTAATAAAAACACAGAGGCTGCTGCCTACATGCAGAGTTGAAATCATTGGACACTTTAATGGATCACTAGTCACTTTAATAATGCCACTTTAATAATGTTTATATATCTTGCATTACTCATCTCATATGTATATACTGTATTTTATACCATCTATTGCATCTTGCCTATGCCAACTCTGTAATTGCTCATCCATATATATATATATATATATTTATTCCATTCCTTTACTTAGATTTGTGTGTATTAGATAGTTGTTGTGGAATTGTTAGATTACTTCTAAGATATTGCTGCACTGGTGGAATTATTTTTTACCTCTGACCGTTCCCTCAGTTCTCTTTGCCAAGGGATATTTGATAGCGACCATTTTACAATTCCTACGACTTCCACAGGATGTCACCAGTCTTTGGAATTGGGTTGGAGTTAACTTCTTGCATAGAGCAATCCCGTATCCGGGAGCGTAATCATAGCCTCAAGCTCATTACCATAACGCAACGTTAACTATTCATGAAAATCGCAAATGAAATTAAATATATTGGCTCACAAGCTTAGCCTTCTGTTAACAACACTGTCATCTCAGATTTTCAAAATATGCTTTTCAACAATAGCTACACAAGCATTTGTGTAAGAGTATTGATAGCTAGCATAGCATTAAGCCTAGCATTCAGCAGGCAACATTTTCACAAAAACAAGAAAAGCATTCAAATAAAATAATTTACCTTTGAAGAACTTCGGATGTTTTCAATGAGGAGACTCTCAGTTAGATAGCAAATGTTCAGTTTTTCAAAAAATATTATTTGTGTAGGAGAAATCGCTCCGTTTTGTTCATCACGTTTGGCTAAGAAAAACCCCCGAAAATTCAGTTATTACAACGCCAAACTTTTTTCCAAATTAACTCCAGAAATGGCAAACGTTGTTTAGAATCAATCCTCAAGGTGTTTTTCACATATCTATTCGATGATAAGTCATTCGTGGCAGTTGGGTTTCTCCTCTGAAGCAAATGGAAAAATACACGCAGCTGGAGTTTACGCAATAATTGCAACGGAGGACACCAAGCGAGCACCTGGTAAATGTAGTCTCTTATGGTCAATCTTCCAATGATATGCCTACAAATACGTCACAATGCTGCAGACACCTTGGGGAAACGACAGAATGTGTAGGCTCATTCCTTGCGCATTCACAGCCATATAAGGACACATTGGAACACAGCACCTTCAAAATCTGGGGCATTTCCTGTTTGAAATTTCATATTGGTTTCGCCTGTAGCATCAGTTCTGTGGCACTCACAGATAATATCTTTGCCGTTTTGGAAACGTCAGAGTGTTTTCTTTCCAAAGCTGTCAATTATATGCATAGTCGAGCATCTTTTCGTGACAAAATATCCAAAAATTAAAAGAGCGCCCCTTATATCGAATAAGTGAATCATTGGTGCAACGAAGAAGAGGCACATCCTGGAACAACGTTACACTGTTGAGAGTTACGCAAGAGGGAAAAAGGAGCATGGTTTGTTTACTTGCTCTATTGAATACAGATTGCCCCGTATACAATTTGATTGATTATTAACGTTTAAAAATACCTAAAGTTGTATTACAAAAGTAGTTTGAAATATTTTGGCAAAGTTTATAGGCAACTTTTGAAATGTTTTGTAGTGACGTTGTGTTTTGGCAAGCTGTTTTTTTCCGGATCAAACCTGCTTTATAAATGGACATTTTGGGTATACATGGATGGAATTAATCGAAAAAAAGGACCAATTGTGATGTTTATGGGACATATTGGAGTACCAACAAAGAAGCTCGTCAAAGGTAATGCTCTGCATTTCTCGAGGCTATTGGCCACTTCACTATCCTCAAGAGTTAAGGAACTTGACAAACATTTTCATTGGAATTTACTTTAACACAGGGTTTCCCAAACTTGGTCCTCAGGACCCCAAGGGGTGCATGTTTTGGCCTAGCACTACACAACTGATTTAAAACGATCAACTAATTATCAAGCTTTGATCATTTTAATCAGTTGTGTAGTGTTAAGAAACAATGCTCTTCTGTGGGAATATCAGTACTTCAGCACAACGCTTCTTACAGGTTTCCTCATGGTTTTATTTAAAGTTGGGTTGTACTGAGAATGAACCTCTTAGAGCTACCCCCTACTTTTTTCAATTTCCGCCTGAAGACATACCCAAATCTAACTGCCTGTAGCTCTGGCCCAGAAGCAGGGATATGCATATTCTTGGTACCATTTGAACGAAAACACTCTGAAATTTGTGTAAATGTGAATTGAATGTAGGAGAATATAACACAATAGATCTGGTTTAGATAATACAATGAAAAAAAACAAATGTTTTTTATTTTTGTTGTATCATCATCTTTAAAATGAACAAGATAAAACAAACATTCAGATAGGATGATGGGGACAATTTCAGTGAAAAATATAAGAGGGCAACAGTACTTGTGCAAAGTTTCAGAATGATAACTTCCAAAATGAGTGTGCTACATGACATTTATCATGAAGTCACCCAGGTGTCCCACACAAGTAGCCCAAATGTACCCAAGTGGCCAAACTGGTGAAGATATACATTTTGAAACAAATAACTAAATACAAAATGCCAAAATGGTATTCTAACACACACACACCAAAAAATTGAGGAAAAAATTAGAAAAAAAATATGAAGAAAAATATAAACTTACAAAATAACACGGGTAACTATTTACACACTTTCAATATTTGGAAGGCCCTCAGTCCTCTATCAAATCAAATGTATTTATATAGCCCTTCGTACATCAGCTAATATCTCAAAGTGCTGTACAGAAACCAGGCCTAAAACCCCAAACAGCAAGCAATGCAGGTGTAGAAGCACGATGGCTAGGAATAACTCCCTAGAAAGGCCAAAACCTAGGAAGAAACCTAGAGAGGAACCAGGCTATGAGGGGTGGCCAGTCCTCTTCTGGCTGTGCCGGGTGGAGATTATAACAGAACATGGCCGAGATTTTCAAATGTTCATAGATGACCAGCAGGGTCAAACAATAATAATCACAGTAGTTGTAGAGGATGCAACAGGACAGCACCTCAAGAGTAAATATGAACAGTTTAGGGTTCCATAGCCGCAGAGTAGCAGCAAGGCCAGGTGGACTGGGGACAGCAAGGAGTCATCATGCCAGGTAGTCCTGACGCATGGTCCTAGGGCTCAGGTCCTCCGAGAGAGAAAGAGAGAATTAGAGAGAGCATACTTAAATTCACACAGGACACCGGGTAAGAAAGAAGTACTCCAGATATAACAAAGTGAACATAGCCCCCCCGACACAAACTACTGCAGCATAAATACTGGAGGCTGAGACAGGAGGGGTCAGGAGACACTGTGGCCCCATCCGATGAGACCCCCGGACAGGGCCAAACAGGAAGGATATAACCCCACCCACTTTGCCAAAGCTCTACACAATATTGTGCTGCTGATGCCAGGTGCCATTAGCAGTCTCTTTCTGCTGTAAAGTGAGTATCAACAGGTATAATAAAGAGATACATATAGAGTACAGGGAACATAAGGTTGAATATGTTATTATAGACCTGCTAGATCTACTGTCTCTTTTATATTATGACATTTCAGCTAGATCTACTGTCTTTATTATATTACAACAGACCAGCTGTATCTACTGTCTCCATTTCACTTTGGCCATTGTTGTGGGCCTGCCCTCCCCTCAACAGCCTCAAATAGGCTATTTCATGTGGGTTGGGGTGGGGCGGCAGACACATGCATCTCACATTTCATTTACATTGCATTTTTATATACGTATTGCTTTTAAAATAAAATAAAAATCACAAATAATATTTTATATTATTAATTTCAAACAAGGGCATTAGCATGAGAAGAACTTACCAGTCCAAAACATGTCCTCTCCGTTCAAAATATATTCCTCCACTTGGGAATCGCTAAATGAATCATCCTACAACAATCTCTGTCTCACTTTTCCAATCAATTTCTTCTAAAATTGTGTGTACACCTGTATATGTAGACTTCTATTTAGCTTTCCCTGACTTAGTCGCCATACTGATTTATAGATAAACAGCTGAATCTGCGCGTTTACCAAACAATGCTGTGCGTAATATGCGTAGCTCCTTCCGGTATAAAACTTCAATAGCGAATGACTCTTTATGCCGGAGTTTACTACATGGGTTGTTCTTCCAACCCATAACCATTGCATATTGCCGTTTACCTCAGCTCATTGGCTATCTACCCAGCTAGATTTCAAGACGATCAGTGGTCATTGGGTTAAAATACAGTCAATCAACGAAACAGTGGTCATATCATTGGTGCACAGTGATGTCATTACTTGTTGTCTTCAAATCGGTTTCTTTCAGTCAATACTTCCCGCGAAATGGCCCATCAGGTTTGGTTGTGTTACAAACAAACCAGTTGATTGCAATGAAACCAATCATGACTGGAAAAGTCACGTTCTGTGTGGGTATTTACCCTGGAATGTGTCGTCGAAAATGGAATGAGACAGAATTCACGACACAAGCGGTTCACAAAATATTTTGTGTTAGGCTATAAAAACTGATTTTATCAAACAAAAGATCATTCATTGTGTAACAATGAGCATTGGGATTGCAAACAGATCATCAAACGTAAACGATTTATTTTAATGGAGTTTGTAAATCCTTTTTTAAATCTGACAACGCAGTTGGATTAGCAAGATTCTAGGTTTTCGATACATGTGAGACACTTGTATTTTCATGAATGTTTAATATGACTATTTATGTAGTGATCACCGTATGTTGTGGATTTTCAACCCGCTAACGGGTTCCGTGCGCAGAGAGGTTGACTTCGTTGGGACTGGGGGGCAGTATTGAGTAGCTTGGATGAATAAGGTACCCAGAGTAAACTGCCTGCTTCTCAGGCCCAGTTGCTAATATTTGCCTATTATTAGCAGATTTGGATATAAAACACTCTGAAGTTTCTAAAACTGTTTGAATGATGTCTGTGAGTATAACAGAACTCATATGGCATGCAAAAACCTGAGAAAAAAATCCAAACAGGAAGTGGGAAATCTTAGGTTTGTAGTTTTTCAAATCATTGCCTATTCAATATACGTGTTTGTGGGGTCATATTGCACTTCCTAAGGCTTCCACTAGATGTCAACAGTCTTTAGAACGTTGTTTAATGCTTCTACTGTGAAGGAGGGGGGAATGGGAGCTGAATGAGTCAGATGTCTGCCAGAGTGGCATGAGCTGATCACGCGCGCTCACGTGAGAGTTAGCTCTGTTCCATCACATTTCTACAGACAAAGGAATTCTCCGGTTGAAACATTATTGAAGATTTATGATAAAAATATCCTAAAGATTGATTCTATACTTCGTTTGACATGTTTCTACAAACTGTAATATGACTTTTCGTCTGAACTTTCGCCTGGACTTGCCCGCGCGTCGTGAGTTTGGATTGTGTACTAAACGCGCAAACAAAAAGGAGGTATTTGGACATAAATGATGGACTTTATCAAACAAATCAAATAATTATTGTGGAACTGGGATTCCTGGGAGTGCATTCTGATGAAGATCATCAAAGGCAAGTGAATATAACACTTGTATCTGTTAGCAATGTTTATAATGAGTATTTCTGTAAATTGATGTGGCTCTCTGCAAAATCACCGGATGTTTTGGAACTACTGAACGTAACGTGTCAATGTACACTGAGATTTTTGGATATAAATATTAACTTTATCGAACAAAACATACATGTATTGTGTAACATGAAGTCCTATGAGTCATCTGATGAAGATCATCAAAGGTTAGTGATTCATTTCATCTCTAGTTCTTATTTTTGTGACTCCTCTCTTTGGCTGGAAAAATGGCTGTGTTTTTCTGTGACTAGGTACTGACCTAACGTAATTGTTTGGTGTGCTTTCGTCGTAAAGCCTTTTTGAAATTGGACACTGTGGCTGGATTTACAACATGAATTCACAGCATGAGTTTATCTTTATAATGGTGTGAAATACTTGTATGTTTGAGGAATTTTAATTTTGGGATTTCTGTTGTTTTGAATTTGGCGTCCTGAATATCCCAGAGAAGTTTAGAAAACTTTTTTGATGTTCACGGACATTTCTAAGAATGTTATTTTAAAACACACCTTTCCTTCTCACAAGGTGAAGAAAACATTCCATAAAACCACAAGAAATGTTCAAAGAACATTCTAAGAATGTTATTTAAAAACATAAACATTACGTTCTCAGCATCAACAAAACTCTCTCTATCCTCTATCTTGTTAAGTGTGTTACGGTGTGTTGGCCATGCAGATTAATTGGCCACACTTGATCTTAATGAGTGCTTGTTTCCATTGAAATAGAGTCTGTTTGAATATACTTTTTTTATTTTGATAAACATGGCATGAAAGGCATTCAAGACCATGTTGTGTCTCAACCGATGGCAGGCACAACACAACAACCCTCAGATGATGTGAAGTAAGGTTTAAATTACAGCATATGTAAATATGAGAACTTGGGAGATGACTTGTTTTTAGATAATTAATGTTAATTAAAGGTTAAAACCATTTTTGTTTTGTAATCTTTTAAATTATATCAAATTCAACATTTCTTTCAAGTGATGAAAAGATGGATGTCTCATGGTAGGGTGGGGCATGCACAATGGGTCAACTTTAAACACCTCTATCTCCTGAGTGTTTTTGAATTAATAAAAGTAAGTTCTGACCATTTCTTCCATGGGAAAACATGTATGGAATTCATGTGGATTTATCCTAAAATATTCCCAGAGCCTCCCTGCAACCTGAAAAATAAAAGTTCCCAGAACAGGCATAATTTTCACTTGGAAAAGTATGGATTCGTTCCCACAACCAATGTGAAAAACATAATGGGAACATAATCTGTACCTATTTGACTTGGGAAATCAGGTAGTGATTGCCCATACTGGGTACGATTTGTCATGGAAATTTCCTCTATTTACCAAATCATGAGCGCAAACCACACACAAGTCAGAGTTAGTTATCAAAGTCCATCTTTAATCATATGAGCTCTATCACAACCCTGTGACTCTCAGATCAATTCAGTGTCTATCAATGAATTCTCTGAGAGCCCCTTCTACATTGCAACTCAGATCCTTTAATAGCAAAGAACACACATAGTCAGACAGCATAGACATAATAAATCGTTCAGCTTTGTCTCCTTACTCAAAACCCAGAACCATAAACCAATCCTCCACATCAACAGGCATATATCAAATTGTCATTTAGATACAACCAATCCTGGACAAGCTCACGGGGAGCATAGACTGATTCCAGACACTGCCATCCTCCTCTCCCCGATGGGAAAAGTAGGGAGTGACTGGCACACAGACACAGTGGAGCAAAATATAAGTTTACACATGATGACACCTTGACCTCTCCCCTCTCTGCGGCCCATGCAACTTAGTCTTGACAACAGATACCTGCAACCCCGCCACAGTATTATACAAAAATAACATTCTGATGAGAAGTAACTTACAAACATATGATGAATATAAAACATCTTACCTATGTTACCAACCAATTCTGATTATTCCCCAACAGATTTTACACACAGGATGGGAGCCCCTGGCTCCAGCTCCAATAGAGAGACCCTGGATGTGACAGCGGTGTATAGGAATTGGTAAAACATGTAGGAGTGCAGCATCCCCAGTAACAGATAGAGATAGAAAACGGTAGAGCTGTTATTGCATAGTTTAGTCTAGTGGCCTTGTATTGTAATGATGGTTCATGCAACATTCTGGTGAAGTGTTCTTAGGGTATATTTCCAGCCCTTCAAGTTTAGATAAATTAATAGCACATTCTCCTGCAATGTTCGTGCAATGTTATGGCTACCTAAGTCCTAAACTGATTGTCTTTTGGAGACGACATAACTACCATGGTTTAGTTTTTTTAAGAGCGCCCAAGGCTATGACTGTGTAAAGATGAGTGTTGATGAAGCATAAACTGTGGATTAGAGTGGACAAATGAGCAGTAAATGGGTCAGTGAGGGAGTGAAGTACTGAGCCATGCATCCATTCTTTGGTCTGACTCAAGCGCCTGTCAGACGGACGAGGCAGATGGGAGACATAAAATGCTCCATTCCTTGACAAGGTAGTCTGTCAATGTTACGGAGAACAGTCAGAGGGGTAATGTTTTCACAAGACATTAAATGTCTCCTTCGTAGAAGTCCTGGATGTCATTCCCATTAGATTGATGTACAGATATACAGTAGATGGCTATATTATGGGCACACCATAATACTTAGGTACTGCATGTTGGTTCCAACCTTAAAGTAACACCAAAGAAATTTAGCAGGTCTGTTAGGAAATGCCTTTGTCACACCATTTGGATAAGGTCCTTTCTGTGCTGCTCCAGAAACACAAAGTAGGAAGATGAGAAACTCCATTCACTTCGTATTATTAAAGTAGGAAGAGAGGCAAGAACCATTTGTCCACCAGCTCAGGAACAAGCTACACTGTTGTCAGCCTTGTGTAATGTTCAACGTAATTGCATTGCTGGACTTTTTTAAACTTCATGTATTTGTGTTGTTTCAAAAATGTACAAATGAAAGGAAATGTATGTATGTAATGTTTTTAAATGTTTATTTATTTTAGCTGTTAGTGATAGTTAATACATTTGTGTTTACATCATTAAGCCTTTTGTGTTATAAATTACCAAATGGGTCTGACTTTATTGTAAATACAGCGTCATATGATACAAGACATTTATGTATGTGTTATGAATGACCAAAGGTGTCTGATTTTACAGCGTCGTATGATATAGTCTTTATGAAGGTGTTACGAATGACTGAATGTGTCTCACTTCAAACTAAGTATTACATGACACTACATAAAGTGTCAATAAATAGGTTATTAACATTCTGCTGCTTAATGAAGGTTCTCTCATGATCGACAGGTTACCGTAGGGTATGAAATGTACTTGAATGGGTTGATGGACCTGCAACGCATGTGTGCGTGCGCTCGCACGTATGTGCGTGTGTGTGTGTGTGTGTGTGTGTGTGTGTGTGTAATCAAGCTGATTTGGAGTAGTACAACCTGAGTTTACTACACCAGGAATTCCTTTTCTATTTCCAGGGCTAGATTACAACCTGTTACAATGGTGCCAACATTTTGTGACTTATCTTTCAGCTGGGGAGTGGGTGAATGTGTCAAAGACCTGACTAGGCCCAGCACCGCATGGTATGGTATGGTAGTTTTTGTTGTGTGCATGTTTGTGTACTGAGGAACATGTAACGGTTCCAGAAGAAAGGCACTTTCAATTTCTTTAAGTTGGGTGCTTTTATCAAGGTAAGTGTTTCTTGTTGAAATGCCGTCCCCAGGCTATTCCACTCACAGCAAATATAAGCCTGGGATATCAACCATTAAAAATTGGCCTTAGTGGTAGTGACCATAGAATTGTATAGGAGTGACCTTACCGAGTAAAGTATTTTTCATCGTCACTACTTTAACACAGTCAGAAAGTCATAAATATTGCTAAACCCTGACCATTTACACAATTTATCTTCAAATGTGAATTTAATCCTAAACCTAACTAATGAATGCCAAGTTTGATGCGTTGGTCCACCAGATCTGTGGAAGTGTCTGGGAACAAGATTAAGTGTAATGTGACTAACCTGACGTCATTTAAAAGCATATGCCATCCTTCAGCGTAACATGTCACCCTTTATAAAGCACATGTTTGTCATATTCGACATAGTGGGCAATGTCACATTTGATATGGGTGATTATGTCACACAGTTAGGGCACATTTATGAACCCTTTATAAAGCATGACATATGGTTATAGATGCTTTGTAACACATTTATGTAGTGCTTATGAAGACATTATGAAGGCTTTATGAAGCCTTTATGAGCTGAACATAATTTAAAGTGGGACCCTGGACTCATACTGTACAATTGATACAGCATTCCTCTGAATGGGGTATGACACAGGAAGGCGTATGACAAACTCCTTTCAGTCCCCCATTTCCTTCAGTAGCATCCATTCTTTAGTAACTGCCGCAAAAGCCTTTGGTTTAGAATGAATGAAATCGAAGATAAACATTTGCATTATTGGCAGATGAAAGTTAAACCTACCATAACCATACTGGGTGACTGCCAAAATGGGACTGCTTTTTTCATACTGGGTGACTGCCAAAATGGGACTGCTTTTTTGATGTTCCTTTTTTGTGCTAGATGAATATATGACATTGGTGTTATGGCCTCTAGCAAGGCTAGACACGTTGTAGAGTGCCTTTGTAAAGTGTTGCCAATTTATTTTGTGGTATTAAAGCAACTTTAACTCCACAAACGTACAATAGATGAAATGGCACTGACAAATAATCATAGTTTTCAAGTAAATTCTGTGTCCTATACGACTATTCCACATCCTAAATATTTCATTTTAGTGATGACATACACATAGACCCAGTTTGACTTTGATTTATATATTCTCTCTCTCTGCTCCCTTCAATTTCTGGATCTCTGAGCGAGAGCCTTCATCCCCCATACGACCGTCTGTCAGTCAGAGTTTCGACATTTCATTCAAGGCTTGATTATGTCCCAGTCTTGGCCACAGGGTATGCCTTCAGCTCCCCTAGACCTTTTCACCTCTTATCTATCTGTTTATTTTGCTACCAGCACTCTCCGCAAATCCCTTTAAAGAGTGACTGCCTTTAAAAAGCAAAGAATCCCTTAGAAAATGGCCTAGGTGGCATCAATATGAGTCAGAAATTGTTATTCTAGTGTCAAAATTGACTACAAAGTGTGTATAGGATCATTTTGGTCATTAAGTCAGTTTAGTCAAAAACAGAGTTTGGAACATCTGTGCATCACACCAGGTAAATGAAGGTTGGGTTTTGATTTTACGATGTCCATTTACCCACTAACATGGGGTGAACAGCTGCAATGATTGCTCTCTTTCCAATAGCATAGACTGTGAGACAGAAATGCCAAGCAGCTCTGACTATTTACATAAGACAACACATCAAAATTTTTTACTTGAGAAATACTGCAAAAAACACCTTAGTTTGATGTAAAATTGCCTAACTAAAATATGCATTTCAAAATTAATTACAGTTATCTTATATTCATTCTGGAGGTTTTGAGGAAGTGAAGTAGGCCTCCTCATCTACAGTATCTCATGGTGGACAAACATCATTAACCAAACGCAGAATTGGTCACGAGGTATTGCTCGCCTGAGGTAGAGAACCTTATGATAAGCTGTAGACCACACTATCTAACAAGAGAGTTCTCATCTATATTATTCGTAGCCATCTATTTACCACCACAGAACGAAGCTGGCACTAAGACAGCTCTCAACCAACTCTATAAGGCCATAAGCAAAGAAACAAATGCTCACCCATAAGCGGCGCTCCTAGTGGCCGGGTACTTGAATGCAGGCAAACTTAAATCAGTTTTATCAAATTTTTACCAGCATGTCACATGTGCAACCAGAAAAAAAAATCCTAGACCACCT
Organism: Oncorhynchus nerka; assembly: GCF_034236695.1. Classification (NCBI taxonomy): domain Eukaryota; kingdom Metazoa; phylum Chordata; class Actinopteri; order Salmoniformes; family Salmonidae; genus Oncorhynchus; species Oncorhynchus nerka. The sequence goes on along the minus strand of NC_088404.1, from coordinate 28,328,558 downwards.
TTACTCCACACACAGAGATGCATACAAAGCTCTCCCCCGCCCTCCATTTGGCAAATCTGACCATAATTCTATCCTCCTGATTTCTGCTTACAAGCAAAAACTAAAGCAGGAAGTACCAGTGACTCGTTCAATATGGAAGAGGTCAGATGACATAGATGCTACACTACAGGACTGTTTTGCTAGCACAGACTGGAATATGTTCCGGGATTTATCCAATGGCATTGAGGAGTACACCACCTCAATCATTGGCTTCATCAATAAGTGCATCGACGACCACAGTGACTGTACATACATATACCAACAAGAAGCCATGGATTACAGGCAACATCCGTATCGAGCTAAAGGCTAGAGCTGCCGCTTTCAAGGAGCGGGAGACTAATCCGGACGCTTATAAGAAATCCCGCTATGCCCTCAGACAAACCATCAAACAAGCAAAGTGTCAATACAGGATTAAGTTTGAATCCTTCTACACCTGCTCTGACGCTCGTCGGATGTGGCAGGGCTTGAAAACTATTAAGGACTACAAAGAGAAACCCAGACGTGAGTTGCCCAGTGATGCGAGCCTATCAGATGAGAGAAATGCCTTTTATGCTCACTTCGAGGCAAGCAACACTGAAGAGCACTAGCTGCACGAGAGCACCAGCTGTTCTGGATGGCTGTGTGATAACGATCTTGGTAGCCGATGTGAACAAAACCTTTAAACAGGTCAACATTCACAAAGCCGCTGGGCCAGACGGATTACCAGGATGTGTACTCAAAGCACCTTCACTGACATTTTCAACCTCTCCCTGACCGAGTCTGTAATACCTACATGTTTCAAGCAGACCACCATAGTCCCTGTGACCAAGGAAGCGAAGGCAACCTGCCTAAATAATTACCGCCCCATTGCACTCACGTTGGTAGCCATGAAGTGCTTTGTAAGGCTGGTCATGGCTCATATCAAGAGCATCCTCCTGGACACCCTAGACCCACTCCAATTCACAAACTGCCCCAACAGATCCACAGATGATGCAAGCCCTATTGCACTCCACACTGCCCTTTCCCACCTGGACAAAAGGATCACCTATGTGAGAATGCTGTTCATTGAATACAGTTCAGCGTTCAACACCATAGTACCCAAGAAGCTCATCGCTGAGCTAAGGACTCTAGGACTATACACCTCCCTATGCAACTGATCCTTAAAACGGGCCCGTCAGGGGTGTGTACTTAGTCCCCTCCTGTATTCCCTGTTCACCCACGACTGATTGGCCAAACACGACTCCAACGCCATCATTCAGTTTGCTGATGACACAACAGTGGTAGGCCTGATCACCGACAACGATGAGACGGCCTATAGGGAGGAGGTCAGAGAACTGTCAGCGTGGTGCCAGGACAACAAACTCTCCCTCAATGTGAGCAAGACAAAGGAGCTGATTGTGTACTACAGGAAAAGGCAGGCTGAACAGGCCCCCATTAACATCGACGGGGCTGTAGTGGAGTGCATCACCGCCTGGTATGGCAACTGCTCGGCATCTGACCGTAAGGCGCTACAGAGGGTAGTGCAAACGGCCCAGTACATTACTGGGGCCAAGCTTCCTGCCATCCAGGACTTACTATATAATAGGTTAATAGGTGGTGTCAGAGGAAAGGATGTGTAAAATTGTCAGAGACCCCAGAGACCCCTAGACTGTTTTCTCTGCTACCGCATGGCACCGGAGCGCCAAGTCTAGGACCAAAAGGCTCCTCAACAGCTTCTACCCCCAAGACATAAGACTGCTGAACAAATAATGAAATCGCCACCGGACAATTTACATTGACCCCCCCCCCCCTTTGTACACTGCTGCTACTCGCTATTTGTTATCTATTAATAGTCACTTTCGCCCCCACCTACATGTACAGATTTAGTCTACTTATTTTAGTCTACTTGATAAATATTTTCTTAACTCTTCTTGAACTGCACTGTTGGTTAAGGGCTTGAAAGTAAGCATTTCATGGTAAAGTCTATACTTGTTGTATTCAACGCATGTGACAATTAAAGTTTGATTTAATTTGATTTTGAAACACACCTCTAAGACTGAAAAACACACCTCTCACTGAAATCTCTTTTTCTAATTAGCAACAGAAAAACAAGTGCTCCTTAAATAGTTGGAGATCACACGAGGATTTGCCATAAGGAAAAAAGAGGTTGCATCTGTTTATTTAGTTGTTTATGCTTTGATGATGACATTCAAGACCAAAACAGGACACTAAATATATTTAGAATATATACCTGTAAAAAAAGCGTACATGCTTCACAGCACAGAACGACAACCCACACATTTCAACTTGCTTCACACTTAAGTTACATGTGATGACAAGGAAATGCTTTAAGTGTAAACATGTAATTTCTCAATGTCACGCCTACAGTTTGAAATTAGGTTAATGGATGATAAGCAAAGGTAACATATACAAATACATATTGCCTGATATTGACTTCATTATTATTCTGACTTTCCAATGGCATCAATGAAACAACCACTTCTTTCTCCTGTATCCCAGTCTCCTGTATCCCTCCTGTGTCCCCTCTATTGACAATAAGGCATTCATCAAGGAGCAGATTGGAGGACAGACTGCTGTGCCCCTCTTCATGAGCCTTCCTGTGAGGACTCCCTCCACTCTCCTCTTGATTACGCCCAGGGGGAGCGGGGCGTCTGGATAATAATTTGATTGCCACTCCATCCGCTTTGGAAGCGGAAATGCAGAAACATGCTCCTGTATATTTGCACATGGCAGCTGCTCAAGCTCATCTCATTGTGGTGGCAACTACAGTAGGAGCCCTATGGAACTGTCCTGAGAAATGTGTGGCTGCTTCAGTAATTTAGTTCTCCTTGCCCTGGTTTTAACACAAACTTGTCATGAGCTGGAAGTCAAAAATGGATCTGAACTGGCTGAACCGGCACTTAGTATACATCCAGCAAGTATGTTTATCTGCATCCTTTAGAAAATCCTTTTGAAATTGATATGTGTCATCATGTTTTATTGCATCTGTTGTGTCACCTGCCTTGAGGGAGACGTGTGACCTTGGCGCAGAGAGATATTATACCACATTTTCACGGCACAATTAGACACCCCTCACACACACATGCACACACACACACACACACACACACAGACACACATACATACACACACACACCCTTGTTCCTAAGACATGCCACGTCTGCAATACGGGCTGAGCTAATTGAATGTGCCAGTCAAGTGGGACGTCACACTTATCTAATACGACCGGTACTTTGGGGCTGTGCTCTGTCGTGTTCCCGTAATAACTCCTCCACAATTACCCCCTCCTCCTCTCCATTCTCCTCCTCCTCCCTGAGCCAGAACTGAAGTAGTGTCGTTACACTGATGGTAAACTGTGCCCCCATCCTGCCTCTGGCTATCCTCTTCTCATCCCCTTTCCCTGTCAGGAGGCATCCCCAGGGCTTCAGACTGCCGTGGTTTGCATTACTCACATAATCACAGACGCTTACTGCGTAAATGCACACAGATCAGATCACAGAGAATGTTGGGGGAAAGATGCACAAAGTCACTGAGGATTCATCACGTTGAGAAGAACTGTGGTTCTGCCGTAGTCAGCAAGGGAGATGTTAATGTAGCTGGGATAATTAATGGGAGTATCGGCTTGGTGATACATTATTGTGGCTTGGAGCGACCAACTTTGCTAGAGTTGTTTTTCAATAGCGTCGGTCTTAAGCGAGGTACTACCTTTTTTAATTAGATACAACTAACAGCTGGATAAGAAAAGCAATATTTCAGTCAGACCGTAGGGTCAGCGGCCTGCTGATTCATATTCTAAGAAAATTAACCTCTCTTCTGCTTTGTTGGAGGGCAATTCCAAGATAACAGAATGATGCTGAGACTCAGATTCTTCACTTTGAAATTTAGGGAGTTGCTCTGGTTCCGGATTTTCTGTAAACCTGATTTGGTTAATGATACTGAGATTTCTGTACAGAATATTTTTTTATGTGATCGGCGATGAATGCCTTTGTCTGGTGTAGCCTACAAACTTCATGTTGTACACAAATGACATGGTCGACATGTTCTAACTTCTGCATTCCATGCCTCAGTAGCCTATTAAGTGTAAGCGGGATTTCATGTTCTTTTTTCAGGAAGGGAGTTAGGTAACATGCGGATATTTACTGTACATGTTGTACTCAAAAGACATGATCGACATGTTCGTAAAAACTAAATGTTTTTTTTTGCCTCAATGCAGAAAATAAGGTTAGCTTATGAATACGTCACACGAGTCTGTGGAATAAACAACTTTGACATTGACCTTAATGAAAATAATATTTTTTTGTTAAGTTCCTTAAAGAGAACAATTTTGAAATGTCCATGTAGTAAAAAGCTAGAGGAAGATTAGTAGACAATTAGTAGGCAATTGGTTAAAATCACATGATGCACACCGATGCCATTAGAAACACTTATCCTCTTCTATATTTTTTTCCACAAAAAACGCATAATTTCCACATACTGTATGTTTATGTTGGGCGGTGCTGGAGATGATGAATATGAAGTTGATATATTTTTTACATTTCCTTTTAAATGTGCTGAGAATGTGCCAAAATCCATCAACTGTCCTACACCCTTCCCAGAAAGTTGAGGGAAGGTTGTATGCAAAATAACCATTGGACAACCACACTCTCACCAAGCTCTAAGAAACATAATGGTTATCAGAACGTTACGCTCTAGCTGGGGTGTGTCTTAATAATATACAGTATGTATAATGCACTTATGCATTTCTTACATTTTTCCTAAATGGATGTGCAAAGGTAGATTGCAGATTTGAAAATATAAATAGGTTATTTATTTTCACGGGAACATTAAAATATGGTTCCAAAGTGAAATTGAATTGATGAGACAGACTGAAGAAACACGTGTGAGACCTTCAGATGCACCCTTGCTCCGTTCACATTGTTTATTCCCAAAGAGTGGCGGGATACGTATGATAAGTTATGGAATATCTCCATTCACGCCTTCTACTGCCTGGCATCTGACCAGCTGCTTCCAACCGGAATCAACAAATAAGTGTCACAAGGATTTCCACTGTGGTAGAGAAGGGTGAAACAGAGGTAGAAAGAGGCGAAACACATAGATAGAAAGAGGCAGAAAGAGGGAGAAGTAAAGGGAGAGAAAGTCTGGAGGAGTCAAGAGGTAGAGAAGATGGGAAAATCAATCACATCTCTTGACCACAATCAATAGCCACCACAAACCCACCAAGAGACAGAAATATTGACTGTCTCCTATTTCTGTGTCTCCTGTCATTACACAATTACATCATGTGGTGCATGGTGTTTACAGTTTACTGTACAGGCACCAATTCAATCAATTGCAGATAAACTAGTGTGGTTTCACACCAGGTAAAACATACACCTTTATTTAACTAGTATTAGAGGCTGTTACTTTCACGGACACAACACATTGACAGGAAACCACACCTGTCCTTAAAATACATCATATTCTGAGTGAGCCTATAGTGTGGTTTTCTTTGATCTGTAAATGATTGTACCTGTATCTGTAAATGATTATGGTCTACTGTATACGGAATGAGATCTCTACCCTCTCCTAGTGACATTACACACCTGCTATTACTGTTGTCTACAGTATGTATGCACCCCGATCAGCGTTGCTGTTTACATACCCTCCAGATAAACACACACAAACACACACACACAGTTCTCTCCTTGAGTCTCCAGATCCAGGGGTCTACCCCCGGCAGCGGCAGCGCACATGAAGCAGGGAGGTGAGGGCGGATGGCGCGGGGCCCCTTTGTGCTCTCTGACACTGTGGGGCCAATTGAAGATCAAAAGCTTGGGAGGGAAGCAGTGGGCCCTGGTGGTCTAGCATAATTAAAACCTGGATGAGCCTGAGACACTCTAAAGGGATAATGAGACGGGGCAGACTCTAATCCTGCCTCATTATGTTGGGATGCAAGGGTTCAGTAACCAACACTTGTGTTAGAGCCCTCCCCTCTATACTGCTGATCTGAGGTATAGTCTTTCTGGGATACTGGATAACTGTTTGATCACTTTTGTGAGTGTAATATTCACTGTTAATTGCTGATTGTTTATTCAATGTAAACATGTTTCCCATGCCAATAAAGCTCTTTGAATTAAACTGAATTGACACTTCCCCCCCATACTGCTGCTCTTAGGTGTAGTGGTTGTGAGATACTTACCCCTTATAACTCTGCTCCAAGATGTAGTGATTTTGAAGCTGTAATTGCAACGGATACTATAATGTCATTTTCATGCATCATGCTTCAGAAAAGTTCTCTAAAACGTTATTGTAAGAAGGTCATTAGGAAAGGTTCAAAGGCAATAACATACTCAGCATCTGATTCACACAGAGCGCTAGCTACAATAACTACCATGGGCCCTATGTGTAGCACTTGTGACCAAACACCAGAGAATATGAGGAATAGGTCAAATAGCCCTTCAATGGATATGATAGGTGCATAGCCACAGCACTCTCTACTGGTAGAGGAAAGGACTGCATCCTTCCTCAGTCCTCAGTCCACATATGTGCAGTACACGGTTCTGTTCAGTATAAAGTTCTGTTAATATTGTAAAGGGGAAATCATTTATTTCTGTATAATTGGGGCACAATACTGAAAGAGTGTACCTATTAATGGTACAGTACTGCATTAAATATGCTGCAAAATATATACATAGGTAAACAACTAGTCAGCTTTGACATTGAGTAGCACTGCAGGTCGAAAGAGAGAGAGAGATCATCCAGCCAGCCTCACAATCCAATCCCCACCGTTGTCCCAACGGAGCACCCAGCCCTGAGCATGCAAAGTCATTGTGAAGACAATGGAAGGACACCACACCTCCACAGGGTTGAACTCTGTGTCCTCGCTGCTTTATTGCTTTCTCTCCCACTCAGGCTCTATCCCGCTCCGTCTCTCTCCTCCTCAGTCCCTCTCCTGCTCAGTCTCTCTCCTGCTCAGTCTCTCTCCTGCTCTGTCTCTCTCCTGCTGTCTCTCTCCTCCTCAGTCTCTCTCCTGCTCAGTCTCTCTCCTGCTCAGTCTCTATCCTACTCAGGCTCTCTCCTGTTCAGTCTCTATCCTTCTCAGTCTCTCTCCCGCTCAGTCTCCATCCCGCTCAGTCTCCATCCCGCTCAGTCTCCCTCCCGCTCAGTCTCTCTCCCGCTCTGTCTCTCTCTCTCCTGCTCAGTCTCTCTCCTGCTCAGTCTCTCTCCTGCTCAGTCTCTCTCCTGCTCTGTCTCTCTCCTCCTCAGTCTCTCTCCTGTTCAGTCTCCATCCTGCTCTGTCTCTCTCCCGCTCAGTCTCCATCCCGTTCAGTCTCCATCCCGTTCAGTCTCCATCCCGCTCAGTCTCCATCCCGCTCAGTCTCCATCCCGCTCAGTCTCCATCCCGCTCAGTCTCTCTCCGCTCAGTCTCTCTCCCGCTCTGTCTCTCTCTCTCTTGCTCAGTCTCTCTCTCTCCTGTTCAGTCTCCATTCTGCTCTGTCTCTCTCCCGCTCAGTCTCCATCCCGTTCAGTCTCCATCCCGTTCAGTCTCCATCCCGCTCAGTCTCCATCCCGCTCAGTCTCTCTCCTGCTCAGGCTCCATCCTGCTCAGTCTCTCTCATGCTCAGTCTCTCTCCTGCTCAGTCTCTCTCCTGCTCAGTCTCCATCCCGCTCAGTCTCCATCCCGCTCAGTCTCCATCCTGCTCAGTCTCCATCCCGCTCAGTCTCCATCCTGCTCAGTCTCTCTCCTGCTCAGGCTCCATCCTGCTCAGTCTCTCTCCTGCTCAGTCTCTCTCCTGCTCAGTCTCTCTCCTGCTCAGTCTCTCTCCTGCTCAGTCTCCATCCTGCTCAGTCTCTCTTCTGCTCAGTCTCTCTCCTGCTCAGTCTCAATCCTGCTCAGTCTCTCTCCTGCTCTGTCGCCTAATTCGTTATTTATCTACCTCCCTCTTTCAGTCTTGCCTCTCAACAGTCTCACCCTGAAATGTTCCTGACTCTCAATCTCTTTCCTGTCCCAGTCTCTTTCTTTCTGGACTTTCGCTCTCTATCCTGCATTTATCTATTCCCGTCTCTTCATCTTTCTCCTATCTCTCCGTCCTTCGCTTTGCGGTAACCTGTATCTATTTTTCATTGGGTCCAGTCGTTATTATTCTGCACCCTCAGCCTTATTTAAGAACACATTCATTCTGACAATGACAACCCTGCTACAGCAGCTGTGCATCTTCACCAGTCTGCTACTGCAATCAATAAGTGCCAATTTTATCCTTGGGAACCTTGCATTGCGGCTCCTCCGTCTCCCTTCTGTTCGCTCACTACCCTCCCATTGCCTCTGTTGGACATCTGTTAGCATGCTACATAACACTTTCTTGGTTTGACAGGATGACAGCTTCTATAAAGTGGCATAATGCCACTACCTGTCAAACAGAAAATGTAACAAAAATGCTTATCTGTGTTCGGTACATAAGGGAGAAATCAACACAATTTAGACAGCGATTTAGTCAGCCGAGAACATTGACAACAGCAGTAATGAAAGTATCTGCATAGACAATACTGTGCAGCCGACATCATCGACCTGACCAAGACTTTCGACTCTGTCAATCACCGCACTCTTATCGGCAGACTCAACAGCCTTGGTTTCTCAAATGACTGCCTCGCTTGGTTCACCAACTACTTCTCAGATAGAGTTCAGTGTGTCAAATCGGAGGGCCTGTTGTCCGGACCTCTGGCAGTCTCTATGGTAGTGCCACAAGGTTAAATTCTTGGGGCGACTCTTTTCTCTGTATACATCAATGATGTCGCTCTTGCTGCTGGTGATTCTCTGACCCACCTCTACGCAGACGACACCATTCTGTACACGTCTGGCTCTTCTTTGGACACTGTGTTAACAGAACTCCAGATGAGCTTCAATGCCATATAACACTCCTTCCGCAGCCTCCAACTGCTCTTAAATGCAAGTAAAACTAAATGCATTCCCGCACCGGCCCGCCCGTCTAGCAACACTACTCTGTACGGTTCTGACTTAGAATATGTGGACAACTACAAATACCTAGGTGTCTGTTTAGACTGTAAACTCTCCTCCCAGACTCACATTAAGCATCTCCATCTAGAATCGGCTTCCTATTTTCGCAACAAAGCATCCTTCACTCATGCTGCCAAACATACCCTCGTAACACGGACTATCCTACCGATCCTTGACTTCAGCGATGTCATTTACAAAAGAGCCTCCAACACTCTACTCAGCAAATTGGATGTAGTCTATCACAGTGCCATCCGTTTTGTCACCAAAGCCCCATATACTACCCACCACTGCGACCTGTATGGTCTCGTTGGCTGGCCCTCGCTTCATATTTGTTGCCAAACCCACTGGCTCCAGGTCATCCAAGTCTTTGCTAGGTAAAGCCACGCCTTATCTCAGCTCACTGGTCACCATAGCAGCACCCACCCGTAGCATGCGCTCCAGCAGGTATATTTCACTGGTCACCATAGCAGCACCCATCCGTACCATGCGCTCCAGCAGGTATATTTCACTGGTCACCATAGCAGCACCCACCCGTACCATGCGCTCCAGCAGGTATATTTCACTGGTCACCATAGCAGCATCCACCCGTACCATGCGCTCCAGCAGGTATATTTCACTGGTCATCCCCAAAGTCAACTTCTCCTTTGTTCACCTTTTCTCTGGTGCCAATGACTGGAACGAATTGCAAAAATCACTGAAGCTGGAGACTTACATGTATATCTCCCTCACTAACTTAAAGCATCAGCTGTCAGAGCAGCTTACCGATCATTGCATCTGTACACAGTCCATCTGTAAACAGCCCACCAAACTACCTCATCCCTATATTTTTTGTTTTTGCTCCTTTGCACCCCAGTATCTCTACTTGAACATTCATCTTCTGCACATTTATGACTCCAGTGTTTAATTGCTAAATTGTAATTATTTCACTAAATGACCTATTTATTGTCTTACCTCCCTAATCTTACTACATTTGCACACACTGTATGTAGATTTTTATATTGTGTTATTGACTGTAGGTTTGTTTATCCCATGTGTAACTCTGTGTTGTTTGTGTCGATTTGCTTTGCTTTATCTTGGCCAGGTCGCAATTGTAAATGAGAACTTGTTCTCATCTGGCCTACCTGGTTAAATAAAGGTTAAATAAAAACATCTGAATTATCTTTATCCACTCAGTACTTGCAGTCTGAGAGTAGTATAGAGATGCCTGGTCTCAGACCCCAGTCAAAGTGGATGGGATGACAACTACAGAAGTTCTGTTTCCTTTAAAGAAATTGAATAAGGGCCATGCAGGAAACACTAATCTGGTTTTGATGTCCAGTGATTCTGAGATGTGTCCTTCAGTTATGCTGTCATTGTGTTTAGAGGGCGCAGTTCTCCTATCCAAGACACTCAAATGGCTTCGTAATACGATGACCAACATGTTCTGATCTGCACTTAATATTGTTCGGGCTATACAGCTAAAGGTAATGGGTATGGGAAAGACGTGGATGGTGCGGAGGGAGAATTGAGATTAGATTTCCAATACTATACATTCATACCATTGTAAACAGATTAGCAATGTTAAAGCAGGTGCAGAGAAATGCTTATGTTTCTAGCTCCAGTTTTTTACAGTATACACCTGTGTATATATATATATATATATATATATATATATCTCAGAACGTGCAATATCAGAAGGTCAGAGTCTGGAGTATTTATACAGGATGAGCTATGTCGAGAAAAGATTATGTACATAAACTCATAAAATGTACATAAATGCACGTGATGTTAAGAGTGTTCTCTCCATTCCAGAATGTGATTGTTACGCAACAGTATATTTAATCCGAGCTGCCCTCAAACTGTTTTCAACAAGTCAATTTCAAATTATTTTCTAACGTTTTTTATTTTCTAAAAACAGTTTGAATTGAGGTGTGTTCCGCCTCATTCATTCACATAAAAGTAGTAATTTTTACTTTTGCGGACTAATTCATTTCTTTGACATTTCTGACAAAATTCCCCAAACACTTCCCAATTGTTTGTGCAGTTCAAGTCTGCAGACATTTGCCAATCTCCCGTCCTACATACACGTGTTCCACATTTTCTGTCTGTTGCCTGCATCGCAGTCATAGTTGTTTTAGTTGCCAATAATAACTGTAGCATAATATATTTGTGTATATTCCTTATAACCGCGGACACGCGAGGTAAAGTTACTCATTTCATAACCTTTGTGGTGTTATACTCAATGCTTAGGTAGCTAGCTACATTCTTCTATTAGCTCTGGAAAACAATGCTAATTGCGCCAGAGAAGCATTAGCATGTGTTGTATTTTGAAGCTACCCAGGACTCCCAAGTGGCGCAGCTGTCTAAGGCACAGTGTCTTAGTGCTAGAGGTGTCACTACAGACACCCATGTTCAAAACCAGACTGTGTTTTTTTCAAAGTAAGTGCCTTAATAGTTTCTGTATGTTGTGTTATACCGTTTCTACTGTAGCTCACTGTGTGTATGATGCGTTATATATTTGTGTATATTCCTTATAACGTGGACACGCAAGGTAACGTTACTCATTTAATAACCTTTATGGTGTTATATTCAATCGCGCTTATGTAGTTAGCTGCATTCTTCTATTAGCTCTGTAAAACAATAATAAGGGCGCCAGAGAAGTATTGGCTTGTTGTATTTTTAAGCTACCCTGGAAAAATTGAAAAAAATCTTCTATACCACTTGGTCGTTTTCTGAGTGCATTCCACAAAGCTGTTTATCATGTCCGCCTTATCCACTGCCCCCATTTTGAGGTTATAGTCAAGCACGCAGTCTGGTTTGATTTTTCTCTCTCCCGTCAGGTGGTCCACCTAACCTGTGGCCGACATGGTTGCTGTATGGACAGTAGAGAGGACATTGTCATGCCACTTTACTGCCAGCTGTTGACATTTCTTATTTTGTATAACGGGTCATTTAGGATGGCAATAGCATTGTTGACGAAATGCAGGCATCACAGCAGAACTAGGAAGCGGTCTTGGGAAAAGAGGGTGGCAAGAAGGGAGTTGCAAACATAGGATCTGTGCTCCAGTATTCTCTTAGGGAGTTCTTCTTTACTATCCCCATGAGAAAGGACTGTCACCAGGAAGGTATACAATTTCACTAATTGTGGTTGTCACCCATTTAGCGAGTTTACCTTCCACTCCTGGCCCTCTTTTCTCCTGTAGCTCCAAGGCATAGCGATTGGTCTCCTCTACTGTGTCTCCCACCAGCTCCTCTGTCAGAAACAACTTGAAGCACTCTGCCTCAGATGGAAATGGCAAGGGGCGTTGCACTCCAGACTGGGACTCATCAAAGCAAACAGCAGGGCCAGGAGGGGTGAAATGGCTGGCGGCCTTCCAGCTACCACAGAACTCCTGTACTTCATCCACTGTCGGTATGCCTCCATCACCACCAGCATCTTCAAGTGACCTGGGACTTCGTCAGTGGACAAGGGATCCTCAGATTCAGGGTTCTCAATGGCTACAAGGTTGGGGGGCAGCTCCTCACTGTCAGAATCTGATTCCTGACTTTCATACTCAGACTCATTGTCAGAATAAAATAAATAACTTCTACTGCTGTAGAATGATCACACCTGTGTGTTGGTACATGTGAAAAGGTTAAACACTGTTTCCCATGCTTATTCAATGAACCATAAACAATTAATGAACATGCATCTGTGGAACAGTCGTAAACCTTCTTAGGGATAGGCGTCCCGCTAGCGAAATTGCAGGGCACGCAATTCAAATAAATATTTGTGATATTAAACATTCGTGACCACACAATTATCTTACGTAATTTAAAAGCTTAAATTCTTGTTAATCTAAATGTGTTGTCCGATTTACAATAGGCTTTACAGCGAAAGCATACCATGCGATTGTTTAAGGACGAAGCCCCATATCAACATATTTTTCAACCATCACAGGCTTCTTAAAATCACAAATAGCGATTAAATAAATCACTTACTTTTGAAAATCTTTCTCTGTTTGCAATCCAAAGGGTCCCAGCTACAATATGAATTGTCGTTTTGTTAGATAAATTCCTCCCAAAAAGTCTGTTTTGATTTTAAAAAATCCACTCATTCAACACAAAGACAAAGGAGTCCAAAAAGCTACCTCTAAACATTGTTCAAACAAGCCAAACTTAATTTCTATTTAATCCTCAGGTATCCTAAAATGTAAATAAATTATAATATTGCATACGGAAAGAAGTATATTCAATAGAAAATATTTTGAGTCTCTTGGTACTAGAAACTTCAACGTGTTTTCCATACAATGCTACCAATTATATACATATCCTGGCTTCTATGTCGGAGTAACAGGCAGTTTACTTTGGGCACGTCAGTCAGGCAGAAATTCAGGAAAATAGACCATGGCTCTAATTATTTTAAGACACTAACAGCTTACAGACTGTAGGTAATTAAGGTCACAGTTAGGAAAACTTAGGACACTAAAGAGGCCTTTCAACTGACTCTGAAAAACAACAAAAGAGATGCCCAGGGACCCTGCTTATCTGTGGGAACGTGCCTTAGGCAAGGAGGCATGAGGACTGCTGATGTGGCCAGGGCAATAAATTGCTATGTCCGTACTGTGAGAAGCCTAAGACGGCGCTACAGGGAGATAGTACAGACAGCTGATCATCATCGCAGGGGCAGACCACGTAGCAACACCTGCACACGATCAGTACATCCGAACATAACACATGCGGGACAGGAACAGGATGGCAACAACAACTACGCAAATTACACCAGGACAATCTCTCCATCAGTGCTCAGACTGTCCGCAATAGGCAGAGAGAGGCTGGACTGAGGGCTTGTAGGCCTGTTGTAAGGCAGGTCCTCACCAGATATCAACAGCAACAACGTCGCCTACGGGTACAAACCCACCATCGCTGGACCAAACAGGGCTGGCAAAAAGTACTCTTCACTGACGACTCACGTGTTGTCTCAAATGGGGTGATGGTCGGATTCACGTTTATCGTCGAAGGAATGAGCATTACACTGAGGCCTGTACTCTGGAGCGGGATCGATTTGGAGGTGGAGGGTCCGTCATGGTCTTGGGTGGTGTGTCATAGCATCATCAGACTGAGCTTGTTGTCATTGCAGGCAATCTCAATGCTGTGCGTTACATCCTCCCTCATGTGGTACCCTTCCTGCAGGCTCATCCTGACATGACCCTCCAGCATGACAATGCCACCAGCTATACTGCTTGTACTGTGCGTGATTTCCTGCAAGACAGGAATGTCAGTGTTCTGCCGTGGCCAGCAAAGAGCCCGTATCTCAATCCCATTGAGCATGTCTGGGACCTGTCGGATCGGAGGGTGAGGGCTAGGGCCATTCCCCCCTGAAATGTATGGGAACTTGCAGGTGCCTTGGTGGAAGAGTGGGGTAACATCTCACCGCAAGAACTGGCAAAGCTGGTGCAGTCCATGAGGAGGAGATGAACTGCAGTACTTAATGCAGCTGGTGGCCACACCAGATACTGACTGTTGCTTATGATTTTGACCCCCACACTTTGTTCAGGGACGCATTATTTTATTTATGTTAGTCACATATTTATTTTAATTTTATTTTAATTTCACCTTTATTTAACCAGGTAGGCAAGTTGAGAACAAGTTCTCATTTTCAATTGCGACCTGGCCAAGATAAAGCAAAGCAGTTCGACACATACAACGACACAGAGTTACACGTGGAGTAAAACAAACATACAGTCAATAATTCAGTAGAAACAAGTCTATATACGATGTGAGCAAATGAGGTGAGATAAGGGAGGTTAAGGCAAAAAAAGGCCATGGTGGCAAAGTAAATACTACCATCCGCTAAAGGGTACTTACGGGTTCCAGGGCTCCCTCAGGGTATGGTACCTGGAACCCATAAGTACCCTCAGCGGACGGTACCTGGAACCCGTAGGTACTGTTTGACACGTTCCTGCATGGATTATCGGCGGGGGTAAAGGACGAGCTTGCAGCCCGGGAACGACTGTTGGATCTAGACTCACTCATCGCCTTAACCATCCGGATCAATGGACGGTTACTGGAATGTCGGAGGGAGAAGAGGTCTAATTTTACTCCCTCCAGGATCACACCTTGCATTTGATGAACTCCGGGAAGTCCCAGAGAGGATCCGAGCTTACCCGAGTTCCTCCAAGAGCCTCCGAAGACTGTCAAGTCGCCTCTTCCTGAGCCGATGCAGGGCTAGGGTGCCTCCAACAGAACTCATACGCAGACCGAACACCCTGAGTTGTCTCTATTGTGGTACTCTCTGTCATTATGTGTCTACCTGTCCCTTCAAGAGACCCAGCTCATTTGTAGTAGTGAGTACTCTGGTGGGTCTTAAAGGTAATTGTTCTTCTCCCCTTACTCCCCCCTCTCTCCATGCCATCCTGCTGTGGGGGCAACCAGTCCAAGTCTCTCCAGGTACTCATCGACTCGGAGGTCGACGTCAGTCTCATGGACGTTACCCTGGCGTCCGAGCTGGGCATCCCCACTCAACCCAGAGGATTCCAGTACCTGGTTGACTTGGAGGGCTTAGGCCCGGGGGAGAGGTGCTGGGTCTCCACTAGGGACATCCCAGGCTTCATCTCTGAGTTCCAGCACCGGCACCCCGCTCAACCAGGTATGCGCACAGGGGTGGGGGGGGGCTACTGTCACTCCCTGATCTCCACCTCTGGATTACCGACTTCTGCCTAACCTGAGCATGCCTGCCATCCTGTACTTTGGTCTCTGCTCTGGATTATCGACCCCTGCCTGCCTTGACCTTGTCATTTGCCTGCCCCTGTGGTTACAATAAACATTGTTACTTCACACAGCCTGCACTTGGGTCTTACCTTGATTCCTGATAGTTACTAAAGTTGCGCTTAAACACTCCTTATTTACAGAAAGTCTCAGACCACTTGCGAGTCACTTTATACACAGAAGATCTCTGCTAAACAAAAAATCAAGATGTTTGTTTATCTCTGTGACCACTAGTAAAGTTAATAACTACAAACACAAAGTTGCCAGTGTCTTTGCTATTGTTACAGTTAAGCGAAGGATAACAAGATGATTCAAATTAAATATTAGATAACTGCATTCAAATATAAATTCAGTAGGCCTAAAGGCTACATACAGTGCCTTTGGAAAGTATTCAGACCCATTGACTTTTTTCACAATTGATTAAATTGTTCATTTCCTCATCAACCTACACACAATAGCAGATAATACATAGCAAATACAGGATTTTAGAAGTGTTTGCTAAACTATTAAAAACAAAACGGAAACATCACATTTACATAAGTATTCAGAGCCTTTACTCATTACTTTGTTGAAGCACCGATGGCACCGATGGCAGTGATTACAGCATCGAGTCTTCTTGGGAATGATGCTACAAGCTTGGCACACCTGTATTTGGAGAGTTTCTTCAATTCTTCTCTGCAGATCCTCTCAAGCTCTGTCAAGTTGGATGGGGAGCGTTGCCACACAGCTATTTTCACATCTCATCAGAAATCGGGTTTAAGTTCGGGCTCTGGCTGGGCCACTCAAGAACATTCAAAGACTTGTGCCGAAGCCACTCCTGCATTGTCTTGGCTGTGTGCTTAGGGTCGTTGTACTGAGCAGTACTGAGCGCTCTGGAGCAGGTTTTCATCAAGGATCACTCTATACTTTGTTCCGTTCATCTTTCCTCGATCCTGACTTGTCTCCCAGTCCGTGCCGCTGAAAAACATCCCCATAGCATGATGCTGCCACCTCCATGTTTCACCTTAGGGATGGTGCCAGGTTTCATCCAGACATGACAATTGGCATTCAGAAAGAGTTCAATCTTGGTTTCATCAGACCAGAGAAACCTTTTTCTCATGGTCTGTGAGTATTTGGGTGCCTTTTGGCAAACTCCAAGCGGGCTGTCATGTGCCTTTTACTGAGGAGTGGCTTGAGTCTAGCCACTCTACCAAAAGGCCTGATTGGTGGAGTGCCTCAGAGGTGTTTTCCATCTGCAAGGTTCTCCCATCTCCACAGAGTAACTGCAGAGCTCTGTCAGAGTGACTATTAGATTATTGGTCACCTCCCTGACCAAGGCCCTTCTCCCCCGATTGCTCAGTTTGGCCGGGCGGCCAGCTCTAGGTAGATTCATAGTGGTTACAGAGTGGTTACAGACTTCTTCCATTTAAGAATGTGCTCTTGGGGACCTTCAAAACTGCATAAATGTTTTGGTACCCTTCCCCAGATCTGTGCCTCGACACAATCCTGTCTCTGGGCTCTACGGACATTTTCTTCGACCTCATGGCTTGTTTTTTTTATCTGACATGCACTGTCAACTGTGGGACCTTATATAGACAGGTGTGTGTCTTTCCAAAAAATGTCCAATCAATTGAATTTACCAGAGGTGGACTCCAATCAAGTTGTAGAAACATCTCAAGGATGATCAATGTAAACAGGACATAACTGAGCTCAATTTTGAGTCTGAATACTTATGTAAATAAGGTTTCAGTTTTTTATTTTCAATACATTTGCAAACATTTCTTAAAACCTGTTTTCACTTTGTCGTTATGGGGTATTGTGTGTAGATTTCTAAGGATTTTAAAAAACTAAAACATTTTAGAATAAGGCTGTAACGTAACAAAATGAGGAAAAAGTCAAGGGGTCTGAATACTTTCTGAAGGCCTATATACTGTGTTTCACTCATATTGAAATCAATTTCATGTTTAATCAATTGCTTTCTATTTCACTATTTGTACGCTACTCTGTAATGTATTTGTATCAATATATTTAATGATGTGTAACAACATACAGAAACAACATGTTTTTCTCCATTCCATTTTTTCTATTCAAGCCATTAGAATGTGCCTGTGCTCCTATAGCTCCTCCAACCAGCCTGCTTTGATGTGATTGCTAGAAGTCAACTGATATTGTACTAGAGGATTGATAGAACAATAATGCACCATTCATGACCAGTCCTTTCCCATTAATCTGTTGCTGTATTGATGTTTGGATGAGGTCTAACCAATGTTGAAGTTCATTGGTTTCAATGGACATGACACTGCAAATGTGATTAGTGGAAAGCTGAAATCGAAATCTAGACCCTTGTCTTGACTTGAGAGAGTTGGTAAGAAGATTTGACAACAAGACAAAGCCACTGTCTTCTTTGGATGAAGAGATACATTTTTATAACATTATACATACAGTAGAGGCGATCACATCCTGATTGAGAGAAACGGAGAGAACTGTTGGCATTTATGCAATTATTCTAGACTTTTAGAGATAATGATCAAGACTCTATTTGTGAAAGCCTTTTTACTGAATGCATTCCATACAATCCTGTCTGTTAGGGACTTTAATATCTCTCAACCACACAAAACATGACCATGTGCAGACACACACACACGCACCCACGCAAACACATGCACGCACACACACACCCACCCACGCACACACACACACACACACTCACCAGGGCCCGGTTTCCTAAAAGCATCTTAAATAAGATTGTTCGTTGTTGGAACTTTCGTAGGAGCATTGTTAAATATCCAAGCTGTTTCCCAAAACCATCATTACTAAAGTTGCTCTTGAAAACGATCAATCTTTACCAACTGCCTCGTAGACCTCTTGTAGAACAGCTAAGTGCGGCGGTCGTTTTTTTTTGCCCTTTGGCTTTATACACAGAAGACCTCCGCTAAACATAGAATCACATGGTTTATCCATCTCTGATGATGACAAATACAAAGTTGCCAATGTCTGCTATTGTTACGAACAAACAAAGGATAAACATATGATTTAAATGAAAACCAAGGTAACCCCGTTAAAAGAAAAATACAGAAAGGCCTATAGTCTACATACATAGGCCAATATATTTCAATCATATTGAAATCAATTTCATGTTCAATCAATTGAGTTCTATTGCGCTAATTGTAGGCTACGCTTTGTCATTTATTTTTATCAACATATTTTATGATGTGTAACAACATTTGCGCAATGATGTGCGAAATCTGTGATTAAGTGCATAATTATTGGGTAATGATTAGAATAAGCCGCCTCGATATTTGACACCATAGGTGGTATTATCTCTTTTGGAGCTGATCGTCGGTATTGTAAAATAATTATAATAATAAGGTAAAATCTGCATAGAGAAAGCTGATCTGAGAGCAGCGCTGCATTTCTTTCGATCCTATCAGTGTTGCCACATGCTCCAATGACTCACTTTTAACCCCATCCCCTCCTCCCTTCTCCAGACCATCTCTGGAGACCTTCTCCCATTCCTCAATTCCCTCATCAACTCATACCTAACCACTGGCTGCATCCACTTTCTCAGAACGTTCTTCTTGACCCTAACAGGTGAGGCTTCAAGACGGGTCACTCAACTGAGACTGCTCTTCTCTGTGTCACAGAGGCTGTCTGCTCTGTCAAAGCTAAAATCTCTATCTTCTGTTAACATTCTCCTAGATCTATCTGCTGCTTTCTACACAGTGAACCATCAGATCCTCCTCTCCACCCTCTCAGGGCTAGGTATCTCTTTTCTACTACTTTTCCTGTTCCCCCCTTCTGACAGCCAGGTGGTGAAATGCATCTCTGTGCCTGGCAGATATCTCAGCTTGGATGTCGGCCCACCACCTCAAGCTCAGCCTCGACAAAACTGAGCTGCTCTTCCTCCAGGAGAATGCCTACCTGCTCAAAGACCTCTCCATCACGGTTGACAACTCCATGCTGTTCCCCTCCCAGAGTGCAAAGAAGCTTGGCATGACCCTGGACAACACCCTGTCATTTTCTGCCAACATCAAAGCAGTGACTTGCTCCTGCAGGTTCATGTTCTACAACATCCATAGAGCACAACTTTACCTCACGTAGGAAGTGGCACAGCTTCTAATCCAGGCACTTGACATCTCCCGTCTGGACTACTGCAACTCGCTGTTGGCTGGGCTCCCTGCTTGTTCCATCAAATCTCTGCCACTTATCCAGAACGCTGCAGCCCGCCTGATGTTCAACCTTCCCATGTTCTCCCATGTCATCCCGCTCCACCGCACACTCCACTGGCTTCCAGGTGAAGCTCGCATCCACTACAAAACCATGGTACTTGCCTACGGAACAGTAAGAGGAACTGGATCTATGCCTTGACACAATCCCGTCTTGGAGCGCTACGGACAATTCCTTTGACAGCCTTTCTGCTACATATACATATACATACATTTTACATATACATTTTACATATAGTACCATTCAAATGTTTGGACACACCTACTCCCCCCCACTAGCTCTGACTTTGCTGATAGCTGCTTTATTGAGGAAAAATGTACATACGGCGACAGTAATATGTGGTTGTCCCACCTAGCTGTCTTATGATGAATACACTAACTGTAATTCACTCTGGATAAGAGCGTCTGCTACATGATAAAAATGTCAAATGTAAATGTTCTCTCAATATGGTGTTTTGGCAATCGCTTGTTAAATATCTGTCCATTGCAGGAACGCTGCATCGTTAAAACACTCGTAAGCCTCAGTTCCATAGCTATTGGGAAACTGGGCCCTGGTTTGAAGTCATGTCTGTCATTTTCTGCATTCTATGGGCAGATACATCCACAACTGGCTCAAACCATTATCAGGCCAACCAGAAAGCCATTACTGCAGTGATGGAGGAGCATCCCAGAGGGACAATGGATGGACAGTTATATGGATGACAGGTGATGAGGTGGGCTAGGGAACATGTAGGAAGGCTACATAGATTTCACTCTTTCTTGATTGTCAATACCAAGTCCAAAATGATCATGTTATGGTTCAGTTGGTAAAATCATTACATCTGACCTGGAATCAACGAGGAACAGTTCTTAATAAAAAGCTGAAAAGCTTCAGCTCAATTCTTGCTCCAACATAACAAGGAGACTGGAACGTTGTATTCATGGAAGCTATTTGATCAATAGGCATGTCATAACACCTTTGTGCCACTTTCAATATACGCTATTGTTAGTGTCTCAGTTCAGCTTTATGCAGTCTTCGGGCATGACGAAGGTTACCTTCAACTCTGCTTCAGGTCAGGTCAGTGCTGCGTGAGTTGCGTAGGTTGCCAACGCGGAAGGCACTATGGCATTTCAGTCCTTCAGCTTCCAGATCTTTCTAGCACATCCCATGTCACTTGTATTAATGCAAACCAGTTAGTATTTTAGCAAATCAAATCAAATTGATTTGTTGCAGAAATCAACAAGTGTAGACTTTACCATGAAATGCTTAATAGATAAACAAAATGATAAAAAGAAAACAGTTGCACAATAAAACAACACAATAAAACAACAATAACGAGGCTATATACAAGGAGTACCGGTACCGAGTCAGTGTACTGGGGTACGAGATAGTTGGGGTGATTGATTGAGGTAACATGTACATGTACAGACAGTGTAGTGAAGAAGGATAAACAGCCCTCTTCAACCTCAGGAGGCTGAACAAATGTGGCCTGTCAACCAAAACCCTGACAAACATTTACAGATGCACAATCGAGAGCATCCTGTCGGGTTGTATCACAGCCTGGTACGGCAACTGCCTTCAACTGCCTTCAACCGCAATGCTCTCCAGAGGGTGGTGCGGTCTGCACAACGCATCACCGGGGACAAACTACCTGCCCTCCATGACACCTACAGCACCCGGTCACAGGAAGACCAAAAAGATCATCAAGAACAACAACCACCCGAGCCACTGCCTGTTCACACCGCTATCATCCAGAAGGCGAGGTCAGTACAGGTGCATCAAAGCTGGGACCGAGAGATTAAAAAACAGCTTCTATATCAAGGCCATTAGACTGTTAAATAGGCATCACTAACTCAGTGAGGATGCTGCCTACACTGAGACCCAATCAATGGACACTTTAATAAATGTATCACTTTAATAATGTTACATATCTTACATTACTCATATCACATGCATATACTGTATTGAGACCCAATCACTGGACACTTTAATAAATTGATCACTAGTCACTTTAAACAATGCCACATTAAATAATTCCACTTTAATAATGTTTACATATCTTACATTACTCATATCACAGGTACAGTATATACTGTATTTTATACCATCTACTGCACCTTGCCTATGCCACTCAGCCATCGCTCATGCATATACTTATGTACATATTCTCATTCACCCCTTTAGATTTGTGTGTATTAGGTAGTTGTTGGGGAATTGTTAGATTGCTTAGATATTGTTAGATATTACTGCACTGTTGGAACTAGAAGCACAAATATTTCGCTACACTCGCATTAACATCTGCTAACCATGTGTATGTGACCAATAGAATTTGATTTGATTTGATGTAGGTTTGGTTAGGTGATTGATTGAAGTACTATGTACATGTAGGCAGAGGATGAAAACCACAAAGTGTGTGTAGCTGTTTAATTAACTGTTCACCAGTCTTATGGCTTTAAGCCCTGTAGCCAGGAGTGTATGTCACACACACTGACAATAAGACAATAATTTTTAATGTATTTTTTATTTAACCTTTTTTTTAACTCGTCAAGTCAGATCATGCAATATAATTTGTACTGTCAAAGTGTCTTGCAGTGTCACAGCCAAATCAGTATCTTAACTCATTGTGATTTTCCATGCGTTTTAATGGACCAGTTCTGTAGTGTCAGGGGAGGACTCTTCGTGGCTTTAGTGGGGATGGATGATAATAAGGATGGAGAACAGAGAGACCTTGACAGTTGGAGTCTACCAGGCGATTTGGCAAGGATTTTAAAGCAGCTACTTGAATGTCAACAGGGAATTGGTTGTATAGTTGAATGTTTTTATAATCATGTACTACTACAGCTGTCACTTTCACTATGGGTTTATAGATATAGCTTTTTATAATACACTTAGTAAACAGTGAGAGTGATCAGTTTACATTAGTCTCATTGTGTCAGCAAGATTTGAAATGTTCCTATTCAACTTGGGACTACAAATCCTTGTGTGACCTAAATATCAATGCAATGTGAGCTCTAATACGCTGACAGAACATTTAAATACAAGGTAAGTTTGAGTTTATTTTACTGCCTACACAGCAAACATCACTATTTGGTTTTCCATCAGCTTCATATTGATACCAGTGTGGTGGCATTTATACACTGCTAAAGATGATTACACTCAAGCCACAAATATGCTTGCATATTTGCAAAAATACAACTTCAATCTTGAATATGTTATAAACTACAACAACAACAAAACCATTTCTGAATGTTGCCTATACCGTCATGTGACACAAAAACCCACAAGCACTTGCAAATAGCGTCTGTCATAGTGCAGGAAAAAGCAGCTGAGGACAGGTATGTGGTATATTTAATTAGACATGGAGCCTTTGGGGAGCTGACGACACTGGAACTTTGTCACAGAGTATTGTTGACTCCTTTCTATAAAGCTAAATAAATAAAAAAGGTGGTTATCCCTGAGATGTGGCGGCCAAAATGTGAGCCTCAATAACAGCTGCAGTTTGAGACTTCTGATTTGAGTTTTATTCGCCATGGAATATGCTACATGCCAATATACATTTTTTTATTAACATTCTTTATTTACTGTACCTATTATGGTGTTCAAAGAAGGTATTTGTTTGTTTTCACAAAGGCATTTCATTATTGAATGACTGGCACATCTTGAATATACTCTCTGCTTCAGGAGATAAATATAAATTGGATTTAGGATAGAAACCAGTGCTTGAGCAAAAAATCCTGAGTACCAGAATGATGCCCATGAACAGCCATCTTTTAACATCTGTCAGTTGGCATAGAAACGGTGCTAGCGCTAAGGAGTGAAATGGAAAATTTAGGATTTGTGATGTCTTTTTACGTATGATGTGGAAAATATATTGTTGGCCTAGAACTATAGATGTTATCTATATACAGTAGTATCTGAATTTATTTCCAATATTTTTTCTTCTTCAGAGCACAGAAGAAGAACATTTGGAATATAGAGAAAATATAATGTGTTTATGGGTTGAGATTTCTTTACCCAGTAGCTATATATGGTCCTGTCATGATCATAGAATAAAGTGTGTAAATCAGAGATATCAGTCTGTTCCCTGAGTAAGGCACGTCTGAATTGAATATGTACACAGGTCAGGGAGGTGATAACAATTAGCACACATTTTAGTGTTACATGTAATGTTCTGATTCTCCACACCTTAGCACACTTTCACTCACTCACACACACATCCACACAGACATATGCTTTTT
Source organism: Oncorhynchus nerka (assembly GCF_034236695.1). Taxonomy (NCBI): domain Eukaryota; kingdom Metazoa; phylum Chordata; class Actinopteri; order Salmoniformes; family Salmonidae; genus Oncorhynchus; species Oncorhynchus nerka. Next base: position 28,304,399 of record NC_088404.1, on the reverse strand, counting down.
TTCCCGTGCTTTTACACCTGCATTGTTTGCTGTTTGGGGTTTTAGGCTGGGTTTCTGTACAGCACTTTGAGATATCAGCTGATGTACGAAGGGCTATATAAATAAATTTGATTTGATTTGATTTGACATATACACTCATGCTACACACTAGTGATGTGCGGGTTGACTCACAACCCGCAGTCCCCGCGGTTATATCCACGGGGCGAACATGTTTAGGATCATTATATAGTGTGTGGCTGGTGGGCGGGTGGGTGACAGGCGGGTTGAATAAAGAGAAACAATCCCTTAAAAAATTATTATGCAATTTATATAGTCTACATTGAGGTTTTCCTTTCAATATTTAGTATTAGTGCATACGCCTAGGGCTAAGCTTTAGGGTTTAACTGTACGCATGCCAAATGTGACTTCTTTCAGGAAACTAGGTGTATGTCTCGCATCACTACTTCACAGGAGAGGCATTTGAACGTAAACATTCATGTTTTATCTAAATGCGTGTCACGACTCCTACCAAGGTGGCTCCCCTTCCTGTTCGGGTGGTGCTCGGCGGATGTCATCACCGGCCTACTAGCTGCCACTGATCCCTTTTCCCCATTCTGTTTATTGGTTTCACCTGTTTTGGGTGTACGCTGATTAGTCGGGCTATGTTAGCCAGTAGGCCCGCCTGCTCTTTGTGTGGGATTCTTTTGTGTTGCTACTGTGCACGTTTGAGGTTAACGTGTTTTCGTTCGTGGGCTTTTCTCCGGACTGTTTGAGTCCCCGTGTTTGGGGCATTTGTTTTGTTTGCGCCCTGTGTTTCGCAGGGTGGCTTATGTTCGCTGTGTGTGCAATTAAAAGCACTACCCTGTACTCTCTGCTTCCTGCTCCTGACTTCGCACCCACTACGCCCAGAGCGTTACAGAATCCCGCACCATACCAATGGAGTCAGCAGGAGCAGCTGCCACCCCCTTCCATCGATGGAGGAATGCGTCCTCCATCATACCACCATCCTCCATCAGATAGGATTGGCTATGGATCAGATGATGGAGAGAATGGACCGATGGGAGAGGAGTGGTCTCCTCTCTTCACCTCCGGTTCCTCCGAAGAGTCCACCTCCTCCTCCCCCCGCGTCCGGCTCCGGCGCACTTCGTCTTGCGCTCCCGAGAGAGAACGATGATGCGGTAGCTGGGTGCCAGGGGTTTTTGCTCCAACTCGAGCTGTACCTGGCTATCGTGAGACCGACTCCATCGGGGGAGGAGAGTGTCTCCTGCCTGACGGGTCGTGCTCTGGAGTGGGCCAACGCGGTCTGGAATGGCCCAGACTCGACGAAGGAGCACTATCCAGAGTTCACCCGCCGCTTTCGTGCTGTATGAGCGACTATTCCATCTTAGGCAGGAGACGAGGAGCGCGTTGGAGTTTCGGACCTTGGCCGCTGGGGCTGGGTGGAACAACAGGGCCCTGATAGACCACTACCAGTGTAGTCTCTGGGAGGACGTCCACAGGGAGCTAGCGTGTCGGGACGCCGCTCTCTCCCTCGACGAACTGATAGACGTGTCAATCCGGCTGGACAATCTGCTGGTTGCCCGCGGGCATTCAGAAAGGGTCCTGTCTGATCCACCTCCTAGCACTCCCGCTCCCATTCCTATGGAGTTAGGGGGGGCCATGCCGAGGGGTACGGGAGGAGGAGGCTCCTCCTGCACCAGCTGTGGTCGGAGAGGACACACGGCCGACCGGTGCTGGAGGAGCCCATCTGGGAGTCGAGAGGGCAGGCAGAAAACTTCTCGGTCACCCCAGGTGAGTCAGCACCAAACTCACCCAGAACCCCCTGTTGGTCACATGTTTGTATTTTTTTTTCCTCAACTTTTCTCCCTCTTCCCAGCATAAGGCGCTAGTCGATTCAGGGGCAGCTGGGAACTTTATGGATCGCAGACTCGACATCAAGCTGGGAATTCCTCTAGTGCCGATAGATCCCCCCTTCCCCGTGCACTCCTTAGAAAGCCGGCCATTAGGGTCAGGGCTGGTCAGGGAGGCCACAGTTCCACTGGACATGATAACGCAGGGGAATCATAAGGAGCGGATTAGTCTCTTCCTTATCGATTCACCTGCGTTTCCAGTGGTGCTGGGGGTTCCCTGGCTGGCTAGTCACAATCCCAGGATTTCGTGGAGATAGGGGGTTCTCCAGGGGTGGTCAGAGGAGTGTTCATGGTGGTGTATGGGAGTTTCGATCGGGGCCACGTCGGTGGAGAGTCCAGACCAGGTTTCCACTGTGCTCATTCCCCCTGAATATGCCGATTTGGCTATCGCTTTCTGTAAGAAGAGGGCGAATAAATTACCACCTCATCGACAGGGGGATTGTGCGATAAATCTCCAGGTAAACGCTGCACTTCCCAAGAGTAACATATACCCATTGTCGCAGGAGGAGACGTTGGCTATGGAGACAAACGTCACGGAATCTCTGGGACAGAGGTACATTCGGCCCTCCATTTCACCTGTCTCCTCGAGTTTCTTTTTTTGTGAAAAAAAAGGAGTGAGGTCTGCGTCCATGCATTGATTATAGAGGTCTAAATGCCATCACGGTGGCCTTTAGTTACCCGCTACCTCTCATCGCTACGGCGGTGGAATCCTTTTTCACAAAACTGGACCTCAGGAGCGCGTATAATCTGGTGCGTATTCGGGATGGAGACGAGTGGAAAACCGTGTTAAGTACCACATCGTGTTATTATGAGTACCTCATTATGCCTTATGGGTTAACTTGTTATGGCTGCAATCCCAATACCGGGATCGATATGACAACTACCAGTGAAAATAGAGGGCGCCAAATTCCCACCACAGTGACCGATTTCAAATAGGCTTTTCAGCGAAAGCACTACAAACGATTATGTTTGGTCTCCACCAAACCACAATAAGCACAGCCATTTTCCAGCAAAATATAGCATTCACAAAAAGCGGAAATAGAGATAAAATGAATCACTAACCTTGAATTATCTTTATCAGATGACACTCATAGGACTTCATGTTACACAATACATGCATGTTTTGTTTGATAAAGTTCATATAAAAAAATCTGAGTTTACATTGGCTTATTAGATTCCCTAGTTGCAAAAACATCAAGTGATTTTGCATGGCCACATCGTTTCAACAGAAATACTCATCATAAATGTAGATGATAATACAAGTTATACACATGGAACTATAGATATACCTCTCGTTAATGCAACCGCTGTGTCAGATTTCAAAAAAAGTTTACGGAAAAAGCAACACATGCAATAATCTGAGACGGCGCTCAGAACAGTAGCCAAATTAGCCTCTATGTTAGAGTCAACAGAAACCAGAAAATACATGATAAATGTTTCCTTAGCTTTGATGAACTTCATCAGAATGCAGTCCTAGAAATCCCAGGTCCACAATAAATGCTTGATTTGTTCGAAAATGTCCGTTATTTATGTCCAATTAGCTACTTTGGTTAGCGCGTTTGGTTAACAATTCCAAAGTCACAAAGCGCGTCCACTATAACGTGACAAAATGTCCAAAAGTTCCGTAACAGTCAGTAGAAACATGTCAAACGATGTACTGAATCAATCTTTAGAATGTTGATTACATATATCTTGAATAACGTTCCAACCGGAGAACTAGAATTACTTCAGATGACCGATGGAACGCAAGTCCTTCCCCTGTGAACGCGCCTGGTGAAAGCATGGTCCACTCATGGCTGTGGTGACAATTTCCTGTGTCAATCGACCCCCCTTCACATTAGAGTCATCAGACAAAGTTATATTGACTGCTGACATCTAGTGGAAGGCATAGGAAGTGCAAACTCATCCATATCTTGCTGTAATTTCAATGAGAGCTTGGTTGAAAAAAAGCCACCTCCAAAAAGAAAAAGCAGGATGTGGAATTTCTCAGGTTATTGCCTGCTCTATGAGTTCTGTTATACTCACAGACATAATTCAAACCGTTTTAGAAATGTCAGAGTGTTGTCTATCCAATACTAATAACAATATGCAAATATTAGCAGCTATGACTGAGGAATAGGCCGTTGAATATGGGCACCTCTGTGCACCTTTCATCCAAGCTACTCAATACGGCCCCTGCAGCCATAAGAAGTTAAATAAGAAAATAGTAACACAATAAAATAACTATGCGATGTACAAGGAGTACCAGTACCGAGTCAATGTGCCACGGTAAGAGGTAGTTGAGGTAATACAGCTGAATTCTGAAGTTTACATACACTTAGGTTGGAGTCATTAAAACTCATTTTTCAACCACTCCACAAATTTCTTGTTAACAAACTATACTTTTGGAAAGTCGGTCAGGACATCTACTTGTCTCATCGCTGCATTTCCCCTACCGACTCGGTGAAGGTCGAGAGCCAAGCCGCACTGCTTCTTGACAAACTGCCCGCCAGCCGCACCAACGTGTCTAAGGAAACACCATCTAACTATTTTCTACATTGTAGAATAAAAGTGAAGACATCAAAACTATGAAATAACATATATGGAATGATGTCGTAACTAAAAAAGTTTTAAACAAATCAAAATATATTTTAGATTCTTCAAAGTAGCCACCCTTTGCCTTGATGACAGCTTTGCGCACTCTTGGCATTCTTTCAACCAGCTTCACCTGGAATGCTTTTCCAACTGTCTTGAAGGACTTCCCACATATGCAGAGCACTTGTTGGCTGCTTTTGGTCCAACTCATCCCAAACCATCCCAATTGGGTTAAGGTCGGGTGATTGTGGAGGCGAGGTCATTTGATACAGCACTCCACCACTCTTCTTCATGGTCAAAGAGCCCTTACACAGCCTGGAGGTGTTGGGTCATTGCTCTGCCCCACCTGCCCCGAATGAAGCGTAGCCACTGGATCTATTATATTATTCTGTTGAGCAAGGGTTTATGTAGTCTTATATGGCAACAAATAGCCTACCAAAATGTTATAAATTATAAGTTGAAGCATAGCGGGTGCGGGTGAACAAACAGCAGACCCGCGCACCACTACTACACACCAGGGACGTCACTAGACATTCAGAACATCCGGGGCTTAGCCCTGACGACCTGGGGCTTACTCCGGGGGAGGGGAGATTTGTTCCCTGCGCAACCTTTAAAAAAAAATGTATTCCACCTGTATTTAACCAGGTAGGCCAGTTGAGAACAAGTTCTCATTTACAACTGTGACCTGGCCAAGATAAAGCAAAGCAGTGCGACACAAACAACAACACAAAGTTACACATGGAATAAACGAATGTACAGTGAATAACATAATAGAAAAAAGTATATATACAGTGTGTGCAAATGGCGTGAAGATGTAAGGCCATAGTAGAGAAGTAATTATAATTTAGCAGATTAACACTGGAGTGATAGATGTGCAGATGATGATGTGCAAGTAGAAATACTGGTGTGCAAAAGTAAATAAAACCAATATGGGGATGAGGTAGGTAAACTGTATGGGCTATTTACAAATGGGCTGTGTACAACTGCAGCAATCAGTTAGCTGCTCAGATAGCTGATGTTTAAAGTTAGTGAGGGAGATATGTCTCCAACTTCAGCGATTTTTGCAATTCGTTCCAGTCATTGGCAGCAGAGAATTGGAAGGAAAGGCGGCCAAAAGAGGTGTTGGCTTTGGGGATGACCAGTGAGATATAAGTGCTGGACTGCGTGCTACGGGTGGGCGTTGTTATCGTGACCAGTGAGCTGAGATAAGTCGGAGCTTTACCTAGCAAAGACTTATAGATGACCTGGAGCCAGTTGGTCTGGCGACGAATATGTAGTGAGGGCCAGCCGATGAGAGCATACAGGTCGCAGTGGTGGGTGGTGCATGGGGCTTTGGTGACAAAATTGATGGCACTGTGATTGACTGCATCCAGTTTGCTGAGTACAGTGTTGGAGGCTATTTTGTAAATGACCTCGCTGATGTCGAGGATCGGTAGGATAGTGAGATTAATGGGGGTCGGTAGGATAGTGAGATAAGTGGGGATATGGTTGGCGGCGTGAGTGAAGGAGGCTTTGTTGCGAAATAGGAAGCCAATTCTAGATTTAATTTTGGATGGAAGATGTTTAATATGAGTCTGGAAAGAGAGTATACAGTCTAGCCAGAAACCTAGGTATTTGTAGTTGTCCACATATTCTAAGTCAGAATCGTCCAGAGTGGTGATGCTAGTCGGGCAGGTGCAGGCAGTGATTGGTTGAAAAGCATACATTTAGATTAATTAGCGTTTAAGAGCAATTGGAGGCCACGGAAAGAGAGTTGTATGGCATTGAAGCTCGTTTGGAGGTTTGTTAACACAGTGTCCAAAGAAGGGCCAGATGTATACAAATGGTGTCGTCTGCGTAGAGGTGGATCAGGGATTCACCCGCAGGAAGAGCGACATCTTCGATATATACAGAGAAAAGAGTCGGCCCGAGATTTGAACCCTGTGTTAACCCCATAGAGACTGCCAGAGTTCAACAGGCCCACCGATTTGACACACTGAACTCTATCAGAGAAGTTGTTGGTGAACCAGGCGAGGCAGTCATTTGAGAAACAAAGGCTGTTGAGTCTGCCAATAAGAATAAGGTGATTGACAGAGTCGAAAGTCTTGGCCAGGTCGATGAAGATGCTGCACAGTACTGTCTTTTATCGATGGAGGTTATGATATCGTTTAGTACCTTGAGCGTGGCTGAGGTGCACCCATGACCAGCTTGGAAACAGGATTGCACAGCGGAGAAGGTACGGTGGGATTCGATGGCTAATCAGCTAAGACAACAACAACAACAGGTAAAATGGCGATGAATGAGCAGAGAGTGTCAGTTAACTACACACAGGGCCTGAGTTCGCGGCTGGGGCCGATATATAAACAAAAATAAACAAAATGAAATTCCTGGGATTAATGAACAGTCCAGCAGACATCAGCTATGTAGCCAAGTGATCATAGGATCCAGTGAACAGCAATAGATGAAACAGGGAAGCTCCTAGGTAGTCGTTACTACGCTAGCAAGCGGGAGACACAAAATAGTCAAAAGAGTTAGCAGGCTGGGGCTAGTAGATGCATCTGCTCTGACGTCCGGCAATGGCCGGTTGAGGGCACAACGGATGGAGTTACGTTGGCAGACCTGTTGTGATGGAACTGCGGGGCGACAAAGAGTCCAGGCCAGATGGCAAAAGAGGTATTGTAGCTGGAGTCATTTTGTTTGCTAGCCAGGAGATGCACATGGCTCGCGGCTAACTGGTGCTAACTTCGGGACAAGGGTGTTAGCCACTAAATCCACTCGGTAGCAGCTAGCTAGCATCGATGATCCGATGCAAAGGTCCAGAGTTTACAGCAAGAATCCGGTGGAGTAGTGGATTCTAGTCGTGTTAGTGAAGAGTCCGGGATGCATCAGCTGTGTAGCTGAGTAGTCACTGAGCATGCCGGGAGGTTGGCTGAGCGGGCCACTTGGTGGCAGCTAGCTAGCTGTGATGATCAGGTGTAATGGTCCAGGTCTTACGGCAGGAAACCAGTGTAGTAGTGGAGAAAAAAACAGTCCGATACTGGCAAGCTGCCAAGTATTATCCAGGCTAAAAGCGGCAGGTGCCTGTGCAAGAGGTAAAGGCCGCTAGCAGTGGCTAAGAATTACTAAATAGCTAGTAGCTAATTAGCTGGTTAGCTTCTGATTGCTAGCTTCTGATGGAGGTTCTGGCTATAAGGTCTAAAAATAGTAGATCCGTATCACATTGAGGTGGGTTGCCGGAAGTTATATTTAATTTAAAAATGAAAAAGCGATAGAAAATAAATTGAAATATATACAAAAAAATACTAAATTTACACGGGAGAACGACAAACGACGTCTGCACTGCTACGCCTTCTTGGATCCAACCTAAACGAAGCGCCCCGCACGCTAGCAGTGAACACAACTTTTGAAGATAATATGCACAAACGGAGGCAACAAACACACTTGAAAATCACAATTTTATAATGTTTGTGGAAATAAATCACAAATTCCAAGATCAATTAGCTACAGGACAATATTTCAACCTAATTAATTACACAAAAACAAATACACCCCCTCCAACACCCCTGTAGTAACAACACTTCACACTTTTCCACACGTACCTTCCTGCATGCAATCCTTTCTCCAATTAAATATTCACAATGTTTGCAAGTTATATTACACAGTACTAGGATGTTAGTCAATCCATAAAGATTAGAAATTAAACAAAATTAAACTGTAGGTGCAAACCTGTCTGACTTCACTCTTTCCCAAGCTGTTAGTAAGTACAGTACAAGTCAAAAGTTTGGACAGGGTAGATCAACTATGGCCAAATATAGACATACAGCACCAGTCAAAAGTTTGGACACATACTCATTCCAGGGTTTCTATTTATTTTTATTATTATTTCTACGATGTAGAATAATAGTGAAGACATCAAAACTATGAAATAACACATATGGAATCATGTACTAAGTAAAAAAGTGTTAAACAAATCTAAATATATTTTTTATTTGAGACTCTTCAAAGTCGCCACCCTTTACCTTGATGACAGCATTGCACACTCCATACTGTACGTCTTATTTCATAGTTGTCTTCAATGTCTTCACTATTATTTCACAATTTAGAAAAATAAAGAAAAAACGCTGGAATGAGTAGATGTGTCCAAACTTTTGACTGGTACTGTATATCTTTGTCAATTGTCTTTCTATTTTCAGTCATTGGGCTCCTAAATCTGGTATTTAGACATCTTAATTCACTGAAAGATCTCTCACAGCTGCTAACTGGGATGGTCAGCGTGGCCTGTATGATTGCCTTCAGTGATGGGAACATATTAGGGTCTAACAAAGTGGCATCTTTCTTTTTTTAGAGGTAATGTTTAGCAAGGAGTACTTCCTCTGACTTGAGAGGAATATGCCATGTTTGTCTTGTCTCGCTCTGTCATGTCTGCTCCCCTCTCTTCCTTGCTGTCTGAAGTTCTGCTTTCCTAGATATCCTATATTATTACAGAGACTGCATAGTATCAGTGCCGTAGCAATATGGAGTATTCTGAACCGACACACACAGAAGCAATATACGCACACACACACAATATGAACAACAAGTAAATCATGTTTTCCTGAATTGAGCTAAAGGTCAAATCTGGGATCATTTCTGTTCCTTAATGATATTGGCAGTTCACTCAATCTTAAACCTGATTAACATTCAACTGTCTTACCATTTACTAACCACAATATCTGTGTTCCTTCTGTCCCTTTAGCAACAAAATCTAAATGTGTTCATCCATGGGGCACACCAGATGAGGTTGGCTTAGATTGTTAACATGTAAACTATACTTTGTCTCAGTCAAAACACCTCAAAACAAGACAAGCTACCAATAATATCGTGAAATATGCTGAAATAGTTAACTTATGATTCCCCACATGGCAGTGTTATTCTTGCTAGCAAAATGGCTATCCAGAATCACAACAGGCTGACTTATGCCCCATGGAAGCACACACATAGTTTTTGTGACTTTGTCAGGCAACCAGTAGCTAGATACAAAATAATGATATTGTAAACACACACACACACACACACACACACACACACACACACACACACACACACACTTTTTTAAATTTTTTATTTCACCTTTATTTAACCAGGTACACACAAAATATATTTACTTACATTGCCTTTGGAAAGTATTCAGACCCATTTTTTTCTCAGCAATCTACACACAATCTGCAATTTCACCGGATGTTGGCCAGGTGGGACACTAGCTGCATATCCTGCATATAGTTTCTGGGCCTGAGTAACAGGCAGTTTACTTTGGGCACCTCATTCATCCAAACTTCCGAATACTGTCCCCTATCCCTAAGAAGCTAAGGTCCCTGGGACTAAACACCTCCCTCTGCAACTAGATCATGAACTTTCTGATGGGCCGCCCCCAGCTGGTAACGGTAGGCAACAACACATCTGCCACGCTGATCCTCAACATGGGGGCCCCACAGGGGTGTGTGTTTAGTCCTTTCCTGTACTCCCTGTTCACCTACGATTGCGTGGCCAAACACGACTCCAACACCATCATTAAGTTTGCTGACGACACAACAGTGGTAGGCCTGATCACCGACAATGATGAGATAGCCTAAAGGGAGGAGGTCAGAGACCTGGCAGTGTGGTGCGGGGACAACAACCTCTCCCTCAATGTGAGCAACAACAAAGGAGCTGATCATGGACTACAGAAAAAGGAGGGCCAAACACGCCTCCACATCAACGGGTCTGTAGTGGAGTTGACCGAGAGCTTCAAGTTCCTTGGTGTCCACATCACCAACAAACTATCATGGTCCAAACACACCAAGACATTCATGAAGAGGGCACAACAACACCTTTTCCCCCTCAGGAGACTGAAATGATTTGGCATGGGTCCCCAGATCCTCAAAAGTCTACAGCTGCACCATTGTATTTACACTGCTGCTACTCACTGTTTACTATCTATGCATAGTTGTTTTACCCTTACCTACACATACAAATGACCTCGACTGACCTGTACCTCCACACATTGACTCGGTACTGGTGCCCCCTTTATATAGCCTCGTGATTGTTATTTTATTGTGTAACTTTTTTACATTTTTTACTTTCGTTTTTATTTTTATTTAGTATATATTTTCTAAACTCTATTTCTTGAACTGCATTGTTGGTTAACAGCTTGTCAGTAAGATTCTGTTGTATTCGCCGCATGTGGCAAATGCAATTTGATTTGATTTGATTTGTTTGCCGAGCTGCATCTTCAATTCCGTATGTCTTTTATAAATTAGAGAAAATAAATATTCAGCTTTCCAGCTATGTTTTTTCAACAGATAGCTAGCTATCTTTATTAGTAGGTTTTGGCATATTTGGACAATACTTGATTAGACAGTAATTGGTTAGTTAGTGATACTTTGTTCGGGTGCTAAGCTCCATCAGTTAGATTCAGTGTCCAGATAGCTAATTATTAACTGTACTTTCAAAACCCTGCTCATAAATTTGCTGGGTTGCTAATGAAGCAGCACTGGTGGCTGGAATGGGTAGTCCCTCACGTGAGTTAGTTAGCCTAATGTTATTTTTCAATGCAGATTTTTTGTCAACATATTGAAATGTAAGTTACTTGATCTGGCTTACTATAACATCATCGTGGGCTAACAAAATGGGCTATAGTAATAGCAAGCTAACAAAATTGAACTCCGGTTCTCCTTCTCATTTTTGCAATCTCTCCCTCAGAGAATCAACAGTCACCTGCACGCACCGAAATATCATTTTGGGGGACGAATCAAAAATTTGTTTGGAAAACCACTTTGACTCCGCCTCCTAAAGTGCCAGCATACACAGAAATGCTGGTTTTAGGCAGCACTAAAAAGACAGGGCAGTCCAGGGCTCATGGTTGGAGTATTCAATGCAGTGCGTAATGCAGTGTAGCCTAGCTTGTTTTACACCAGCCCAGCAGGGCAAAATACTTGGGCTGAGACTAAATCATTCTGGGCTAAAGCCCCGAAAGTCCGGGTTTGGTGACATAAATGCTACACACACCTCACAAATGCTGCTACCAGACTCTTATTATGATTGCTTAATACTGCACAATTTAAACACTTGCCCCCCAATCCTCCCATTTCCAAAACATGTGTAAATATTGGAGTATGAATTGTGCCTTCCTGTATTATACTTATGTGACAAAGTGAAAATGTAGAGTTTCCATCAACCTCACTCCTGCTGTAGGCAATGTAAATATTAAAGAACACCATGTTCACAGGCAGAATAGTGGGTGAGACCATTCACTTCAGAAAATGGTGTGATATTAATAACGTTTCCATTCATTATGTGTTGTCAAATTAATACAAATATTTACTGCCATTGTAGTAAGGTTGGCAATACGAGAGGTATTCAGATGTCCTTTTTTTGCATTACTTTCCTTGAAAGAACAACCAGTGGGTTTTGAGCGCTTCTCCGCTATTTGGAAAGTTTTTCTGCCTGCTCTTCAGTCTGAGAGAGATATTTTGAGAGCAGGTTGTGTGTCCTTCCTCAGTACATAAAAACGGTTTAAAACTGTATAACACAGTAGTGTCTTTTGAAAACTGGTTCACATATCCCAAAGTTAATTGTGAATATGACTACTGTATGTATATATTTATGTTGGGGTTAATGTATAGCCTATTTCGTCAAGTTAACCAAGTATTTGCTTGCTTAGCTAGCTACGTTAATGATGAGCTAACTAGCACCGTCAGTCAGTGAACTGCAATTTCACGCCAGCTATTGCTGGCAGGTGATTTATTGGTAATTCAAGACTTCTTTAATAAAATATTAAGTGAATATTATTTTCTTACTACGTTAAAAGGTTTATATCAAAAGGGTTCAAACTTGTGCTCTGTATTTATGGACTGATGTCACTTCACATTGAGGCTCTGTATCTTTACGGTTGCTCCTATCTAAAATATATATTGTGTCCTACCTAGCCAATGAACGTGTGCCTTGACCATCCTGTCAATGCCTGTTATCACTGATATATTTTACTGCAGGTATGTCTTACTGTATGAATGTATGTATGTACAAATACATTTAAACTCAGTTTTCACAATTCCTGACATTTAATCCTCGTTAGAGAATTCCCTGTCTTAGGTCAGTTAGGATCACCACTTTATTTTAAGAATGTAAAATGCCAGAATAATGGTAGAGAGAAGGATTTATTTCAGCTTTGATTTGTTTCATCACATTCCCAGTGGTTCAGAAGTTTACATACACTCAATTTCGTTGTTCTTTAAGGTTCCGTTTTAGGACCACAATTGTTTTCAATATATATTTTACCTCTTGGGGATGTCATTCGAAAACATAATGTTAACTTGCACTGCTATGCGGATGACACACAGCTGTACATTTCAATGAAACATGGTGAAGCCCCAAAATTGCCCTCGCTAGAAGCCTATGTTTCAGACACAAGGAAGTGTATGGCTGCAAACTTTCTACTTTTAAACTCAGACAAAACAGAGATGCTTGTTCTAGGTCCCAATATACAAAGAGATCTTCTGTTGAATCTGACAATTAATATTGATGGCTGTACATTCGTCTCAAATAAAACTGTGAAGGACCTCGACGTTACTCTGGACCCTGATCTCTCTTTTGACGAACATATCAAGACTGTTTCAAGGACAGCTTGTTCCATCTACGTAACATTGCAAACATCTAAAACTTTCTGTCCAAAAATGATGCAGAAAAATGTATCCATGCTTTTGTTACTTCTAGGTTAGACTACTGCAATGCTCTACTTTCCGGATACCCGGATAAAGCACTAAATAACCTTCAGTTAGTGCTAAATACAGCTGCTAGAATCCTGACTAGAAGCAAAAAAATGTGACCATATTACTCCAGTGCTAGCCTCCCTACACTGGCTTCCTGTTAAGGCAAGGGCTGATTTCAAGGTTTTACTGCTAACCTACAAAGCATTACATGGGCTTGCTACTACCTATCTTTCCGATTTGGTCCTGCCGTACATACCTACACGTACGCTACGGTCACAAGACGCAGGCCTCCTAATTGTCCCTATGATTTCTAAGCAAACAGCTGGAGGCAGGGCTTTCTCCTATAGAGCCCCCCCCCCCAACTAACTAACTAAATATTAACACAGAATACACATACACAATTACATGAGACAAATGTCCCTAGTGGACTGACAATATATGGCGGCTTGTTACACATATGGAGAGGGGGTGGAGAAAGAGAGAGAGATAGAGAAAGGGGGATGGTACAGGCTGGTGCCAGTGGTGTAATGGTATGGGGAATGTTTCCTGGCATACGTTAACTCCCATGATACCAATTGACAAACAGTTCCATGCCGCAAAAAGTCAGGCTGTTTTGAAGGGAAAGGGGGACTATATGGGTGTACCTAATAAACTGGCAGCTGAGTGTGCTGACTGTATGCCCAGATCAGTTTAGACAGAGGCATTATGTTGACAGCAGGCCCTCTGTTCGCTCCACACTGACTCTGATCGGAGCTTTTGGTGACTTAGCAGCTAAAAGCTCTCAGGCATTTCAGATTAGAAACTGTCAGATACTCACTTGGTAGCCAACACTATTCATTATTCCATCCCATGTCTTTTTCTCCTCAATGGAGCCTTATCTGCTAAGGGCAGTCTGGCAGTCAAACCATAAGTTGTTCTCTCTCTCTTCCTCTCGCTCTCTCTCTCTCTCAGCTCCCATCATGTTGAGATTGAATTTGCTCCCGATTAAGATTAATCAATAGTAAAGCAGCCCACTAATTGTGAAAACCCACTGAGAGCTGACTTCTACTTTAAATAAAAAAAATGCATTTGGGCAAGTCAAAGCTCAAGTGACATCCTGACACCATGAGCCAAGTTATTCCAACAATAATCACCTAGCCAAACCAGCAGCAATGCCATGATTACTGTGTAGCTATGTATATTACTTATGTACATAATAATTATGAACTGTATATATTTTGCCATGCATTTACCTGTGTATTGTTGCATCACATACATATGTGTATGTTGTGAATTTTTGCACATGCCAATAAGTATGCCACTGATACATTATAGAAAACTAAAGCATGTTTTTAAAACAAAATACTCTGAACAAAATATATAAACACAACATGCACCAATTTCAAAGATTTTACTGAGTTACATATGCATATGTTGGTCACAGATACCTTTTTGAAAAATGTAGGGGTGTGGATCAGAGAACCAGTCAATATCTGGTGTGACCACCATTTTCCGACTGCAGAGCGACACATCTCCTTCGCATAGAGTTGATGAGGCTGTTGATTGTGCCTGTGGAATGTTGTCCCACTCCTCTTCAATGGCTGTCCGAAGTTGCTGGATATTGGCAGAAACACAATGTCTTACACGTTGATCCAGAGCATCCCAAACGTGCTCAATAGGTGACATGTCTGGTGAGTATGCAGGTCATGGAAGAACTGGGACATTTTCAGCTTCCAGGCATTGTTTACTGATCCATGCAACATGGGGCCGTGCATTATCATGCTGTAACATGAGGTGATGGTGGCGTATGAAGGGCACGACAATGGGCTTTCAGGATCTCCTCACGGTATCTCTGTGTTCCCAGTTGTTTTGAATGCGGTATTAGAGTTGGGATTATGGTTCATTGTTTAGCTAGCTAGTTAGTTAACTTAAAAAAAGACCCCACTATACAAGTAACCATTTCACTGCACCGTTTATACCTTCTGTATCCTGTGCATGTGACAAACATACATAGATGTTATTTGATAAACTGGGTGTTTACCAGAGATGGTAATGTGAAGAACTACATGACCTGCACCAAAGTCAGATTAGGATATAGGCCAAGGACTTGATTAATTGTATTTTTACTACTACTTTTTGTTACTACTTTCACCACTTTCCTTCTTGAAATCTTTGGTCGTTTACTACACTGTGAATCCTTAAAGAGATGGGTGGGGCTAAGCCTTAAAAGGCTGTGAAGAATGCTGAATAGTTGTAGACAAAGAACAGCACTCCAACAGGTGTACCAAAATATTCACAGGCCATTTTCTCAAAAGTGGGGTTTCAAATTCATCAACTTTCAAAGCAGAATGATTTTCCCATTGTTCCTGAACTGCAGTGTATTATATGCAATTTTCTAGCTCTAGCTACTTTTTTCCAATGTAAAAAAACACAATTTCAAATTTTGCTACATACTGTAAGACCGAATCCAGGTGGTGGGTCACATTTTAGAGTGGTCTTTTATTGTCCCCAACACCAGGTGCACCTGTGCAATGATCATGCTGTTTAATCAGCTTCTTGATATTCCACACTGGTCAGCTGGATAGATTATCTTGGAAAAGGAGAAAGGCTCATTAACAGGGATGTAAACAAATTTGTCCCCAAAATTTGAGAGAAATAAGCTTTATATGAGTATTGAACATTTCTGGCATCTTTTATTTCAGGTCATGAAACATGAGATCAAAATTGTACATAATTTTGTTCAGTGCATAACATGTAGCCTCATTGCTCTAATACTCTGGCTGTTGCCCTCTTCATTTTCTGGATGAAAACAAATCTTCCATTATGTTTCAGAAATGGTGAAAGGTTATTGGTTCATTAATAATTCAATTAAACAAAACCCACCCTACTGTACTAGTGATAAGCCAACAAAGAGCATCGGCAAAATTCTAGACTATAGTGTTGCCTTGTTTTGTAAATAATGTTTGACAAAATAACACTTTGTTGTGTCCTAAAAACAAATTCCTGCAAGTAAAAACAAATTCCTGCAAATGTATTACTTTGTGTATGTTTTTGGTGTTGATGTTTCAGTCAAGTTGACCTTTTAGCGTAAACATTATGCATGACGGCACTGTGTTTTTCTATATCTATGATTCATTGAATTGGGTTCTTTTGTGGTGTTATGCTACATACTAACACCACCAGATTCATCTTTGCTCCCAAAAATACACATGTCATTTATATTTGCAGGCATTTTTAAAAACATGCTTAATGATGTTCACATGTCTATGGTACAGTGCGTGTCTTTGTTTCCTCTTATACTTCTTGACAGATTGTTCCATCCTCCACAATATTCCTCAGAAACATTAAGACTTTTATAATTGCACCAGGCTGGTGATTAAACAGTGGGAACGTGTGGCTAAATTGCTTAACTGCAGCGAAAAGGAGAACAAAGACAATAGCGTTGACATTTTATTAGCTTTAGCAATAAGTCATTCTATAGTGATAAGGTGCACATACTGCCTGAGCAGCATTTCTTCAAACACAGAAAAGTGTGACAGAGGGTGGATAGGAAAGGGCTTAGTTCGGAAGATCAGATATGGCACAGTGTAACTTTTTAGTCTAATCAATTTAATTTGCTGTCTGAGAGTCCTTTAGGTGGCTTTTGACAAACTCCAAGCGGGCTGTCGTACCTTTAACTGAGGAGTGGCTTCCGTCTGGCAACTCTACCATAAAGGCTTGATTGTTGGAGTGCTGCAGAGGTAGCATGGAAGGTTCTCCCATCTCTACAGAGTAACTCTGGAGCTCTGTCAGAGTGACTGTTGGGTTCTTGGTCACGTCCCTGACCAAGGCCCTTCTCCCCGATTGCTCAGTTTTGCCGGGCGGCAATCTCTAGGACGACTCTTGGTGGGTCCAAAGTTCTTTCATTTAAGAATTGTGGAGGCCACTGTGTTCTTGAGGACCTTCAATGCTTACAGAACATTTTTGTACCCTTCCCCAGATCTGTGCCTCGACACAATCCTATCCCCTGAGCTCTACGGACAATTCCTTCGACCTCATGGCTTGGTTTTTGCTCTCATATGCACTGTCAACTGTGTGTGCTTATAAAAATCATGTCCAATCATTAGAATGTATCACAGGTGGACCCCAATAAAGTTGTAGAAACATCTCAGGGATGATAAATGCTATGTTAAGCAATGCATGTCTGGTGTATTGATCTAGTGAGCATGTACACTACATTGAACAGCAAATTGTTTCTTAGCAAAGCAATTCATTTTGTCAGCTTGTTTCTTGTTGGGTGGTGTCTGATCTTGTTCGACGAGATGTGGGAGCTGGCAGTGTTTTTGTTCTCTGACCGTAGATACCCCAAGCTAGTTCTTCGACTACAGAGTGGCTAGCTAAATGGTTAGCTTGGGTTTAGTAATGCAGTGTTACTAGCGTGGCAGTTCTCCAAAGTTATGTGTTGGCTTTTAACTTATCAAGATAGCTAGCTAGCTATGTTTCATGGAACATTTTGGGATATATCGTCAACATTGCACTGTGGTCCACAAATGTACACACCACTGTTTTGGTATCATTGACTAGCTAGCTAGCTGGCTCGCTAATTGTCATTAGGATGTGAGCTAGGTAGTAGAGCTAGCTAGTAGCTAGCTATGTGTCAAGGTCAGCTGTTGTCTGACTCTAGCTATTTAGCTAATTCCAGGCTGAAGTAATCTGTGTAAAATCATTCCATAACTAAATACAGCTAGCTAGCTTTCTTTGCCTGTTGGTTAGCTAGCTAGCACTCATCTGAGTGGTGTTAGCTAGCTAGATAGCTATTGGAGACGAGACAGAGGTTTCCGTTTGGATAGGTCACAGCTCGGAACATAGAACTTGTAGATTTCCAATCAAGAACCGCTGCATTCTCAGTTTGAATGAGACTGTATGATCTGTAATACCAATTCTGACAATCTTTTTCTGTTTTTCATTCAACAGAAATGAAAAATCAGCCAGTTAGATCCCATGTAATTAATTATCTTTCCAAATGTTTTTGTTGGAAGAGATAGCAGAAAAAATATTGGTTTTAATTAAATCAACACCTTTTCAGATATTCCAATGGAGCCATAATTAATATGTCTCTCTCATTCGCGTGTCAGTGTTGACAACTTATTGGGAGTTTTTCCTAGCCACCGTGCTTCTACACTTGCATTGCTTGCTGTTTGGGGTTTTAGGCTGGGTTTCTGTACAGCACTTTGAGATATCAGCTGATGTACGAAGGGCTTTATAAATACATTTGATTTGATTGGAATTTGTTGAATGTCTTCTTAAAGAATCCCTATGGGAGAATATTATATTTCTATCCAGCCTTCTCAACCGGTGTGCCAAATTTCATCCTGTAATATGTGTTGACAGAGTGTTGACAGAGAAATTATGAGGGGGAAAATTAACTTCAAGATGTATTGCTGGCTCAAAATCTATCGTCCCGTCTATAATGTATAAAATCACTTTTGAGAATGCTGATTACTTAGCAAAAGGACACCTGACTCAGTTCCTTCTATTTGACATATCCCATCATAGGCACAATTAGTCATTTACATTTAGTAATTGTTTACCAAGAGCAGAATAGCTTTCTTCCATCATTTTGATCGAGAGTAAATGAAAGCCTGTCTCCCAACAGTCGTATTGAAGTGCTGAAACAAGGAAACATCAGATCAATCCAACCAGAGTAAAAGTTAACATTCCCAATGATGGGCTTAATTAATGAATTCAATTCCCACAATATTGATAGAAACAGTATATTTAACTTATTTTGGTATGTATTTCAGTCTCTAATACTTAAAATGTTTCAAGCATGACTATCGACCTGTAGCCATGAAATGCTTTGAAAGGCTGGTCATGGCTCACATCAATACCATCATCCCAGACACCCTGGACCCACTCCAATTTGCATACTGCCCCAACAGATCCACAGATGATGCATTCTCTATTTGCCATTTCTTCAAACAATCATCTTTATTCAATATCGATTTAATTATTGCAATAATGAGACTGGTCAACCCAACAGTCTTAAGAATGCTAAGTCATGGCTGGTTTTACCCTCCCTGGCTTAGTTTCCCAGTTGCAAGGTTGATTTTGAGACAATGAGGGATTGGTCTACTCCTAAGCTTTCCTTAGTAAAACACATTCTTGTCTATGTAATGCAGTCTTTAACTAATTTGTCAGCTCAAGCCATCTCTAGTGACCATACTCCCAGATTAGCTGCAGAGAACTAGAGTGCAGACCATAAAAACACATCATTAGTAGGACAGAAATATCTTACAATTAGTTCAATATTAATTGTTAACCATTATAATCAAATAAATCAGGTAAATACGTAATTTTTCTATCACACATTCCACACTGCCCTTTCCAACCTGGACAAATGGAACACCTACATGAGAATGCTGTTCATTGACTACAGGTCAGCATTCAACCCATTGTGCCCTCCAAGATAAAGTTCAGTACCATGGGACTAAACACCTCCCTCTGCAACTGCATCTCGGACTTCCTAATGAGCCACCCCCAGATGATGAGTGTAGGCAACAACACATCTGCCACGCTGACCCTCAACACGGTAGCTCCTTAGGGGTGCCTGCTTAGTCCCCTTCTTTACTCCTTGTTAACCCATGACTGCTTGGCCGCTCTTGACTCTAACACCATCATTAAGTTTGCCAACGACATGACGGTGGCAGGCCTAATCAGCGACGATGATGAGACAGCCTATAGGGAGGAGGTCAGAGTCCTGGCAGTTTGGTGTCAGGACAACAACCTGGCCCCTTCTCGTCAACAGGACAAGAAGCTAAACGTGGACTACAGGAAATGGAGGGCTGAGCACACCCCCATTCAACTCGCCTGGGCTGTAGTGGAGCAGGTCGTGCTCTTCAAGTTCCTTGGTGTCCACATCACTAAGGACCGATCATGGCCCAAATACACCAACACATTCGTGAAGAGGGTACGACAACGCCTCTTCCCCCTCAGGAGACTGAAAAGATTTGGCATGGGCCCTCAGAACCTCAAAAGGTTCTACAGCTGCAACATTGAGAGCATCTTAACTGGCTGCATCACCCCTTGGTATGACAACTGCTTGGCATCCGACTGTAAGGTGCTACATGGGTAGTGTTTATGGACCCATACATCACTGGGACCAAGCTCCTTGCCATCCATGACCTCTATACTGGCCGATTTTCAGAGGAAGGCACTAAACATTTGCAAAAACTCCCGCCACTCAAGTCATAAACTGTTCTCACTGCTTCCTCACGGAAAGTGGTACTGGAGCACCAAGTCTGGGAACAAAAAGGCTCCCGGACATGAGACTGATGTACAGAAATGACTACCCAGACTATTTGCATTGACCCCATTTCTTTCACTGACTCTCTTGCACTGGCTCTATGCATACTCACTAGACTCTACCCACACACACTACACACACACACACACACACACACACACACACACACACACACACACACACACACTTTCACTTTCACTTTCAAACAATAATACGCAAGTATAAACACCATTAGACCACGCAGCCGTCATACCACTCAGGAAGGACACATGTTCTGTCTCCTAGAGCTGAACGTACTTTGGTGCGAAAAGTAAAAATCTATCCCAGAACAACAGCAAAGGACCTTGTGAAGATGCTGAAGGAAACTGGTGTACTTCACAAAATAGATGGCATCATGAGGTAGGAAAATTATGTGGATATTTTGAAGCACCATCTCAACACATCAGTCAAGAAGTTAAAGATTGGTTGCAAATGGGTCTTCCAAATGGACAATGACCTGAAGCATACTTCCAAAGTTGTGGACAACAACGTCAAGGTATTGGAGTGGACATCACAAAGCCCTGATCTCAATCCCATAGAAAATTTGTGGGCAGAACCGAAAATGCATGTGCGAGCAAGGAGGCCTACAAACCTGACCCAGTTTCACCCGCTCTGTCAGGATGAATGGGCCACAATTCACCCAACTTATTGTGGGAAGCTTGTGGAAGGCTACCTGAAACATTTGACCCAAGTTAAACAATTTAAAGGCAATACTACCAAATACTAATTGAGTGTATGTAAATTTCTGACGCACTGGGAATGTGATGAAAGAAATAAAAGCTGAACTAAATCATTCTCTCTACTATTATTCATACATTTCACATTCTAAAAATAAAGTGGTGATCCTAACCTAAGACCATTTTTACTAGGATTAAATGTCAGGAAATGTGAAAAACTGATATTAAATGTATTTGGCTAAGGTGTAAGTAAACTTCCGACTTCAACTGTATTACCTCAATTACCTCGTACCCTGGCACATTGACTCGGTAGCAGTACTCCTTGGATATTGCCTTGTTATAGTTATTTTATTGTGTTACTATTTCCTTTTCTTTCTCTTTTAACTCTGCATTGCTGGGAAAGGGCTCGTAAGTAAGCATTTCATGGTATAGTCTACACCTGTGTATTTGGAGCATGTGACAAATACCGTTTGATTTGTATACAGCTTGCCAGCTAATATAGAACCTGAAAACCAACAAAAACATTTTTGAAAAAATCTTCAATTTACCTGTAGGTGATAGATCAAGTACGGAATTACTTCTCCTCAACGTAATAGAGACATCGGAGAGACATGGTTATTTTACAAGATACACCTTCACAAACCAAACAAGGGTGATGGGACATCCATCATCGCACCTACATAATCACATGAAGGCGCTTTGTCTCACCCATCTATTTTACTCATACATAGAGAATAAACTACAGATAATCTGTTTATGCTGGTCTGTCACTGCAAACATCCACAGCATAAATACATTGATAGGTGTGTAGGTGCCTGGGACATGTCTTTACCCTGTGCCAGTCCCTATGCCAGCTGTCCTCAGCAGCTGTGGTGGTTCCAAGAACGATGGTGATCAGAACATTTTGAAAATTAATACAATTAATAAAAACTAATAAAAACTACACCATGCTGCAATCACACACAGACACCATTTAAATGCAAAACCTCATTGCATGTTGTGGATCCACAATCCCCAGGCTGTTGACCAAGCTTATGACTGAAGACAATGACATACTTGGCTTTCAGTCTTCCTAGTAGCTTTGATTCTCTCAACTGGTCAACACAACTGCATCTCACCAATGCTACATGAATAATTGATCCACTTTACTCTGGAAATAACTTTTGGTATACTTACTATTCTCTATTGTTTGCCATTCAACATTCAAGTCATTACATACAGTGCCTTCAGAAAGTATTCAGACCCCTTGACTTTTTTTCCACATTTTGTTAGGTTACAGCCTTATTCAAACATTGATTGAATTGTTTTTTTTGTTCCCTTATCAATCTGCACACAATGCCCCATAATGACGAAGTAAAAACAGGTTTTTAGACAGGTTTCTCCCATTCTTCTCGGCAAATCCTCTCAAGCTCTGTCAGGTTGGATGGGGAGCGTCACTGCACAGCTATTTTCAGGACTCTCCAGAGATGTTAGATCGGGTTCAAGTCCAGGATCTGGCTGGGCCACTCAAGGTCATTCAGATTCTTGTCCAGGAGTAATTTGCGTTGTCTTGGCTGTGTGCTTAGAGTCATTGTCATGTTGCAAGGTGAACCTTCGCCCCAGTCCGAGGCCCTGAGCGCTCTGGAACAGGTTCTCTCTGTACTTTGCACCGTTCATCTTTGCCTCGATCCTGACTAGTCTCCCAGTCCCTGCCGCTGAAAAACATCCCCACAGCATGATGCTGCCACCACCATGCTTCACCGTAGGGAAGTGCCAGGTTTCCTCCAGACCTGACGCTTGGCATTCAGGCCAAAGTGTTCAATCTTGGTTTCATCAGACCAGAGAATCTTGTCTTTAGGTGCGTTTTGGCAAACTCCAAGCAGGCTGGCCACTACCATAAAGTCCTGATTGGTGTAGTGCTGCAGATATGGTTGTCCGTCTGGAAGGTTCTTCCATCTCCACAGAGGATCTCTAGAGCTCTGTCAGCGTGACCATCGGGTTCTTGGTCACCTCCCTGACAAAGGCCCTTCACCCCCGATTGCTCAGTTTGGCCGGATGGAAAACTCTAGGATGTGTCTTGGTGGTTCCAAACTTCTTCCATTCAAGAATCAACTGTGGGGACTTTCAATGCTGCAGAAATGTTTTGGTACCCTTCCCCAGATCTGTGCCTCAACACAATCCTGTCTCGGAGCTCTACAGATAATTCCTACTACCTGAAGTTTTTGCTTTGACATTCACTGTCAACTGTCGGACCTTATATAGACGGGTGTGTGCCTTCCCATATCATGTCCAATCAATTTAATGTACCACAGATGGAAACAGGATGTACCTGAGCTCAATTTGGAGTCTCATAGCAAAGGGTCTGAATAGTTATGCAAATAAGATGTTTCAGTTTTTTATTTTTTTAAACCTTTTCTAAAAACCTGTTTTCGCTTTGTCATTATGGGGTATTGTATGTAGACTGCTGAGGAATTGTTTTTTATTTAATCAATTTTTGAATAAGGCTGTAACTTAACAAAATGTGGTAAAAGGTAAAGGGGTCTGAAGGCACTGTATATGTTGTAAGCTATTTGATTTAAGATAAGAGCACTGATATTGAATCATTATCACAGGTGATCACTACCCTATCCTGATTTGAAACATCATCAAACTTATCAACCCCCTCAAAAGCACTCCAGCAAAAAAGGGTCCAGTCTCTCATGCAGCTAATCAATAGTCCCATAATGTCCATGCACAACAGTGTAAAGGCATCTGAAACTGGCTTCAACACTGTAGTACAGTAGTCAGCACTGGGCTCCCCCATGACCTGCAGTTGACCCTGAAGCTAACCACCCAGCTAATTAGCACAGTGCTCTCTCCAGGGCCATCCTATCTGCCGTGCAAATCAGGGTGACCCACAGCCCATCAACCATCAGGCATCAGATGACAGAGCTTCACTATCCATTGTGGGATTGTACCGTCCTTTGCAAATTGCCATGGCTTGAGTACTGGTAAGTGAATATAAGGTCTTAGGAAATACAGTTGTCATAATGGAAGAAAACATGTAACACAATGTTTACAGATGTTGAGAGAAATTAAAACTGAAAAAACATACTATTTTTCAGTATACAGCGAATGTAAAGCAGAACACAAAATACCATGGCTTTGGTTGTACCTCCCATGACAATTCTACATTTTACAAAGTAAAGTTAAAGTTAAGTCAAGATTTAAGAAGAGTCAAGTGTCATATACCTGCTGCCACTACTAGGCAATGTGGCTACGAGAATAAACTTTCCCCTCATCATTCCCTTAGAAAGAGAAGAACTTGAATAGTCACTTTAAGTAGGGACCTGGGCATTGGGCTACTCTAGCTAATCATTCCGTGTTATGTAAGGTCGGTGGTCTTCCTGATTTAAAGTGGGGGTCCACCTAGGTTATTTAAACATTTTCACACAAAAAACATTAATCGTGCTCTCCTAGCTTCATCGACTGACACTGTAGTTAGTTTTATATTAGAATTGCACAATGAAATATATGTTGGAATAAAATACTAGTTCAAAGAGCTTACTTTATGCTTCAGTTTTTAATGCCTGTAGTTGTGTCAGGATATGGGCAGCACAAACATTGTTGCAGTGATGCTGTTTTCAGTGTAGGGAAACCCTTCATGTAATTTTCACTTGTGTTATTCCTCATATTGACTACTCAAGATTCTGATCAGTGACCCCTCTCTTTGCCATTATATTCTGTTTCAGGAACATGAAAAATATCTGGCATATAGGGGAAACCATAACCAAACAAACTAGCATGCTAGACAGCATTATTACATCACCCAGAAGCACAACAGAATGCTAATGTGACCATCAAAGGAATATTGTCCATGATGTTATGCCAATAAGAAGATCCCCTACAGGTTTCTCTTCACTTGTTGTTTGTTGTGTTTCTCTGGGATTTCCTGTCAAGTGTTGACACTGAGAAACATGTGGTGACTGTACAAGGCCGGATTCATCCTGCTAAAGCCACTTGAGTAGGATCCCTCTGAGGCAGCTCATACTCTGGCTCTCTCAGCCACTCCTCCTACCTTAACACCACAGAAATTGTTTTGTTACCTGAAACCGTCATGCGTGCCTGAATAATATCTTGTTGTCGCTTTAGGGAAATCAAGTGTCAGTCTAAGCAGACGAGTACAAAACGTGTTTCGCAAAAAATGAGAAAAAAACGAAGGACACGTAAATTATAAGCAGACAGTTCCTTGGCTGTCAGAGAAAGATAAGACGAGATTGTTTCAAGCGATTTCAACCCCCCAAAGCTCTTACGTGAGTGAGAAACCTTTTTCTCTTTGTTTTATGACTTTTATCTCCCTGTTTTCATATATATAATCTATGGGAAAGGGGCTGTTTTGAGTGCTGATAAGATATCCTGAGGGGTATCCATCAGGGCCACATCAAAAACAAAACAGAAAGATTTTGAAGAGTGGGTGTTAAAATTCACATTTAATTCTGTGAAAAATACCTTCTGAGGTCTGTACTCTAGAGAACATCAATGTTGTGTTTCTCCCCTACTTGAACCATTGCCTTCTCGCTCCTGTCCAGGAAATGATCTCTGACTGCTACAGAGGTGGCTGGGGTTGGGGCTGTCATGGGAGGAAGAGGGGGAGTGTGCAGGCTGTTTGACAGCTGATGGCTGCCTCCAGGCTGGATTGTTCCAGTGGTGCTTTTGAAGTGTCCTGTCTGTATTGTGGGTGCAAATATAACACATAGACAAATGCATAAGATGTATAGAATAGCTGAACACTAAAAACAGACTACATGAAGGAAAGGTGACATAGCTGCCAGGATAGCTGGACATACCAATGCCAGAGGGATATACAAAGGAGTGGGTCAGTCAAATGACTAACTGATGACCAATAGACATAGTTTGCATATTTTTAGGAGAGCTAAAACATAGGGCTGTAAAATAGAGGAATGTATAGTATTTTTAGTATAGCTGGACACGCTAGAAACTTAGGAGACACATAGTCTGCTGATCCTAGATAATACACAAACAAAAGAATGCATTTAGCTAAGTGCAGGAACAGCAAGGGTCTTGTCATCATTATAATCTGACGGAAAGCAGGTATGGGCGTTATTGAGCCGAACAAGCAGGATGCACGGATTGGAATGTAAACTCATTTTGCATGTGGGATGGGCTCATATGCAATAAGTGGATAAATACTGGAGCCAGGGCTCTGGAAAAGGGGTGTGTTTTCGCGGAGCACTCCGGCTTGCTATACTCTTGCATTAAAAGTCTATAATTGAATTCAAAGTTCTTCATTGTGTCATATTTGAACCGATTTTCTACTACAGTATCTGGATACAGTAGCCTACAATTCATGGAAGGAATTTAGAGCAGACTTCCCATTTCTGTACCTAGGAGCACCATTCTTGATGTTGTTTTGCATGTCACACACACACACAAACACACACTTTACCTATATTCCCATTGAACCTGAGCCAAGGACACCAGGGAAAGCATTGGACTAGTGACAGAAAAGGGTCAACAATACATGTGGAAGTAAATCCTCTCCACACTTACCTCACCATTGTGTGTGTTTTTGCTTCACACTGTTAATAAAACCGGAAACCCGGTATCTGGTTTTAGTTTAATCAGGCCTATGATACAGTCTTCACATTGACTTGAAACTATGTTCATTACATTATCATGGTTCATTCATGCAATTCATTTAATCTTCTCATGTGTGAGTTCCAATATATCTCTAACCATCACCCCTGTGTGAGTTTTTTTATGTGCGTGATGTCAGAATGTTCTCACTCTTCCAAAATGTGATTGTTACGCAACTGGACAGTTACCCATGTGCCCTCAAACCAAGGCAGGCTGCCCGTTAATTATCTATAGGCTATGTTTCAACTGGACAGTTATCCATGTGCCCTCAAACCAAGGCAGGCTGCCTGTTAATTATCTATAGGCTATATTTCAACTGGTCAATTTCAAATTATTTTCCAACAAGTTTTACTTTCTAACAACATTTTGAATTAATTCACATAAGAAGAAACCCACTTCACTGTTGCAGACAATTTATGTTTGAGGCTTTAGTGAGCTGGACAAACTTTTCTCTTCAACAAACTTTCCTCTTCAACGAGAGCCCAAGCAATTCCCTAGTGATTTCCCAGATCAAGTATGAAGACATTGTGCATCTCTAGGCAGAACAGGCCTTGCGCAAACGTTTTCTGGCTGGCGCCTGCATTGCCTTCATGGCTGTTTTCCTTACAAATGTGACTTTGGACATGTGTGCGTTCCTATCAAAGTAAGTGGCTTATTTTCTGTATATTGTGTTATCGTTTCTGCTGTAGCACACCATATGTAAATCAAATTTTATTAATCACATGTGCAGAATACAACAGGTGTAGACCGTACAGTGAAATGCTTACTTACGAGCCCCTAACCAACAGTGCAGTTTCAAAAAATCTGGATAAGAATAAGAGATTAAAGTAACAAGTAATTAAAGAGCAGCATTAAAAAATAAAATAACAATAGAGGGGGGCGCCGGTACAGAGTCCAAAAAAGTGACAATGCATAGATAACAACAGTGTGTGTGCGTGTGTGTGTGTGGTGTGTGGTGTGTGTGTGTGTGTGTGTGTGTGTGTGTGTGTGTGTGTGTGTGTGTGTGTGTGTGTGTGTGTGTGTGTGTGTGTAGCCATTTGACTAGATGTTCAGGAGTCTTATTGCTTCGGGGTAGAAGCTTTTTAGAAGCCTCTTGGAACTAGACTTGGTGCTCCGGTACTGCTTGCAGTGTGGTAGCAGAGAGAACATTCTATGACGAGGGTGGCTGGACTCTTTGACCGTTTTTATGGCCTTCCTCTGACACCGCCTGGTATAGAGGTCCTGGATGGCAGGAAGCTTGGCCCTAGTGGTGTACTGGGCCGTTCGCACTAACCTATGCAGTGCCATGCGGTCGGAGGCTGAGCAGTTGCCATACTGGGCAGTGATGCAGCCCGTCAGGATGCTCTCCTGCAGCTGTAAAACCTTTTGAGGATCTGAGGACCCATGACAAATCTTTTCAGTCTCCTGAGGGGGAATAGGTTTTGTTGTGTTCGCTTCATTACTGTCATGGAGTGCTTGGACCATGTTCGTTTGTTGGTGATGTGGACACCAAGGAACTCTCAACCTGCTCCACTGCATCCCCGTCGATGAGAATGGGGGCGTGCTCGGTCCTATTTTTCCTGTTGTCCAAAATCATCTTTGTCTTGATCACTTTGAGGGAGAGGTTGTTGTCCTGGCACCACACGACCAGGTCTTTGACCTCCCTATAGGCTGTCTCGTTGCTGTCGTTGATCAGGCCTACCACTGTTGTGTCATTGGCAAATTGAATGATGGTGTTGTAGTCGTGCCTGGCTGTGCAGTCATGAGTGAACAGGGAGTACAGCAGGGGGCTGAGCACGCACCCCTAAGGGCCACTGTGTTGTTACCTACCCTTAGCACCTGGGGGCGGCCTGTCAGGAAGTCCAGGATCCAGTTGCAGACGGAGGTGTTTAGTTCCAGGGTCCTTAGCTTATTGATGAGCTTTAAGGGCACTATGGTGTTGAACACTGAGCTGTAGTCAATGAATAGCATTCTCACATAGGTGTTCCTTTTGTCAAGGTGGGAAAGGTCAGAGTCGAGTGCAATAGAGACTTCATCATCTGTGGATCTGTTGGGGCAGTATGCAAATTGGAGTGGATCTAGAGTTGCTGGGATGATGGTGTTGATGTGAGCCATGACCAGCCTTTCAAAGCACTTCATAGCTACAGATGTGAGTGCTACGGGTCGGTAGTCATTTAGGCAGGTTACCTTAGTGTTCTTGGGTACAGGCACAATGTGGTCTGCTTAACCTCCCTAGGCTAGGGGGTGGTATTTTCACATCTGAATGAGAAGTGTTCCCAAAGTAAACTGCCTGCTACTCAGGCCCAGATGCTTGATATGCACAGTATTAGTATATTAGGATAGACAACACTCTGAAGTTTCTAAAACTGTTTGAATGATGTCTGTGAGTATAACAGTTCTTATTTGGCAGGCGAAACCCCGAGGACAAACTATCCAGGAATAATTTTCTTTGAGGTCACTCTCTTTTCAATGAGGTTTCTATGTGGATCTAGAATTCTAAGGCATTTGCTTGCAGTTCCTATCACTTCCACTGGATGTCAACAGTATTTAGAAATTGGTTGATGTTTTTCCTTTAGGAAATTAAGAAGTAGGACTGTTCAGAACGAGGGTCGAGTCTAGTGTACTGTTGTGGTTGGGGAGCTCGACCTGAAAGCTCGCTCCACTATGTTTTTATCCGCTATTGAGCGCAGTATGTCCCGTCTTAAATTTTATCGATTATTTACGTAAAAAAATACCTAAAGTTGTATTAGGAATGTTGTTTGAAATGTTTGGACAAAGATTACAGGTAACTTATTAGATATTTTTTAGTCATGTTGCGCGAGTTGGAACTGGTGTTTTTCTGCATCAAACATGCCCAAAAAATTGACATTTTTGAGATATAATGACGGAATTAATCGAACAAAAGGACCATTTGTGATGTTTATGGGACATATTGGAGTGCCAACAGAAGAAGCTCTTCAAAGGTAAGGCATGAATTATATAGTTATTTCTGAGTTTTGTGTCGCGCCCTGAGGAATGAAATATGATTGTCTGTGTTTGTTTGATGGGGTGCTCGCATGGTTTGCTTTCGCCTTAAATCTTTTTTTAAATCTGACACCGTGGCTGGATTAACAAGGAGTTAAGCTTTATTGTGACATATTGCATGTGTATTTTCAAGAATGTTAAATATTTACAATTCTGTAGTTTGAATTTGGCGCCTTGCACTTTCATTGGATGATGGTCAGGTGGGACGGTAGCCTCCCATCTAGCCTAGAGAGGTTAAAACATGTTGGTATTACAGACTCGGAAAGGGAGAGGTTGAAAATATCAGTGAAGACACTTGCTACTTCGTCAGCCCATACTCGAATGTATGTATGTATGGATCATAATGTATTTGTTTTATTCACATGTTTTCAAGTACTGGTCATGAATAATGCATTCCGATTCTTGCATAGATTGTAATGGACACATGATGTGTGTAAAATACTTTTTTGAATGTTGTACTGATTATGATGAGCTAATGATAAGCTATTTGCCAGATATGTTTGGCGCCATGTTTGTGGACATCATACAATGCATTCTGGTTGTCATTTAAGCGTCTGTCAGACCAAAGCTGTTATAGCAAGGGACAGTTCACTCGACTGACTTATGGTGGTTTCAAGACAACTGTGAACTCTTAAAAATACTAGATCAAATTATGACATCAATGATCTTCAGGTAGGAAAGTTGGAGCTCTAGAAGGAGACCAGAGCTCCCGAGTTCGAATTCAAAACTATTTTTCCAGTTGTCTTGAACGCACTGAATTCTGAGATTTCCCTGTTCCCAGTTGTTTTGAACATGCCATCAGATTGTAACTTTGGTACTTCAGGGTTGCCAGCTCAGACCTCCATTTCGGGCAGTTGAATTTTTTATTTAGCGTATAAACTTATTTTTTGTTTGCCCCCATTTATTGATAAATCCTCCATCATAGTAATATGACACCCCTTCATGGACTTGAACCCCCCCCCCCCCACAAATTCAATTAACCCCCCCACAACGGTTTCATCCCTGTTTAGCTTTCACGCTATGGTTAGGCTAGGCAGTAGGCTTGCATTTGGTGTGATGATCTGTGAGGTGAAAACCTTTCATTTGCTTTGTGATTTGTCAAATAAGGTAAATGACTTGTCAAGTCATGTGCTCCTGTTCTTGTATACTCTGTAACAAGTACATCAACGATTTGTAATATGCTGAAAAGTGGCTAAACTAAGTTCATATTTTTCAGGCAATGAACGTAGCCATCTTTCACTTTGTTTATTTGCGTTTTATAGCGAATGGCCTTCTGGGATTAGGGAGTTTTCTCCAAGTCAAACATAAACAAACATTGCTGGCGTCATAAACAATTTACCTTCTCTTAGCTTAGCTGACACCCATCTATTTTCAAAACAATATTACATTTCTCCCTTGTGCTCACCAGAGATGTGGTACATTGTAAACTAGTCTAGCTGTTAGGTCGCTAACTTATGTTTTGTTTTTTTGACAGCTCAGCCTGTTATTTAGACTGGTTTATGGAATGGGTTTAGCTGTGTATCCCATCTTTTACAATAAAAGGTGAAATTGAGGAATAAAGTTGTGAAGACCTTTATTTCCCATCAGTACAAAACATTGTTGAGACTCTTTTCAGAGAACAATGATGTTTAGACGCATTTATTGCATCATACGTTCTGTCGCTACTGTTCCAATCACATGTTTGTGATCGTACGCTGCAGGGACCACTCAACAATGATCACAAATAAGTGATTGTACGCGTCAAAGGGTTAATCATGTTTACTCAATATCACCATTCAATGAAAAGAGCTTGGCTGAAAAATTCATAGTCTTAACCATATGTCTATCACTGCAAGGCTATGACTAGCTCAAATCAGGTTTCCTGGTCCTCATGTCAATGTGAATCTGCATGTTTATAAGCATGGCTGTTTGAGACACGGAGGAAGAAAATGGCCTAATGGATCCATGTAAATGAAGATGGAGAGTAAATAGACGTGGAAATTTTGAAATTGGGCTGGCACGCTAATCAGAGGCAGACGGGAGACACCAATCAGTCTTCCAGGACGGAGACCGGGCACATCCAATGGCACTTCTTATTTCCATTCTCCACGCTCGTAAATCCTGTCAGCTCCCTCACACATAGACAGCGGCTGCATTTCACGCTGTTCTCTGAGCCACAATCAGCAGAGCCACAGTCTCTGTGGCTGGAGGAGAGGAGAGAGGGAATGAGACAGAGGGAGAGAGATTTATGTTTTTTTTTTATTCGGATCCCCATTAGCTGTTAAAGAAGCAGCAGCTATTCTTCCTGGCATCCACACAAAACATAGGACAAAATACAGAACACTAATGGACTTGAGGTATGGTTTTTAAAACTGATTTTATTGCTTGCCTGAGTTACCTGAGGTGGAAGAGAATTCCATGTAGTCATTGCTCTATACAGTACTGTGTGTCTCCCAGCCTCTGTTCTGGACTTGGGGACTGTGAAGAGACCCTTGATTGCGTATCTTGTGGGGTATGTATGGGGTTTTGAGCTGTGGTAAGTGTCTGAACAGTCTATTCGGTACTGTCAGCATGTCAATACTTCTTACAAAGACCAGCAGTGATTCAGTCAATCTCTCCTCCACTCCGAACCAAGAGAGACATACGTGCATGTTATTGAAATTGGCAATTCATGTACATTTGATGGCCAGACGTGCTGCTCGGTTCTGGGTCAGCTGCAGCTTTTATAGGTACGTTTTTGCTTCATCTGAACGTACAACTGGGCAATAGTCAAGATGCGACAAAAGCAGAGCCAGTAGGACTTGTTTGTTTGCATGTGAAAACAGAACATATCTTTATAACAGATGGACCTCTCCCCATCTTTACAACAACATAATCAAAATGCTTTGACCATGTTTACACAGTTTACAATCTACACTGAACAAAAATATAAACGCAACATGTCTTGGACCCATGTTCCATGAGCTGAAATAAAAGGTCCCACAAATGTTCCATACGTACAAAAAGCTTATTTCTCTCAAATGTTGAGCACAAATTTGATTACATCGCTGTTAGTGGGCATTTCTTATTTGCAAAGGTAATTCATCCACCAGACAGGTTTGGCATATCAAGAAGCTGATTAAAAAACATGATCATTACACAGGTACACATTGTGCTGGGGACAATAAAAGGCCACTCTAAAATGTGCAGTTTTGTCACACAACACATATGTGTCAAGTTTTGAGGGAGCATGCAATTGGCATGCTGACTGCAGGAATATCCACCAGGACTGTTACATTAGAATTTAATGTTAATGTCTCCACCATAATCCGCCTCAACATCACGTTAGAGAATTTTTCAGTACGTCCAACCGGCCTCGCAGACCACGTGTATGGCGTCATGTGGGCAAGCGGTTTGCTGATGTCAACGTTGTGAACAGAGTGCCCCATGGTTTGGTTATGGTATGGGAAGGCATAAGCTATGGACACCAAACACAATTACATTTTATCTTTGGCAATTTGAATGCACAGAAATACTGTGACGAGATCATCAAGCCCATTGTCGTGCCATTCATCATCACCTCATATCATCACCTCATCATCACCATCACCTCATATTTCAGCATTATAATGCATGTCCCCATGTCACAAGGATCTGTACACAATTCCTGGAAGCTGAAAATATCCCAGTTATTCCATGGCCTGCATAGTCACCAGACATGTCAGCCATTGAGCATGTTTGGGATGCTCTGAATCGACGTAAACGACAGCATGTTCCAATATCCAGAAACTTCACACAGCCATTGAAGAGGAGTGGGACAACATTACACAATCAACAACCTTATCAACTCTATGAGAAGGAGATGTGTCACGCTGCATGAGGCAAATGGTGGTCACACTAGATACTGTCTGGTTTATCTGATCCATGCCCCTGACCTTTTGACAGATGCATATTTGTATTTCCAGTCATATAAAATCCATAGATTAGGGCCAAATGAATTTATTTCTGATTTGCTTATATGAATTGTAACTCAGTAAAATCTTTGAAATTGTTGCATGTTGCGTTTATATTTTTGTTCAGTATAATATAACACCAAGAGGTTTAGTCTCATCTACTTGCTCAAAAGCCACTGTTCATTACCAGATTCAGCTGATGTCCAGTACCTACATGGGTAATATATGGTCAACAATATCTAAGGCTGCAAAAAAAGGGTTCTCTGGCTGTCCCCATAGGAGAACAATTTGAAGAACCCCTTTTGGTTCCAGGTATAACCCAAAATAGTTGTTGTTTTACCCAATAAATTACTGGGAGTTTATATATACAGTATATAGCACCTGGAATACTGAGAGATAAATACAAATTGAGCTTGGTTTAGATATTATTGCGCTTACATTTACATTACATTTAAGTCATTTAGCAGACGCTCTTATCCAGAGCGACTTACAAATTGGTGCGTTCACCTTAAGACATCCAGTGGAACAGCCACTTTACAATAGTGCATCTAAATCTTTTAAGGGGGTGAGAAGGATTACTTTATCCTATCCTAGGTATTCCTGAAAGAGGTGGGGTTTCAGGTGTCTCCGGAAGGTGGTGATTGACTCCGCTGTCCTGGCGTCGTGAGGGAGTTTGTTCCACCATTGGGGGGCCAGAGCAGCGAACAGTTTTGACTGGGCTGCGCGGGAACTGTACTTCCTCAGTGGTAGGGAGGCGAGCAGGCCAGAGGTGGATGAACGCAGTGCCCTTGTTTGGGTGTAGGGCCTGATCAGAGCCTGGAGGTACTGAGGTGCCGTTCCCCTCACAGCTCCGTAGGCAAGCACCATGGTCTTGTAGCGGATGCGAGCTTCAACTGGAAGCCAGTGGAGAGAGCGGAGGAGCGGGGTGACGCTTACCCCTGTACTCTATTCATTGAGAGATTTTTTTCTTCCTGGCATTTGTTACACATCCATTATGCTCTGTATTTGATTATTTTAATACAAATAATATTCAAATTCCCGAATGCAATGCATTTCTCCCACAGGAAAACAGCTGCAGTGCAGCAAGGCAGTTTGATGGCACTGGGTCTGACTCCCATCATGGTATCACTCTGCACAAAACCAATATCAGCATCAACAGCACTTTGGCTATACCGTAAACCATGTAAGACTCCTCTGTTTTCACACCATGTGTAATGCATTGCTAGGTTATATGTTATTTTATATGTTGTGTAAGTTGTTTACTT
The DNA here is from genome assembly GCF_034236695.1 of Oncorhynchus nerka. Lineage (NCBI taxonomy): Eukaryota > Metazoa > Chordata > Actinopteri > Salmoniformes > Salmonidae > Oncorhynchus > Oncorhynchus nerka. Next base: position 28,269,459 of record NC_088404.1, on the reverse strand, counting down.
TTGAAATGGTTTTTTTCTGTGGCCTCCTTTTCTGAGATCTCAGGCTCTGAGTACTCACAATAGGAGAGGCGAGGTGTTGACATGTCACTCCATTTAAGTTGAGAGCACAGCACACATTTAAGAGAGAGAGTGAGAAGGACAGATTGGTACCAAGAGAACAAGTGAGTGGGAGGGTGTGGGAGTGTTTGTGTGTTACACTGCTATTTTCTCTTTACAGTCTCTCTGCAACTCCTCTGATTCCTCACGAGGCCAAGACTAACACACACACACTCTACTCTACTCTGGAGTGGCACATTTGGAGTGGCTGACCAGCGAGGAGCAGAGAAGTGTTAATGCTGTCGGGGAGGAGAAAGGCTGAGCCCTGAGTGGTTTGTTGTCTCCCTCTGTGAATTACACATTCTGTTGACAGTAGATGGGATTCTGCCATCTGAAGAATTACAGCTGTACATAGGGATGTCAAGTGCCACTCAGCGAGGAGTCTCCACTATGATTGCAATCAATATCGGTTAAAGTGGAGGTTAACAGCACAGTGACTGTCAGTAGTTTAAGCTGGTTGGTTATTGGCATCGTATCTGTGAACTATTGACACATAATTTCCCTTCCCACAGATTCCCTCCGAGAGGCTCTTAGTAACTTGAAGCAGATAACACAAAAGTTCAATTTCAATCAAAAGTACTGCAAAGCAACACAAAATATATAAGTAGTTTACGCTTTTTGCTTTCATATTAACAACTATTTCCACAAAGAAAACAAAGAGAATTAGAGAAACCTAGGAGATTCCGCAAAAATATGAGCAAGGAAGATATCAGCAACCCAAAACTGATTCAGATTGCTACCATATAGAGGACAAAACTATAAGAATAGCTATAAATATAGTTGTTTCTGGGGAATTTGTAAGGGAAAATATATCCAAAGCGTTCCTTATAATTTGGTCAGTATATCCCAACCACAACTGAAATAACAATTTCTGTATTACTTGAAACTGTTGGTCAGTTCAGAAAGTAACCACGCCTGACAATTTTATGCAGAACCACTGTGTGAAAGTCAGTTCTGGATCTGTTCAGTTCGATTGAACGTTTCTACATTGTATAATGTCTTGTACTGAACAACACATTTCCCCAAAACACTTTTCAACATTCTTGAACAGACTTTGAGGTAGCTTACGTTTGCTCCATTTGGTGGGTGTGGCGGGGTGTGGCTTGAAGCAATGAGTGGCGTACTTGAAGCGCAGTGATACATTTTGAACCCACAACCCACCCCTCCCCATTTTTCAACTGGTCATTCAACAGCACTGTTTCCATTTCATTTAACCTTGCATTACATTTTTTCGAACTGAACGCAGCCCTGGTGACTTTTCTACTCCAAAATGTATGGTGGCACCATTCAAATATAATTTTCCCCTCCAAAAAATGTTCCTAACTGATTTAGTTTAGTAGCTATAACTAAATAGGCTGAAGCATCGGGTTGCCCATCTGTATTTGTGCTAATCATTAGCTAGATCAATGCATCTCAAACTTTTTCAGTCATGGCCACCTTTCATCATGGTGGAACATTCTATGCCCCCTGACATCCCTCAATTAAATGAACTGCAACTAATGTTACACAAAAATTAAGTATAAGAATACCTTTTATTCAACCAAAAACAGTATATACAAACACCAGTATCTGGTTTCCCTTCCATATTGAAATAAAAACAACTATTCATGAAGGAGAAATAAACCTGCTTACTGCTGTGCAATATCACATCCATCTCTATCAATAAAGGCTATTGTCATGACTCTCCTATGATGATCCAAAAGATCAGATTGCAGTGGATCAGTTCTACAGAGTTATATCTCCCACAGAGGGGGGAGGGATGGATGTGGAGTTTTTATAAACCATAGGCAGCTGACAATTCCTTTTGGGGTCTAGTTTGGGTGATTGGAATGTCTGTGTGCCTTATGAAGAGTTTGCTGGCCAAAAACTACAACATCAAACAATGGACACTGGAACAACATATTTCAACATCTTAATTTTATTAAACAATTAATGTCTATTTTGTGAAAGTAGCATGAAGACGTTGTAATGAAAACTTTGTAACTTGAAGAGTTTTCATACCGTGTATATCATGTTTACATACTTTACGTTGCATGGAAAATATATAGGATGAAGAGAATGTTTTGTTGACAATAAGATTGTGATTTTAGTTCTCTAACGAGATCATATTAAATTGTGAAACCTTGCCTCGTAACTAGCCACGCCCCAGGGAACCCAGAGAGCGTGTCAACATGATGTAAACGCCCCCTTTTATAAAGCATTTGAGTTAAGAATTCATTTGGGGGTGGCCTGTTTTGTGACTATGTTTAACAGCAGAGAAAGCCCCCTAAATGATATTTTTTTCAATTTGAAATTTGAGGATTTTTCCTAGCAACCCCAACATTAGAAAAGTTATTCATATTTCCATGAAAGCTGTACACCACCATGGTACAAAGATTGTCTTAGGGTAATTTTTGACCTGGCAGTTATAAAATCATTTACACACCACACACACACACACACACACACACACACACACACACACACACACACACACACACACACACACACACACACACAATGATAAATTGAGATTGTGTGATACTGACTGAACTCAGACAAAACTAAAATATTGTGCATGTGCAGCATCTCCCCTCAACTACCCCACATGACTCAAGTTCACAGACAAAATAAAAAACATTTTAGACAAAATAAAAACAATTTCAGACATAATAAAAATGTATTGAAAGCATTGTTTACAATTGGGGAATGCAATCAGAGGCTATGCACTCCTCTCAACAAGGGGGAGAGAGGCCTTCTCATCAAAGTTTGCCTTCACCCGACCACCACTCTAGTTTCTTACCTCCCAAAGAGGAACACGAATGTGGTCCCCCCCAAGCACACTGCACAAAATGGCTGAGATCAGTATACGTGAGGGCAGGAAGCCAGCCATCATCCTGGACTACAACCACAACAAAGGAGGCGTGGAAAACCTGGACAAGGTGATTGGAACTTAGAGCTGCAGGAGGATTACTGCCTGCTGGCCCCTGGTCATCTTCCATAACATCATTGATGTGTCCTCATACAATGCCTTTGTGATATGGAACAAGATCAACCCTACCTGGATGCCTGATAAGCGGAACAAGAGGAGGGTGTTCTTGGAGCAGCTGGGAAAGGCACTTGTAACCCCACACATTCAAGGAAGGGAGCGCCTCCCCCGCACAGCAACCACTGCAGCGCTTGTGAAAGCTGTTCAGGGGGCTGTATCTTGTCCTGATCCACCGGAGGCTGCAGCTGGGACAGGCAAGAGGAGGAGATGCCAATAATGCCTGCCAAAGAATAACTGTAAAACAAATACTATATACTGCACATGTGAGAAATACATCAGTAAAGTCCATGGACACACACTTGCAAACTGTCCTACATGTTCTAATTAGAGTTGATTTATGTTCTTCACATTTTTGTTTTGTATCTATTATCTTATTATATTGTTATGTATTGTTGTTGTTTATACACCTTGTGGGTGGGAGCAATTCGTGGCGGATGGTTTCTCATCAGAGGCAAACGGAAAAATACTGCAGCTGGAGATTACGCAATAATTGCAACGGAGGACACCACCTGGTAGATGTAGTCTCTTATGATCAATCTTCCAATGATATGCCTACAAATACGTCACAATGCTGCAGACACCTTGGGGAAACGTGGAAAGCGTAAGCTGACTCCTAGCTCCTCCACAGCCATATAAGGAGTCGTTGGCGTGAGGCGGTTTAAAAAAATGCGGCACTTCCTGATTGGATTTGTATCTGGGTTTCGCCTGTAACATCAGTTCTGTTGCACTCACAGACAATATCTTTGCAGTTTTGGAAATGTCAGAGTGTTTTCTTTCCAAAGCAGTCAATTATATGCATAGTCGAGCATATTTTCGTGACAAAATATATTGTTGCTCATCGCAAAATTTTTATAGCGCCACCTAGTCGCAAGAAGTTAAATAAAGGTAAAATAAAAAATAAATAAATAAAATGTTACACTATATATGTTTTGTTTGATAAAGTTCATATTTATATAAAAAAATCTGAGTTTACTTTGGCGCATTACGTTCAGTAGTTCTTAAACTTGCGGTGATTGTGCAGAGCCACATCAAATTACAGAAATACTCATAATAAACATTGATAAAGATACGACTATTATACATGGAACTTTAGATAAACTTCTCCTTAATGCAACCTCTGTTTCAGATTTCAATTTTTTTTTACGGAGAAAGCAAACCATGCAATAATCTGAGTTCAGCCTTTAGGCAACAAAGCAGCCAAAAAGATACCCGCCATATTGGGTTGTCAACATTACTCAGAAATGGCATTTTAAATATTCACTTACCTTTGATGATCTTCATCAGAATGCACTCCCAGGAATCCCAGTTCCACCATAAATGTTTGATTTGTTCGATAATGTCCATCAGTTATGTCCAAATATCTTCTTTTGTTAGGGCGTTTGGTAAACAAATCCAAAGGCGCGTTCAGGTAGCGCCGAACATCGGACGAAAAGTTCAAAAAGGTCCGTTACAGCCCGTAGAAACATGCCAAACAAAGTATGGAATCAATCTTTACGATGTTTTTAACATAAAACTTCATTAAACTTTTGCGACTAGCAAACCCACATCAGGGAGCGTAATCATAGCCTCAAATGCATTAGCATAACGCAGCGATAAAATATATAGTGAAAACAATAGTGGTCCTAAAACGGAACCTTGAGGAACACCGAAATTTACAGTTGATTTGTCAGAGGACAAACCATTCACAGAGACAAACTGATATCTTTCCGACAGATAAGATCTAAACCAGGCCAGAACTTGTAGACCAATTTGGGTTTCCAATCTCTCCAAAATAATGTGGTGATCAATGGTATCAAAAGCAGCACTAAGGTCTAGGAGCACGAGGACAGATGCAAAGCCTGGGTCTGATGCCATTTAAAGGTAATTTACCACCTTCACAAGTGCAGTCTCAGTGCTATGATGGGGTCTAAAACCAGACTGAAGCATTTCGTATACATTGTTTGTCTTCAGGAAGGCAGTGAGTTGCTGCGCAACAGCCTTTTCTAAAAATTTTGAGAGGAATGGAAGATTCGACATAGGCCGATAGTTTTTTATATTTTCTGGGTCAAGGTTTGGCTTTTTCAAGAGAGGCTTTATTACTGCCACTTTTAGTGAGTTTGGTACGCATCCGGTGGATAGAGAGCCGTTTATTATGTTCAACATAGGAGGGCCAAGCACAGGAAGCAGCTCTTTCAGTAGTTTAGTTGGAATAGGGTCCAGTATGCAGCTTGAAGGTTTAGAGGCCATGATTATTTTCATCATTGTGTCAAGAGATATAGTACTAAAACACTTGAGCGTCTCTCTTGATCCTAGGTCTTGGCAGAGTTGTGCAGACTCAGGACAACTGAGCTTTGAAGGAATACGCAGATTTAAAGAGGAGTACGTAATTTTCTTTCTAGTAATTATGATCTTTTCCTCAAAGAAGTTCACGAATGTATCACTGCTGAAGTGAAAGCTATTCTCTCTTGGGGAATGCTGCTTTTTAGTTAGCTTGGCGACAGTATCAAAAAGGAATTTCGGATTGTTCTTATTTTCCTCAATTAAGTTAGAAAAATAGGATGATCGAGCAGCAGTAAGGGCTCTTCGGTACTCTTTCCAACTAGTCGGAAGACTTCCAGTTTGGTGTGGCGCCATTTCCGTTCCAATTTTCTGGAAGCTTGCTTCAGAGCTCAGGTATTTTCTGTGTACCAGGGAGCTAGTTTCTTTTGAGAAATGTTTTTAGTTTTTAGGGGTGCAACTGCATCTAGGGTATTGCGCAAGGTTAAATTGAGTTCCTCAGTTAGGTGGTTAACTGTTTTTTGTCCTCTGGCGTCCATGGGTAGAAAGAGGGAATCTGGAAGGAGATCAAGGAATCTTTGTGTTGTCTGTGAATTTATAGCACGACTTTTGATGTTCCTTGGTTGGGGTCTGAGCAGATTATTTGTTGCAATTGCAAACGTAATAAAATGGTGGTCCGATAGTCCAGGATTATGAGGAAAAACATTAAGATCCACAACATTTATTCCATGGGACAAAACTAGGTCCAGAGTATGACTGTGACAGAGACATGTTGGACAAAACCCACTGAGTCGATGATGGCTCCTAAAGCCTTTTGGAGTGGGTCTGTGGACTTTTCCATGTTAATATTAAAGTCACCAAAGATTAGAATATTATCTACTATGACTACAAGGTCCAAGTTGAATTCAGGGAACTCAATGAGGAGCGCTGTATATGGCCCAGGAGGCCTGTAAACAGTAGCTATAAAAAGTGATTGAGTAGGCTGCATAGATTTCATGACTAGAAGCTCAAAAGACGAAAACATAATTTTTTTGGTAAATTGAAATTTGCTGTCGTAAATGTTAGCAACACCTCCGCCTTTGCGGGATACATGGGGGATATGGTCACCAGTGTAGCCAGGAGGTGAGGCCTCATTTAACACAGTAAATTTATCAGGCTTAAGCCATGTTTCAGTCAGGCCAATCACATCAAGATTATGATCAGTGATTAGTTCATTGACTATAATTGCCTTTGAAGTAAGGGATCTAACATTAATCAAATCAAATCAAATCAAATTTATTTATATAGCCCTTCGTACATCAGCTGATATGTCAAAGTGCTGTACAGAAACCCAGCCTAAAACCCCAAACAGCAAACAATGCACGTTAAGTAGCCCTATTTTGAGATGTGAGGTATCATGATCTCTTTCAATAATGACAGGAATGGAGGAGGTCTTTATCCTTGTGAGATTGCTAAGGTGAACACCGCCATGTTTAGTTTTGCCCAACCTAGGTCGAGGCACAGACACGGTCTCAATGGTGATAGCTGAGCTGACTACACTGACTGTGCTAGTGGCAGACTCCACTATGCTGGCAGGCTGGCTAACAGCCTGCTGCCTGGACTGCACCCTATTTCATTGTGGAGCTAGAGGAGTTAGAGCCCTGTCTATGTTGGTAGATAAGATGAGAGCACCCCTCCAGATGGAGTCCGTCACTCCTCAGCAGGTCAGGCTTGGTCCAGAAAGAGGGCCAATTATCTACAAATTCTATCTTTTGGGAGGGGCAGAAAACAGTTTTCAACCAGCAATTGAGCTGTGAGACTCTGCTGTAGAGCTCATCACTCCCCCTAACTGGGAGGGGGCCAGAGACAATTACTCGATGCCGATGTTTCTTTTTCTAACATGAGGTTATGGTCCACATGGTGAAATTAATATAATTAAAAGACCAGGAAATGGTAAAACCCTCTGAAACACTTTACGAGAGAAGAGGGGGAAGACCAAACATTCTCAGTCTGCAGCTTGGTATTGTGGAGTAGTCTAGGACAATTGAGCAAAGACAGGAGGGAAGAACATATCCCTCTCACCACCGGGTGGTACACCTCTGATATATCCATTCTAACGAACACTCCAAGACAAAGAAGAATACAACTAAGAAGGACATTGTGACCTCTGGTGGACAACCAGAGACTTAGTCGCAATAGACGGAGCGAGTGGTTTCAACAGAGAGACGACAGAGAAAGATGTCTACGTGTAAATATATGTTGCTTTTCTAATTCGAATGAGCGGTTATTAGGGTGCCAAATATTCATGTTTACGATGAGCGTAGTTGCCAAATGTATGTACGACAAGTCCACTCTCTTTGTCTCACCCGATCTTTATCTTTCCCCACCCCCTTTCCATTGTGTAGCAAGCCATCATATCGGGTTAGTCCACTAGGGACTGTTTTCATTGCATTACGTTAGTAATCAATAACCTATACCGTGTGTGTGTTTATGTATTTCTGCGTGATTATTTAATTAGTTAGTAAATAAATAATTAATCAACTTTTTGTATCGCTGATTCATCACTTAGGTTAGGGTTCGTGCAGATTTACGAAGTCAACGACGTTCAGAATGAGACTGAAGAGGTAATAATTAATAATTTAATATTACCGATGTAAGAGATATTTATAATATCTTTCGAGTTAAAGTCGGAAGATAGTAACTCGTTAAAGAATGATTCCCGTGGTTCCCCAAATTCCTAATGAGTTAGTTGTTACATGATTAATTTAATTGAGTAATAATTAAACTCAGTAGGTAATTACTTGATAAATAGCAGTCATCACATTAATGATAGCTACGTCACGACACTAGAATGACCACAAGCTGCAGCTGAGGTCTACAATTAGTCACAACCCAGAAATGCAACATGAGGTTAAAGAAGACAAAGGAACCTCTTAATAATCAGTGGTACGGTTGAGTAGCTGTATCTAAGAAGGTGAATTTAAGTAGGACGATCCGTTTATTCTCTTCAAATCATCGTGTCCTACACGGCTTTCATCGCCACTCTGGTATCATCAACACGGCTGATTAGCCGTCCTCAGGAGACCACTCTTCCAGAACAAGTGCAAGTAAACAGACGACTGGGCCTCCCGGGTGGCGCAGTGGTTAAGGGCGCTGTACTGCAGCCCGAGGAAGACCTCCCGTTATTGGTGGATCTGTCGCATCGCAGCACTAGCTGTGCCACAAGAGACTCTGGGTTTGCGCCCGGGCTCTGTCGTAACCGGCCGCGACCGGGAGGTCCGTGGGGCGACGCACAATTGGCATAGTGTCGTCTGGGCTAGGGAGGGTTTGGCCGGTAGGGATATCCTTGTCTCATCGCGCACTAGCGACTCCTGTGGCGGGGCGGGCGCAGTGCATGCTAAACAAGGTTGCCAGGTGCACGGTGTTTCCTCCGACACATTGTTGCGGCTGGCTTCCGGGTTGGATGTGCGCTGTGTTAAGAAGCAGTGTGGCTTGGTTGGGTTGTGTATCGGAGGACACATGACTTTCAACCTTCGTCTCTCCCGAGCCCGTGCGGGAGTTGTAGCGATGAGACAAGGTAGTAGCTACTAACAATTGGATACCACGAAATTGGGGAGAAAAGGGGGGTAAAACAAAATTCATTAATTACAAATTAAGTAAACAGACAACTAAGAAGAACAGTGTGACATCTTATGAACTATCAGAGACTTACACCAGAGAACGAAGGAGAAAGTCATCCGAAATATGAAGGCCCAATCGAACACTCCTCACCAAGCAGAACCCGGCCCACGAATAATTTGTTAAATGACTTGCCTAAAATAAAAAAATCTGGCCATGGTTTGTTTATTTGATCTATTCAGCGTAGCTCTATTCTACCCTGCGTGGGAGCTCAAAATTTAGTTTCTTACTGTTATAACTCAAATTTGTGATTTTGTCAATGCAATATGCTATTTTTATAGCAGTGTTTGTTATGTTATTTCTTTGAAATATTGTTTTATTTCTATATTCTAATATTGTTTTCTAATGAATAATTCCTCTGTATTCTGTACTTTTAGAAACCACAAACAGTATTTGCCAATATCATAACTAGAACTTTAGCTGGACATCTTTGGAGCTGGAGATTGAGGACATCTTTTGTATGCTAGCGTACACTCCTTAACAGTTTTACTGGATGACAACACAGCAAGAAAACACAGGCCAATATGTAATAGTAGTCTATTTTATTGCAGCATTGGTGGTTGGTTCAACAACAACTTGTTTTACTAGAGGGAAAAAAACTGAATATGCATAACCCATATTTAATAATCATGAAGTGACTGAACAACAACTGCATGTCCACCCCACCTCTAAAGGCATAGAATCATGGCAGGTCACCTGTCAAGTCACCTGTCAGGTCAGTCAGTCACTAATTTCTGCGCATGTGCTCAATATTTATTGAGCATATGATACTCCTCAAACACATGTACTTTGTCAACTTTCTCTGCTTACTTCTCCTGGTGCCAGACAGGCAGACATTACAGCGCCTCTGTGTGTGACTACCTTGAGCAGCAGTTTGAGGAACTTTGCAGGGAAAATGCCGTGCAGGGAGGTATAGGGGATTGTCCGCAGCAGGGCGACCCCCAGTGGATGGGCACCGAGTGGTGTGGTGCTCCTCCAGCAGCTCTCTCATGATGTTTTCTCTATACTTTTGGTAGAAAATGACTTTACCTATGAGGGAGTGGGGAGGATGGGGAAAGTTAGAGAATGATGAGGCAGTGGGTAGGTGGGTGAGATATTGTCACTATAATTGCATAATGGATTTGTATGTGAACTGTACATCCAATTACAAAAATACCTTGTTCAGTAATTATCTCACCTGTTAGTTGGCAGTGAACTATGCTGCCGTTGAGAGCAATCGGATGGAAAAATATATTCTTATACAACTTGGTCGTTTTCTGAGTGGCAGTAGCATTGTTGACGAAATGCAGGCATTGCAGCAGAACTAGAAGGTGGTCTTGGGAGAAGAGAGTGGCAAGAAGGGAGTTGCAAACATAGGATCTGTGCTCCAGTATTCTCTTAGGGGGTTCTTCTTTACTATCCCCATGAGAAGAACTGTCACCAGGAAGGTATACCAGGAAGGTATATATTTCACTAATTGTGGTTGTCACCCATTTAGCGAGTTTCCCCCTCACTCCTGGCTCACTCTTTTCCTGTAGCTCCAAGGCATAGCGATTGGTCTCCTCTACTGTGTCTCCCACCAGCTCCTCTGTCAGAAACAACTTGAAGCACTCTGCCTCAGTTAAAAATGGCAAGGGGCGTTGCACTCCAGACTGGGACTTTTCAAAGCAAACAGCAGGGCCAGGAGGGGTGAAATGGCTGGCGGCCTTCCAGCTACCACAGAACTCCTGTACTTCATCCACTGTCGGTCTGCCTCCTAGCTCACTAGCTACATACATAAACAACAACACTGAATGGCTCAGAGTGGGAGTGAGAGGTTACGTGGTTGACTGCCGGCACGTGCCATTTGTATCAATAAATCACTATCAGAAAATGTTTTGTGTGGTAATTATTTATATATTTACTGTTTTATTCACGTTTTGTGAATTATTCTTTCAAATTATGTGTGTAAAATACTTTTTTGAAGGTTGCACTGATTATGATGAGCTAAGCTAATTCCAGCTGTGTAGCCATGTTTGTTGACATACAAAGCATTCTGGGTTTCACGTAATTGTCTGTTTGACCAAAAATGAGGTGAGTAAGGGTTCACTCATTTTTTGAGGACTTCCGGATATTAATGGTGGGATGTGAACGATGGTAGAAGACACACCCCTTCAACATGCATACTATAAACAGACCAAACTCATCTTGTCTTCTCTTATTATCTTTGGTTTCTCCGAGGAAAAAAAGCATGGCTGCACGCTGAAACTAATCATAGTCGGATTACTTTTGATTTATAGAAAGTGTTTTACTAAATTTTTTTGATCAATGGTGAGCTCACCCGTGATGTGATAAATTATACATAGTAATTGCTATTAGCTAATTCACATTGTAATTTATGTCAGCCGAGAGTTAAAAAAATATGACCACTTGTGACTTTCCTCAGTTAGTGCTAGGACAAATGTAGCCTACATTTTTCCGGTTAGGATGATTGTGTTATGCTATAGATACTTCTGTGAATATCTGAACATTGCATCCAAAAATACGCTGCTCAAATTCTGGACATAAGTTTGTAAGGACTGTGTTTGTGTAAATAGTTTCTGAAAAACAGTGTGGCCAGCTCAAATGCTGACTTTTGCGTCATTCGAAATTGGCTGTTCTAAGTAAGCATTTTCAATAAGCGTTCTAATCACACGGGTGTGATCGTAAGCTTCAGGGACCACTGTAGAATGATCAAACCCGTGTGAAAGGGTTAAACACATTTTTCCCATGGTACCCCAAATTTCTTATGAGTTAATTGTTACATTATTCATTTAATCGAGTAATAATTAAGCGTATTAGGTCATTATTCGATAAATTGCAGTCATCACATTAATGATATCATGTTTGAAGTTAACACCCAGGTGCAGACAATGTCGAAGTACAAAATTTGAACACGGGCACGCAAAGGCAGGCAGGCTCAGGTCAGGCAGAGGTCAGTAATACAGAGTAGTGGGGCAAAGGTACTGGATGGCAGGCAGGCTCAGGGCAGACAGAGGTCGGTATTCCAGGGTAGAGGGAAAAGGTACAGGACGCAGGCAGGCTCAGTGTCAGGGCAGACAGAAAGGACAAACCGGGAAAACTAGAAAATAGACCAGGCAGGAGCAAGTGGAAAACCGCTGGTAGGTTTGATGAACAAAACGAACTGGCAACAGACAAACAGAGAACACAGGTATAAAAACACGGGGGAAATTGGGGGAGATGGGCGACACCTGGAGAGGGGTGGAGACAAGCACAAAGACAGGTGAAACAGAACAGGGCGTGACAAATGATAGTCACGTCACGACACTAGGGTCGGCCAATTTCTTTTGTGATTCTCTCAATTTAAATAAAATCTAAAGATGGTTGTGGAAGTATTATTTGAATGATTATCAGGTTGCATAAACATGATGAGTGCTTTACCCCCACAATTTTTGCATAAATAAACATAAATAAGGAGGATAAGTTGCTGCTGCTTTTACCAATTATCACTTGTTTTGAGAAACCGTGTACACATGAGAAATGCACATCTAGTCCTTCGCAATAGAAACTTTCTCTATTAGAAAAATAGAATGTTCTATATAATTCTTATTTGTGCAAAATGTGACTTTACTTCTTTATTTGTTACACGTTAGCTCACAGAATTAAAGGTTTGTTAGGAAGAGAGAGAAAGAGAGGAGCTATTGGAGCTATTTCTCCATTCTCCTTACAAGCCTTGCACAACTTTTTTTCACTTCACAAACCAAGGCCTCTGAGGACTGGCCAAACCAAAAGCATAATTGGCTGCGGGGGGGTGTCCAATCACAAAATTAGGAATTAAGTAGTACTGCGTAGTGTAAAGCAGTGAGAAAATAATTTCCAATCTATAAAATTCATCAGGGTAAAATTGACCTGTCTCTAATATTGGGTGCGAGCTCATGACTCCCCTGTCCCCCACCTGCTCATGGGTCAAACAGTGGTTTGCCCTTCAAAGCAGACCATATCCATGTCTTTCCCCACTAAAGTGAGAAAATAAATCCACACACGAGTCATATTGATCCCAATGGTTTTACCCAACTGAAAAGATAAAAGGAAAAGATAAAAGAGGGACACTTCCCCCTCTGCTCTCTCCCTTTCTTACACATGTACACGCACACACACACACGCACACGCACACACACACACACACATACACACACACACACACCTAGAGAGCTAGCAGTGTGCCGGTGAGTGTATAACTAGACAAGTTATCAAAAAGACATGAAAACCATTGGCTTTGGTCTGAATTGTCTGAATTTGGATGTGTGTTAAGGGAGTTAATGAGTATATCAGACCAACAAGGCATACACATCTTTCAGAGCTCTGGCGCCACAGAAGGCATGGTGCCAATTATGTATCGATAGACATTAAAGATGTCTGCTACGTCCAGCATTCAGTTGACAAATGTGAGCTGCAAACATAAATAATACAGTCTGACATTTGTTTTTTTTTTCTCTGAGTGTGTGGTAATCTGAAAAACATGACTCTCTCCTCGTGTAATTTGTTTGGCGTTGTTGGTATACAGTATAAAAAAAGCCTCTGCAGCACTCTGCCTGTGTCCATAGTCCCTGTTCACTTCTTATCACTAAGCCCTGAGGTGTGACACCAAACCACTAATAACTTTCCACTTTTTGTCATCATTCTTGCATGAAATTGGCTATTAGATGATTCTCGGGGACAAAGAGGGACTCTAATACAACAGGACGTGCACTGCAACTATTTGCTGGAAGATGCACAAAATACATACAGTATGCCTGACGGACACACGCACACACACACACACACACACACACACGCCAATCACTACTTTCAAAGTCAAATCCTGAAGTGGAATATGTTCCACCTATTTCTAATGCTGAAGGAGAAGCAAGGTGGAAGGGCATGAAAATCTGAGGATGCACAAGCATCCCCTTGAGGCAGGAGACTGATTTTGCTCACTAGCAGTGTCATTGTTTGAATATAGTAAGTGAGTCTGTCTCATGAAACAAAAAATTATTTGATATGGGGTGGCTGGTAGCCTAGCGGTTAAGCACGTTGGGCCAGTAACCGAAAAGTTGCGGGTTCCCCAAGCTGACTAGGTGAAAAATATGTTGATAAGCCCTTAAGCAAGGCACTGAACCTTAATTGCTCCTGTTAGTTGCTCTGGAAAAGAGAATCTGTTAAATTAGTGAAATTGTATTAATTTTGCTAGGAATGGCATTTTATTTCTTCTCTATGAGTTTAAGGTTTTTAACTGATCTGATTAAATCTGGATATCAAATCAAATCAATGTTTATTAGTCACGTGCAAAGAATACAACAGGTGTAGACCTTACAGTGAAATGCTTACTTACAGGCGCTAACCAATAGTGCAAAAAAGGTATTAGGTCAACAATAGGTAAGTAAAGAAATAAAAACAACAGTAGGAAGAGAGTGAAAAACAGTAGCGAGGCTATACTCTATGTTCTCTTAAATTATGTCAATATCTCTATCATTCTCCACTCTATTGTTATTCCTTCACTCTGAAAATGTCTTTCTAGCATTGGTCTCTCTTCGGTTAGACAGTCAGTGACTCAAAAACAGTCTACGGTACCAACTTTATGTGGGTCTGTCTCTACCTCACTGCATTTTCCTGCTTTCCTGCTCCAGCGCAGGAGCATGCTATTCATTCCATGGTTATTGACTGGACAGAGAGAGAGCGGCAGAGAGGGAGAGGAGGCGATGGAGAGAGTGTAAGAGAGACAGATAGATGGAGAGTAGTGAGAAAGAGAGAGAGCACACTATTTTTGGGTGGCATTAAAGCGGCATTTGTGTCAAACGAATGCTCTTTAGGCAATTTTGACTTGTAAAAGCCAGCGCCCTGCTATTTTCCAACTGTATACAGTGCCTTCAGAAAGTATTCACACGCCTTGATTTTTGCCACATTTTGTTGTGCTACAGACTGAATTTTAATTGGATTAAAATTTGATTTTTTTTTGTCACTGGCCTACACACACACAATCAAGTCAAAGTGGAATTGTGTTTTTTTTTTTTTTTTTTACAAATTAATAAAAAATAAAAAGCTAAAATGTCTTGCGTTAATAAGTGTTCAACCCCTTTGTTATGGCAAGCTTAAATATGTTCAGGAGTAGAAATGTGATTTACAGGTCACATAATAAGTTCCATGGTTCCAAATGTGCAATAATTGGCTTTAACATAATTTTTTAATGACTACCTCATCTCTGTACCACACACATACAATTATCTGGGAGATTTTCCAATGCCTCGCAAAGAAAGGCACCTATTGGTAGATGGGTAAAAAAAAGAAAGTGGACAGTGAATATCCATTGAGCACGGTGAAGTTATTAATTTCACTTTGGATGAGGTATCAATACACTCAGTCACTACAAAGATACAGTCATTGTTCCTACCTGAATTGCCAGAGAGGAAGGAAACCACTCTGGGATTTCACCATGAGGTAAATAGGAGAGAAATATAAAAAAAATCACGAACAACATTCGTAGTTACAATACTAACCTAATTGATAGAATGAAAAGAAGGAAGCCTGTACAGAAAAACAATATTACAAAACATGCATCTTGTTTGCAACCAAGCACTAGAGTAATACTGCAAACATATGGTAAAGCAATTACCTTTTTGTCCTGAATACAAAACTGTTATGTATGGGGCAAATCCAATACAATACATTACTGAGTATCACTTTTCATATTTTCAAGCATAGTGGTGGCTGCATCATGTTATGGGTATGCTATCAATCATTAAGGATTGGGCAGTTTTTCAGGATAAAAAAAAGACAGAATGGAGCTAAGCACACGCAAAATCCTATAGGAAAACCTGGTTCAGTCTGCTTTCCACCAGACACTGGGACATTAATTCACCTTTCAGCAGGACAATTTATTTATTTTATTGTATTTAATCTTTATTTAACTAGGCAACACAAGGCCAAATCTATTCTTGAGATGCTTACCAAGAATACAGTGAATGTTCCTGAGTGGCCGAGTTACAGTTTTGACTTAAATCTTCTTGAAAATATACAGCAAGACCTGAAAATGGTTGTCTAGCAATGAAAAGAATATTCCACAATTCAGGTGTGGAAAGATCTTAGAGACTCCAGAAAGCTGTAATCGCTTCCAAAGGTGCTTCTACTGTGACTAGGGTGGGTGTTCTATGTTCCTTTTTCTGTGTTTTGTATTTCTTTGTTTTTGGCCGGGTATGGTTCTCAATCAGGGACAGCTGTCTGTCGTTGTCTCTGATTGAGAAGCACACTGTTAAGGCTACCCCTGATTACTGCCCCTTCTGGAGGAATTGGGTACCCATATAAAACATGATACATTTTTGTCAAAAGTTGCTAATATATGCATATAAAAAATATTATCGAATAGAAAACACTCTAAAGCTTCTAAAACCGTTTAAATTTTGTCTCTATGTAAAGCAGAAGTCTCAGGGCATGCATTCTCCCAAAGTCTCTCTTGTAATGGAAAAAGTTGGCACCACTTTGACGTCATCGTATACGCACTTCCCAAGCAGTTACAACTCTGGGAACAGTCTGTACGTGTTCAGCGCGAAGCCTGCTTTCAATGAGGCGTGTCATTGTGAGAATCGCGCCCTCACGAGACTTTGAGCGTGCCGAAAGGTCTCGGTCACGCGAAAAAAAAGTGTACTCCTATGCGCGCTCTGCTCGTGTGCTCTCTTTTCCTCAGGATCGATTAAACTACGTGTGTGTGTCTGTTCGCCCTCACGATTTCTGTGTACCTTTATAACATGTTAAAGCTTAATTATGAACACAGTTTGACAAGTTTACTCGACATATAATATGTACTTTCGACGTTTTGGTGCGCATCCACTTGAAATTTGCCTACATTTCAACCGAAATGTGGCTAGTTTGAGAACCGAAAGACACAGACGTGAAAACTGAATGCTGATTTGGTAAGTATAATCCCTTCCAGGTCTTCTGATGGAAGAACAGCAAAGGTAAGGGAATTATTTATGTGTTAATTTTGGGTTTCTGTCGACTCCAAGATAGAGGAGGGATACAGCTAATGTAGGAGCGCCGACTCCCTAGTATAGCCTAGTGAACGCAACCTGTAACGTTAAAAATAAATGTAACACAGCGATTGCATTTAGAAGAAGTGTATCTTGCTATACATATGTAAAACATACATATTTAGTCAAAGTTTATGATGTGTATTCCTTGTTAGCTGACGTTATCTGCCGGAGCTATTTATTTCTCCTGACATTGCAGTAGCATTTTTTGAACGATGCGTCATTGTAAACAGAGATTTATGGATATATATTGCAGATTATTGAAAAAAAAAATGTACTGTGTAACATGTTATATTACTGTCATCTGATGAAGATTTCAAAGGGTTAGTGAAATGATTTTTCTTTTAATCCTGCGTTTGTTGATTGCATATTTTTTCCTACTTGGCTATGCTAATGAGGTATGTCTGCGGTGGTGGTTGGACATAAATATGTGCTATGTTTTCGCCGTAAAACATTTTAGAAATCTGACTTGCTGGGTAGATAAACAACTTGTTTATCTTTCATTTGAGCTATTTTTCTTGTTAATGTGTGCAGGTTAAATATTTTTAGGATTATTTCTTGCGTTCCCTGCGCCACATTCCAGCTGGGGGGGTGGGGGCGTGGTCCTAAATGGGAACGTGTATCCCTAAGTAGCTCTTGCCCACATGGGTTTTGTGGGTAGTTGTTTTGTGTCTTTGTATTACTTACCAGACGGAACCGTTTTGGTTGTTCTTTTTGTATTGTAGTGTTCAGTTCAGTTTAACCTCATAGGAATCTAGGGGCAGTATTTCATTTTTGGATAAAAAGACGTGCCCGTTTTAAGCGCAATATTTTGTCACGAAAAGATGCTCGACTATGCATGGAATTTATAGCTTTGGAAAGAAAACACTCTGACTTTTCCATAACTGCAAAGATTTTCACTGTGAGTGCCCTAGAACAAAACCTTCAGGCAAAACCAAGATGTTTCAGCATCAAGAAATGAACAGGATTTCCGAAGCTACGTTTTCCATGATCTCCTTATATGGCTGTGAATGCGACAGGAATGAACGGACCCTTTCTATCGTTTCCCCAAGGGGTCTGGAGCATTGTGACGTATTTGCAGGCATATCATTGGAAGATTGACCATAAGAGACTACAATTGCCAAGTGTCCGCACGGTGTCCTGCGTGGAAATTGGTGCGCAAAACTCAGCTACTGGTATTTTTCCATGCGATTCTGAGAAGAAAGCATGCTTCCACGAACGGCATTTCAATGAAGAGATATATGACAAAACACCTTGAGGATTGATTCAAACAACGTTTGCAATGTTTCAGTCGATATTAAAATGTTAACCTCATAGTCCGCCCAAACCCGTATGCGGTAGCGTAACTACAGCCTCAAGCTCATTACCATAACGCAACGTTAGCGATTTCTAAAAATCACAAATGAAATGAAATAAATATGCCTGCTCTCAAGCTTATCCTTTTCTTAACAATCCTGTCGTCTCAGATTTTCAAAATATGCTTTAGAACCAGAGAAAATCAATAATTTGTGTAAGAGTGGTGATAGCTAGCTTAGCATTTAGCGTTAGCATTTAGCACGCAACATATTCACAAAAACCAGCCAAGGAATCAAATAAAATAATTTACCTTTGAAGAACTTCAGATGTTTCAATGAGGAGACTCTCAGTTACATAGCAGATGTCCAGTGTTTCCTGAAAGATTCTTGTGTAGGACACATCGTTCCCTTTTGTTACTATGCATTTGGCTACCGAAACTAACCGAAAATTCAGTCACCTACACGTCGAATTTTTTTCCGAATTAACTCCATAATATCGACTGAAACATGGAAAACGTTGTTTGAATCAATCCTGAAGGTGGTTTCTCATATTTCTCTCCATTGAAAGCACCGTCCTTGAAGCCTGCTTTGTTGTCTGATTCGAATGGAAAAACACTGGGAGCTGACTTTTGCGCACCAAATGCCACGCAGACACCAAGCGGGACACTTGGCAATTGTAGTCTCTTATGGTCAATCTTCCAATGATATGCCTACAAATACGTCACAATGCTGCAGAGACCTTGGGGAAACAAGATAAAGTGTCCGTTGATTCCTGTCGCATTCACAGCCATATAAGGCGATCATGGAAAACGTAGCCTCAAAAATCCTGTTCATTTCCTGGTCGGTCATACATCTTGGTTTTACCCGAAGCATTTGTTCTAAGGGACTCACAGTGAAAATCTTTGCAGTTCTGGAAACGTAAGACTCTCTTCTTTCCAAAACTATCAATTCCAAGCATATTCGAGCATCTTTTCATGACAAAATATTGCGCTTAAAACGGGCACGTCTTTTTATCCAAAAATGAAATACTGCCCCTAGAGTACTAACAGGTTAATTCGGAAAAAAGTTCGACGTGTAGGTGACTGAATTTTCGGTTAGTTTCGGTAGCCAAATGCATAGTAACAAAACGGAGCGATTTGTCCTACACAAAGAATCTTTCAGGAAAAACTGGACATCTGCTATGTAACTGAGAGTCTCCTCATTGAAACATCTGAAGTTCTTCAAAGGTAAATTATTTTATTTGATTCCTTTGCTGGTTTTTGTGAATATGTTGCGTGCTAAATGCTACGCTAAATGCTAAGCTAGCTATCAACACTCTTACACAAATGATTGATTTTCTCTGGTTCAAAAGCATATTTTGAAAATCTGAGATGACAGTGTTGTTAAGAAAAGGATAAGCTTGAGAGCAGGCATATTTATTTAATTTCATTTGCGATTTTTAGAAAACGCTAACGTTGCGTTATGGTAATGAGCTTGAGGCTGTAGTCACGATACCGAATACGGGAAGGGGCGGACTATGAGGTTAATAAAATGACGAACACTTACCACGCTGCATATTGGTCCGATCCTTCCTACTCCTCGTCAGAAAAGGAGGAGAACCGTTACATCTACAAAGTGTTGAATGTGAATACTTATGTAAATGACATTTTTCTATATTTCATTTTCTAGAAATGTGCAAAAATGTCTAAAAACATGTTTTCACTTTGTCATTATGGGGTATTGTGTGTAGATGGGTGAGAGAAAAACATATATGCAGGCTGTAAAACAACAAAATGTGGAATAAGGAAAGGGGTATGAATACTTTCTGAAGGGACTGCATCAACTCACTTGAGCTGAGATGGGAGGGTAGAAATATTTGTGGTGTGTCCTTAAAAATAATGTGTGCCAATGTGCCAATTTCAAACAGTGTTACTCACCAAAAGCTGGTCTTAATGGTAATTCAATTAGGTATGGCACAGTAGCCGAATCAGTAGCCTATAACCAATGTTTTATTAAAATATCAGGAGCAGCAAAACAGCAAACAGACATTCACGTTGTTTTTTATATTCAACATGATTTTTCTCCACGTAGCTTCTTTGAAAAGTTTTGCCTTATTAAGCCTATGTGTGATGCCCACTGAATGAAATATCCGCTTTCATCTGTTGGACCTAACTGTGTTATCGTGGGAATTCCGATTGCCGCCCTTTTCTGCTAAATCTGCTTGTTTGTTTACATTTCAGGTGGCAAAGTCACTAACCGGCCATATAAATGGCGATGTGTAGGCTAATATTTTATAACATTTGGGAAATGTCCAAGTGTCCATTGCTCGAACAGGCAGTGCATTTTTTCGAAATGTGAATATTCCATGTTGAAGTCAATAAAAAAACAAGATTGGCTACAAGTTTGTTATAACTAGGCTTATTCTACAGTTACTGTATACTGTTTTAAAAACATATTTCATGGATAGGACAAACATCCATGCCTCCTACTGAATGGCCCATAGGCCTATGTATGCAAACATTACCCTATGCTCATGGAACAAGATATGTGATTTATGAAAATGTTTTCTTTGTTTAATTTGATTTTTTTTTTACTTATTAGAAAGATTCAGAATGGGTTTATGGTGAGAACGTACATGGGTCGAATGCAATTCAATATAATCTGCTATTTCTGGAGAACTGCCAATATGATCTGTAAAATGGTTCCAAGCATTACATTTGCAATCAGTATAAAGTCGAGTGAACATTCCCCCTTTCTCTTTCTATTGGATCTTTTTCTAGCTCTTGTGAAAAGTTTGGATGTGCATAAAACTCTCCATAGTCTAAAATGCCTTGTCTGTATTATACGCACATGGGGAGCAGCTATGGTGTCTGTAACGGTATTTAGACATGTAACTGTAACTGTATTTAGATATGTAACTGTAACTGTAACTGTATTTAGACATGTAACTGTATTTAGATATGTAACTGTAACTGTATTTAGACATGTAACTGTAACTGTAACTGTATTTAGACATGTAACTGTATTTAGACATGTAACTGTAACTGCATTTAGACTAGCTAAAACACGTTCTTGTTTCCTTTTTATTAGAATTTGATTAGAATTATACATTGTCTTTGTATGCCTTGTGCATAGCCTATTGATGTCCATGTCCGGACTGCAATATACAGTAGGCCTTTTACATTCAGCATAACAGTGTGAATGCTATAGCCTATGTGTAACAATCTATTTCCATATTGAAGCAATACGGCTATGCCGTATTAAGTGATATGACATGCTATTCTATAAAATCCTTTCTCCGTAATTAATATTATCTGATTGAGCTAATCATGTAAATGTAATTGACTAGAGGGCCGGGGCACCAGAAAATAATATTTATAGAGCTATTATCTTCCAAATAAACTCTTAAAGACCTAGTAATATTTTACATCAATAGCAGTCAAAATTAATCATCACCTTAATTCAGTCTCATCTGAAAGTTGTACAATCTTGGTTATCTTCACGAACCCTGGCTAACAAGTTGGATCAGCAATACAAAATTGGGTTTAATTATTTATTTACTAAATACCGAACTAATCACACAGAATTACACATACAAAGAATGAATCATACCTTGATTACAAATTACGTCATAAAGGAAAATGTCCCTAGCGGGCAGAACAGATATGACAGCTGCATACAAAAAAGAAAAGGGGCTAGGTTTGAGTGAAAGAGCGGGAAGACTGAGGGACAAAGGGAGAAGCTGTGCTGTCATAAATACAATATCTTATGCATTCTAAATTACCGCCCATTTGGAAAAGGAAAATGCAATAAATATTTACTCTGAGCTGCGCTTCGGTAGGTTGGTGATAGATGGAAGGCCGTGTTGCCAAACCGAGTCCTTTGAAGAAGGTGGTCACTTGGATACGTTGTAGTAACGTCGTTGTGTGGTAGACAGGATACTCTGTCTGGTCTTTCCTAGACCACGTTTGCAGCTGCTGTTGCTAACTGAACGACTAGGAGATATCACTTCTGTAGTGAATAAGAGTTCAAAGTTCATACCATTCGCAACCAAAGCTCACGCTGAGGTTGGCTTAGTTCTGTAGTTGACATGTTAGTCCTTTTAATGCAGAGGCTGCAGACCTCACGTACTTGGAGCAGGAGGTTACATTTTCGTCAAGGCTTTATATAGTGGAGCGAGAAGGGTGTGTTTGAAAAGTTTTATAACCCATGTCTCCTCACAGGGGCGTGCCACTGATTGAGCAGAGCCCTAACCTTATGAAAACCCAATATCTCATTTGGAAGCTAAAATTACCATTAATTTTATATTCAAACATTTAAATTGAACAACAATTCCATGTGACTCCGATAACTACAATGTGCAGACTTTCCACTGTAGAGTTTATGTCATCCTATCATTGATGAGAATGTACCAGATGACAACCGAACTGACATCATATTCATTAAGTACCACCGCATATGTGCAATTGGTCGGATTACCAGAATATAGTTCATTTCCCCCCACCTTCTGATGTTCCCAGAATCTCTATGTTAACCAAGGGGTTTTCAAATTTCACATCAGTAGGGTAGAGAGGAAAAAGGGGGGAAGAGGTATTTATGACTGTCATAAACCTTCCCCCAGTCCAACGTCATGACAAATGCAATTAGAACATTGTGGACTGCAAACATGTTCAAAATATTTAGCAAATATGGATGGGGCAGGCTATAATGGACTCACATTTGAATTAGAGCTGATGACAGCACAATATATAAAATACGTAAATACACAACTTGAAGCAACCACATATTTAACCATGGAGCATGTTCTGATTGGCCAGTGAGGGGCCATGCCTCGACACAGAGAGAGAGGAAGGAAGGAAGGAAGGAAGGAAGGAAGGAGGAGAGAGAGAGAGAGAAAGAGAGAGAGAGAGGTACGTAGAAACAGAGAGTCTGCAGAGATTCCTGTGTTGTGTTTTAAAACACCATTAAAGAGCTTCAAATCACTGGCAGGACACATTAAAGGGGAAAAGGAGTCCTTTCACTTTGATTTACTCTGGAGCCATCACTTATCCCCGCGTGGCAATTACTATCGTCCTGCTGGGCCATGACCTCACCCCAGTCCTGTAAACGCAATTACAATTCAGTGCCCCGTCTGTGTTCCCCCACATCCTATCCTCTGGGAGTGAGGGGGGATGTCCATGTGAAGTGCCTGCTTATAATTTAAATGAAGACAACAGTGTTTACGAGCTACCAACATAACCACCCCCCTATTCCCCTCTTTGTGTAGCTTGATCGCTAGATGGACTTTCTCAACATGACTTTCTCAGTGTCACATCTTCTCCACTGTGTATCAACAAACAAACTGGGGATTTGGAATCATATCAATACCGAAGCTCTAATAAGGGAAGCAGCTGATTGTGGATAACTTCCACAACACATTGGAAGAGGTGTCAGTTTCCCTCCATCTTTTCCATCACAGGAATGATTAGGTAATATGCTAACACAACCTTCCAAAAGTGAGTGGAAGGTGATATATTCTGATAGAACATGAGAAACACATTACGTGTTCTAAAAATAGTCTGTGTTGTGTTGGTGTTGCATTGGCATTCTGTGTCAAGCTCTCTGTAGATGGAAGCCTTCGTCTTGCATTTCCTTTGTTTATTCCCAACGATTGATGTTGTGGCAGATGCGTGTATAATGTATTTTTTAGTGTGCCCATAGCCACCTTTTGAATCCTCAGGGCATTTAAAACTAGGTAGAATCATTAGAACTAGGCTACTGTGGGAGCTCACCTTGCTACAGTCATCCCTCCTCCTGTCCCTCCCTTAAAGGTGTCCACTTCCTGTTTGAGTGAATATGGTGACAGAGTGACCATGAGTCATTCCTGTAGTGAGGGAGGGGTTGACGACAGCTGCTGTAGTATACCTGAATGAATAATTCATCCTCCATATTGTCTGTGTTCTCATTCTTCATGCTTATCTCACAGTTGGTGCTGGGAACAAATATTGTTAATGTGCATTTTACAGAAAAGCCATAGAAATAATATAATTCCATAATTGTCTCTAATGTGCATATTTGTAATGGTTTTCTTCATCTGAACGAGAGGCGGACCAAAGCGCAGCGTGGTTGTCTTGATTCATGCTTTAATAAATCACTTCACATGAACAAACTAACAAAAACAAGAAATGTGAAAACTCAAAACAGTCCTATCTGGTGCAAACACAGAGACAGGAACAATCACCCACAAACACACAGTGAAACCCAGGCTACCTAAGTATGATTCTCAATCAGAGACAACTAATGACACCTGCCTCTGATTGAGAACCATACTAGGCCGAAACATAGAAATACCCAAAACCTAGAAAAACAAACATAGACTGCCCACCCAACTCACGCCCTGACCATACTAACTAAATACAAAACACAGGAAATAAAGGTCAGAACGTGACAATATTGCCATGTTTCTAGCCCATTTATTTTCAAATGGAAATGTCTGAGATGCACAGTGCAGGAATAAAAAAAACACATGGTGAGGCAGTAAATAAATACATACAGTGCCTTGTGAAAGTATTCGGCCCCCTTGAACTTTGCGACCTTTTGCCACATTTCAGGCTTCAAACATAAAGATATAAAACTGTATTTTTTTGTGAAGAATCAACAACAAGTGGGACACAATCATGAAGTGGAACGACATTTATTGGATATTTCAAACTTTTTTAACAAATCAAAAACTGAAAAATTGGGCGTGCAAAATTATTCAGCCCCCTTAAGTTAATAGTTTGTAGCGCCACCTTTTGCTGCGATTACAGCTGTAAGTCGCTTGGGGTATGTCTCTATTAGTTTTGCACATCGAGAGACTGACATTTTTTCCCATTCCTCCTTGCAAAACAGCTCGAGCTCAGTGAGGTTGGATGGAGAGCATTTGTGAACAGCAGTTTTGAGTTCTTTCCACAGGTTCTCGATTGGATTCAGGTCTGGACTATGACTTGGCCATTCTAACACCTGGATATGTTTATTTTTTAACCATTCCATTGTAGATTTTGCTTTATGTTTTGGATCATTGTCTTGTTGGAAGAAAAATCTCCGTCCCAGTCTCAGGTCTTTTGCAGACTCCATCAGGTTTTCTTCCAGAATGGTCCTGTATTTGGCTCCATCCATCTTCCCATCAATTTTAACCATCTTCCCTGTCCCTGCTGAAGAAAAGCAGGCCCAAACCATGATGCTGCCACCACCATGTTTGACAGTGGGGATGGTGTGTTCAGGGTGATGAGCTGTGTTGCTTTTACGCCAAACATAACGTTTTGCATTATTGCCAAAAAGTTCAATTTTGGTTTCATCTGACCAGAGCACCTTCTTCCACATGTTTGGTGTATCTCCCAGGTGGCTTGTGGCAAACATTAAACGACACTTTTTATGGATATCTTTAAGAAATGGCTTTCTTCTTGCCACTCTTCCATAAAGGCCAGATTTGTGCAATATACGACTGATTGTTGTCCTATGGACAGAGTCTCCCACCTCAGCTGTAGATCTCTGCAGTTCATCCAGAGTGATCATGGGCCTCTTGGCTGCATCTCTGATCAGTCTTCTCCTTGTATGAGCTGAAAGTTTAGAGGGACGGCCAGGTCTTGGTAGATTTGCAGTGGTCTGATACTCCTTCCATTTCAATATTATCGCTTGCACAGTGCTCCTTGGGATGTTTAAAGCTTGGGAAATCTTTTTGTATCCAAATCCGGCTTTAAACTTCTTCACAACAGTATCTCGGACCTGCCTGGTGTGTTCCTTGTTCTTCATGATGCTCTCTGCGCTTTTAACGGACCTCTGAGACTATCACAGTGCAGGTGCATTTATACGGAGACTTGATTACACACAGGTGGATTGTATTTATCATCATTAGTCATTTAGGTCAACATTGGATCATTCAGAGATCCTCACTGAACTTCTGGAGAGAGTTTGCTGCACTGAAAGTAAAGGGGCTGAATCATTTTGCACGCCCAATTTTTCAGTTTTTGATTTGTTAAAAAAGTTTGAAATATCCAATAAATGTCGTTCCACTTCATGATTGTGTCCCACTTGTTGTTGATTCTTCACAAAAAAATACAGTTTTATATCTTTATGTTAGAAGCCTGAAATGTGGCAAAAGGTCGCAAAGTTCAAGGGGGCCGAATACTTTCGCAAGGCACTGTATATAAATAAGTTATGGTAGAGTTAATTCATCTTTGGCTTTTCACTTACAAATGTCACCTTGATGGTGCACTTATGTCAGAGCGTGGAGACCTGGGGGCCTGGGGAGCCAAAGAGGATTTGTAGACAGCAAAGGATGCTTGGCAAGAGAGCTGTCTGACAATCCACAATGACAAGCCTGTCATATGGCAAAACACCAGCGCACACTGCTCAGAACTCCCATCCCCCTCTGGCACTGAGCACTGGGCAAGAGTGGGAGTACAAGAAAATACATATTTATTCCCTCTCCAGAAAAATTATGTTTTGTTTTAAAGTGCTTCGGGAGGGGAGGTGGGGGGCACACATATTTCTGGTAGAGTGAACAAACATAGCTTGAGGAATTTGTTTATATTTAATCATATTTAAACATGACCTTGTTCTGCAGGGGTGGGTGCTGAACTCCCCCGCTCTTTTCCAAGGTGCATGGCGGCGGATCTCCTTTCACTCCAACACTGAAGATGTCAGAGGAGGAGCTTTATCTTTATTGAGGAAGCATTTAAAACATTAATGTGTTTCACCAGCAGCCTGGATGAGGGGGGAGAGAGAGACTGGACATTGGTATTTTTCAGTGATAAGACTAAAACGGTATTCCAACAGATCCACAGAGTAGCATATCAGTGCTGTCAGGCAGAACATGAGTATGAGGGTCATACGGATGCAGAAATGGAAAAGAAACCCCCCCCACACAGGGTTAATATCTGGTTATCATGTTCAGTAGATATTGAGAATGGCACAGTGAATCCATTCAGCCTACAGCATCGCCATGTACATGACGTAACCAGAAAATGTACAGTTGAAGTCAGAAGTTTACAAACACTTAGATTGGAGTCATTAAAACACGTTTTTCAACCACTCCACACATTTCTTGTTAACAAACTATAGTTTTGGCAAGTCGGTTAGGACATCTACTTTGTGCATGACACATGGAACGTTTCCAACAAGTGTTTACAGTGTAACGTACTAGGTGTAGTGGGTGAGAAGTCAGGCGCAGGAAGCAGAGAGTTCAGGGTAGTGCTATATTTAATGCACAAAACTGCGAACATAAGCCAACCCCACGAAAACACAGGGCGCACAACAAAACAAATGCCCCAAACATGGGGACTTAAACTGTCCAGCAAAACACACGAAATGGGAAACACGTAACCCACAGATGTGCACACAAGTTACTCAAAACAATCCCGCACAAAGAACAGGTGGGCCTACTGGTAAATAAAGCCTGACTAATCAGCCTAAAACACAAACAGGTGAAACAAATAAACAGAAAGGGGAAAAGGGATCAGTGGCAGCTAGTAGGCCGGTGACGACGACCGCTGAGCGCCACCCGAACAGGAAGGGGAGCCACCTTCGGTAGGAGTCGTGAAATAAAGGCAGATTATTTAACTTATAATTCACTGTATCACAATTCCAGTGGGTCAGAAGTTTACATACATTAAGTTTATGTAATGGCTTTAGAAGCTTCTGATAATTTGAGTCAATTGGAGGAATACCTGCAGATGTACTTCAAGGCCTACCTTCAAACTCAGTGTCGCTTTGCTTGACATCATGGGAAAATCAAAAGAAATCAGCCATGGAACTCAGAAACAAATTCTAGACCTCCACAAGGCTGGTTCATCCTTGGGAGAAATTTCCAAACACCTGAAGGTACCAAGCTCATCTGTACAAACAATAGTATGCAAGCATAAACACCATGGGACCACGCAGCCGTCATACCGCTCAGGAAGGAGACGAGGTCTGTCTCCTAGAGATGAACGTACTTTGGTGCGAAAAGTGCAAATCAATCCCAGAACAACAGCAAAGGACCTTGTGAAGATGCTGGAGTAAACAGGTACAAAAGTATCTATATCCACAGTAAAACGAGTCATATATTGTAATAACCTGAAAGGCCGCTCAGCAAGGAAGAAGCCACTGCTCCGGAACTGCCATAAAAAAAGCCAGACTACGGTTTGCAACTGCACATGGGGACAAAGATCATACATTTTTGAGAAATGTCCTCTGGTCTGATGAAACAAAAATAGAACTATTTGGCCATAATGACCATCGATATGTTTGGAGGAAAAAGGGGGAGGCTTGCAAGCTGAAGAACACCATCCCAACCGTGAAGCACGGGGGTGGAAGCATCATGTTGTGGGGGTGCTTTGCTGCAGGAGGGACTGGTGCACTTCACAAAATAGATTGCATCACGAGGGAGGAAAATGATGTGGATATATTGAAGCAACATCTCAAGACATCAGTCAGGACGTTAAAGCTTGGTCACAAATTGATCTTCCAAATGGAAAATGACCCAAAGCATACTTCCAAAGTTGTGGCAAAATGGCTTAAGGACCACAAAGTCAAGGTATTTGAGTGGCCATCACAAAGCCCTGATCTCAATCCTACAGAAAATTTGCGGGGAGAACTGAAAAAGCGTGTGCTAGCAAGGAGGCCTACAAACCTGACTCAGTTACACTAGCTTTGTCAGGAGGAATGGGCCAAAATTCACCCAACTTATTGTGGGAAGCTTGTGGAAGGCTACCCGAAACGTTTGACCCAAGTTAAACAATTTAAAGGCAATATTACCAAATCAAATCAAATTTATTTATATAGCCCTTCGTACATCAGCTGATATCTCAAAGTGCTGTACAGAAACCCAGCCTAAAACCCCAAACAGCAAACAATGCAGGTGTAAAAGCACGGTGGCTAGGAAAAACTCCCTAGAAAGGCCAAAACCTAGGAAGAATTGAGTGTGTACCAATTGTACCAATTGAGTGTATGTATGTAAACTTCACTGGGAATGTGATGAAAGAAATAAAAGCTCAAATAAATCATTCTCTCTACTATTATTCAAATATTTCATATTCTTAAAATAAAGTGGTGATCCTAACTGACCTAAGACAGGGAATTTGTCAGGAATTGTGAAAAACTGAGTTTAAATGTATTTGAATAAGGTGTATGTAAACTTCCGACTTCAACTGTATGTGAACGCCTGCTCGTCAAACATCTCATTCCAAAATCATGGGCATGAATATGTAGTTGGTGTCACGCCTTGGTCAATATGTTTTGTGTTTTCGTTATATAATTTGGTCAGGCCAGGGTGTGACATGGGTTTATGTGTTGGGTTCGTATTGGGGTTTTATTAGCATTGGGATTGTGTATGATTAGGGGTGTGTCTAGTTAAGCTTGGCTGCCTGAGGCGGTTCTCAATCGGAGTCAGGTGATTCTCGTTGACTCGGATTGGGAACCGTATTTAGGTAGCCTGAGTTCACTGTGTATTTCGTGGGTGATTGTTCCTGTCTCTGTGTAGTATCACTAGATAGGCTGTAATAAGTTTCGTTCCGTTTGTTGTTTTGTTTATTCAGTTATTTCATGTATCGTCATTTCATTCATTAAAGACATGAGTAACCACCACGCTGCATTTCGGTCCTCTCTTTCGACAAACGAAGAACGCCGTTATAGAATCACCCACCACACACGGACCGAGTGGCGTGGTAACAGGCAGCAGGAGCAGCGAAGGGAGGACGTTATGGACAGCAATGGCATGGAGTATACGACGTGGGAAGAAATAGACAGGTGGGCGGCCGACCCAGAGAGAGAGCCGGAGCCCGCCTGGGATTCGCTGGAACAATGCGAAGAGGGCTATAGGCGAATGGAGTTGAAAAGGAAAACACGGCGGCGCAGAGCGAAAACCGAAAGTAACCCCCAAATATTTATTGGGGGAGGGCTCAGAGGGAGAGTGGCTGAGTCAGGAGTCAGACGTGAGCCAACTCTCCCTGTTAATCGTGAGGAGCAGCTGCAGTGGGAGAGGCTGCACCACTTGGAGAATTGGACATGGGAGGAAGAACTGGACGGAAAAGGACCCTGGACTCAGCCTGGTGAATATCGCCGCCCCAAGGAGGAACTAGAGGCGGCTAAAGCGGAGAGGCGCTGGTATGAGGAGGCAGCACGGCGACGCGGATGGAAGCCCGAAAAGCAGCCCAAAAAAATATTGGGGGGAGGCTATATGGGAGTATGGCTATGCCAGGAAGGAGACCTGCGCAAACTCCCTGTGCTTACCGGTGGGCTAGAGAGACCGGGCAGACACCGTGTTATGCTATGGAGCGCACAGTGTTTCCAGTGCGGGGGCATAGCCCGGTGCGGTACATACCAGCCCTTCGTATTGGCCGGGCTAGAGTGGGCATCGAGCCAGGTAAGCTTGGGCAGGCTCGGTGCTCAAGAGCTCCAGTGCGCCTGCACGGTCCGGTCTATCCAGAGCCACCTCCACACACCAGTCCTCCGGTAGCAGCTCCCCGCACCAGGCTTCCTGTGCGTGTCCTCGCTCCAGTATCACCAGTGCCAGCACCACGCACCAGGCCTTCAGTGCGCCTCGTCTGTTCAACACAGCCAGCGCCTTCCTTCCCTCCTACGCTGTCGGAGTCTCCCGCCTGTTCAGCACAGCCAGAGCCTTCCTTCCCTCCTACGCTGTCGGAGTCTCCCGCCTGTTCAGCGCAGCCAGAGCCTGTCTCCTCTCCTGCGCTGTTGGAGTCTCCCGCCTGTTCAACACAGCCAGAGCCTTCCTTCCCTCTTACGCTGTCGGAGTCTCCCGCCTGTTCAGCGCAGCCAGAGCCTGTCTCCTCTCCTGCGCTGCCGGAGCCTCCTGCCTGTTCGGAGCAGCCTGAGCTGCCAGTCTGCAGAGAGCTGTCAGTCTGCATGAAGCAGCCTGAGCTGCCAGTCTGCAGAGAGCTGCCAGTCTGCAGGGTGCTGTCAGCCTGCATGAAGCAGCCAGAGCTGCCAGTCTGCAAAGAGCTGCCAGTCTGCAGGGTGCTGTCAGCCTGCATGGAGCAGTCAGAGCTGTCAGTCTGCATAGAGCAGCTAGATCCGCCAGTCAACCAGATTCTTCCAGATCTGCCAGTCAACCAGTCTCTTCCAGATCTGCCAGTCAACCAGAATCTTCCAGATCTGCCAGTCAACCAGAATCTTCCAGATCTGCCAGTCAACCAGTCTCTTCCAGATCTGCCAGTCAACCAGTCTCTGCCAGTCAACCAGTCTCTTCCAGATCTGCCAGTCAACCAGTCTCTTCCAGATCTGCCAGTCAACCAGAATCTTCCAGATCTGCTAGTCAACCAGAATCTTCCAGATCCGCCAGCCAGCCAGGATCTACCGGAGCCTACTACCTGCCTGGGCTCCCTCTCAGTACTGGGCTTCCTCTCAGTACTGGGCTTCCCCTCAGTTCCGGGCTGGCCCTCAGTCCCGGGCTGCTACTGTCCCGAGCTGCCCCTCTGTCCCGAGCTGCCCCTCTGTCCCGAGCTGCCCCTCTGTCCCGAGCTGCCCCTCAGTCACGAGCTGCCCCTCAGTCCAGTGGGGATCTGGGTGAGGACTATTAGGCCATGGTCGGCGGCGAGGGTGGATTACCCCAGGACGCGAAGGGGAGGAACTATTACATTAATGGAGTGGGGTCCACATCCCGAGCCGGAGCCGCCACCATGGACAGACGCCCACCCGGACCCTCCCTATGGTTTTGAGGTGCGTCCGGGAGTCCGCACCTTAGGGGGGGGGGGGTTCTGTCACGCCTTGGTCCATATGTTTTGTGTTTTCGTTATATAATTTGGTCAGGCCAGGATGTGACATGGGTTTATGTGTTGGGTTCGTATTGGGGTTTTATTAGCATTGGGATTGTGTATGATTAGGGGTGTGTCTAGTTAAGCTTTGCTGCCTGAGGCGGTTCTCAATCGGAGTCAGGTGATTCTCGTTGTCTCGGATTGGGAACCGTATTTAGGTAGCCTGAGTTCACTGTGTATTTCGTGGGTGATTGTTCCTGTCTCTGTGTAGTATCACTAGATAGGCTGTAATAAGTTTC
The DNA here is from genome assembly GCF_034236695.1 of Oncorhynchus nerka. Taxonomy (NCBI): domain Eukaryota; kingdom Metazoa; phylum Chordata; class Actinopteri; order Salmoniformes; family Salmonidae; genus Oncorhynchus; species Oncorhynchus nerka. The sequence continues at coordinate 28,237,122 of NC_088404.1, read as the reverse complement.
GTTCCGTTTGTTGTTTTGTTTATTCAGTTATTTCATGTATCGTCATTTCATTCATTAAAGACATGAGTAACCACCACGCTGCATTTCGGTCCTCTCTTTCGACAAACGAAGAACGCCGTTACAGTTGGTCCCCCCTTTGCAGCTATAACACTCTTCTGGGAAGACTTTCCATCAGTGGAGGCTCCTCAGAGGAGGAAGGGGAGGACCATCCTCCTCAGTGAATTTCATAAAAATAAAAATGGTAAAACATTTAAAAAGTTTATATAAAACTATTCTGAATAGAATCACGTCACCAAATAATGTATTAAAACATACTATTATGCGAAGGTCTACATTAGCTTCAACAGCACTCTGTAGGGTAGCACCATGGTGAAGCCAGTGGACAGCCAGCTTCCTTCCTCCTCTGGATACATTGACTACAATACAAAACCTAGGAGGCTGGTGGTTCTCACCCAGTTCCAGACTTACACAGTAATTTCCAGAGATTGTCCTCCAAACTAGAGATAGATTGTTTCTTTCAGTTTCACTTATTTAGCTAGAAAATGCAGCTAGCTAGTTTAGCCTACTGAAACACCCAGCTCAAACAGAGGGATGCTATGTTATCTAGCTGGCTATGACTATCCAACACAACACTGGAACTCTTCCAAGTTAAGGTAAGCTTTTGATTTTACTAATGTATTGCCACCGGGGCCCACCAGTGTAACTGCTTGCTGACTGTACAATGTAACGTTACTGCATGATTGTTGCGGGTTAACTACCGCATTAGTTCTATTAGCTATGACTACGACGTTACTTTAGCTAATATGGTGACAACGATGTGTGTGTAGCGGTTTATTTTGGAAAGGTTTTTTCACCTTGTCACATACAGCTGATGTGTTGTGCATTGAAGTCCGCAAGTGAAGGAAAGAGGTGAGAGGAGGAGAGCGCATGGATGCGAGAAGGAATACACATGCTTCAATTCGTCCAATAGAAACTCTTGTTTGCAAATTTTGGACTAATGATTACATCCTATATTAGCTAAATACAGGCAAGAGTATGCAAGGTAGTATTGAATGTCACTGTCTGTCCATGTGTCACTGTCGGCCACCTCAAATTTGTCTCTCAACCTGTTTGCACCTACGTTGTAAACTTTAATTAATTTGATAGGTTGTAGCAACCTCAAAATGGGTATAGGGAACATTTGAGTATCATGTAGTATCCTAAATTTATCGCTGTTACATTGAACTGGATTAATGGAATATGAATGACAGTCATTCAATATGCTGTAAGAGATATAAGGCCATGCTCATGAAAAAACATCTTGGGGTCTTGCTTCCATTCAGCGACAAGAGCATTAGTGAGGTCAGGCACTGATGTTGGGTGATTAGGCCTGGCTTGCAGTCAGCATTCCAATTCATCCCAAAGGTGTTCGATTGGGTTGAGATCAGGGCTCTGTGCAGGCCAGTCGAGTTCTTGATGTCAACAAACCCTTTTTGTTTGGAACTCACTTTGTGCACTGGGGCATTGTCATGCTAAAACAGAAAAGGGCCTTCCCCAAACTGTTGCCACAAGTTGATAGCACAGAATGGTCTAGAATGTCATTGTATGCTGTAGAGTTAAGATTTCCCTTCACTGGAACTCAGGGACCTAGCCCGAACCATGAAAAACAGCTCCAGACAATTATTCCTCCTCCACCAAACTTTACAGTTGGAATTAAGCATTGAGGCAGGTAATGTTTTCCTGGCATCCTCCAAAACCAAATTTGTCCGTCGGACTGCCTTATGGTGAAGCGTGATTCATCACTCTAGATAACATGTTTCCACTGCTCCAGAGTCCGATGGCGGCGAGCTTTATACCAATCCAGCCGATGCTTGACATTGCACATACAGTATTTGATCTTAGGTTTGTGTGCGCGGCTGCTCGGCCATGGAAACCCACATTTCATGAAGCTTCCGATAAACAGTTCTTGTGCTGACGTTGCTTCCAGAGACAGTTTGGAACTCGGTAGTGACTGTTGCAACCGAGGACAGACTATTTTTCCATGCAGCTTCAGCACTCGGCGGTCCTGTTCTGTGAGCTTGTGTGGCCTACCACTTCACGGCTGAGCCATTGTTGCTACTAGATGTTTCCAATTCACAATAACAGCACTTACAGTTGACTGCGGCAGCTCTAGTAGGGTAGAAATTTGATGAACTGACTTGTTTGAAAGGTGGCATTCAATGACAGTGCCACGTTGAAAGTCACTGAGCTCTTCATTAAGGCAGTTCTACTGTTAATATTTGTTTTTGGAGACTGCATGGCTGTGTGCTCGATTTTGTGGGTGTTGCTGAAATAGACAAATCCACTCATTTGAAGGGGAGTCCACATCACAGTAGGGGAGAACGGCTCATAATAATGTCCTAGAACAGAGCTAATGGAATGGCATCAAATACCTGGAAATCATGTTTTTGATGTATTTAATACCATTCAACTGATTCTGCTCCAGTCATTACCACGAGCCCCTTCTCCCCAATTAAGTTGCCACCAACCTCCTGTGGCCAACATACGTTTGTATATATAGTGTACATCAGATAATGCGTCAAGGTGAAGAGGACAGAGGGGAGAGAGAATGATTACTTAAAAGGTAGACCCATGCAGCTCTGACATTGAAGCAACCACTCCTACGTTTGTAGGCCTACATTCTCACTCCTTTAATCCAATTATATGCTGCCTGTTTCGCTTACATACATGTTGGTATTTGTCATGTGTGGATGGAAATATTCATTGGTCACACAGACATGGGGTAGCAAAGGCAGATAAATGTATGTCTTAATCTATTGGTACTGTTTGACATGTGGGGTCTTGATTATTGTGTTGAGCGGTGAGGTATTTTTTTATATGATATAAGGAGAGGTCTTTATGTTGTGTATACTGTAGGTAGCTTTCAATATACTGTAGCCTATACAGTATACTGTGCATAATAGTCTTCATATCTGTCATTAAACAGATGTATCGTTATGGTTAACGAAAAAGCATAACTGGTAAACATGTTAATTCTTACACCACAGGATGTAATCTAATTGTTGCACAGTCCCTGCATGTTGTACAGAACTCCCCCATCCAATTAATATGGTTCAATGGTTCCAGAGATGAAATGACATTAGAAAGCCTTCCATCTGCATGGCAAACCCAAAACTCTAGGCCCAGAATTGGCCCCCAGTACATTGCATCAGCACTAATGGGCCCTGGCCTTTACCAACATACACCACCTGAGAAATTACAACCTGGGGGTGACATTTAGCCTCACACAGTGGCCCAGACTGGAGTGGGGGAGGAAACTGTGCGTCAGCAGGTTACATGTCCTTTGCTGCATGTTGGGTCCACAGCAGCACCTCCATCTGTTTCTCCCATAATGCAATTTGCTTTTAATTTCCTAATGTTCCTCTAATCATCCAGGCCGGGTGTAGCAGGGCTAATAGAGGGGTCATGAGTTGATGTCTGTCCAGAGGATCTAGAGGCTTTAATGGGAACCAGAAAATGCAAACTCCATTATGCCAGACAGCCTGCTATGCTGTTACAAATGGCAGATCCAAGGAATGACCATTTGTTGCGTTGAATACGGGAAATATTTGCTGGTCTGTTGGATATTTCACACATGTTGTTTTTTCTACTGTATGTTTTTTTTCTTCTTCTCCAATGCAGGGGCCCAAGATAAAGCTTCTAATGAACTGTATCTGCAAGTTGTTATGTTTAGCCCACTACTCCCTCATGGACACAACATTCTCTCACTTGCATGTGAAATCTTTTTCCAAGAAATGTTCCAACTTAAATACAACTTAAACAAATTGCACCAAAATATTCATGAGTATCATGTTATGGAAAAAATGGCATGAGGGAGAGTTGTTTTTAGAATTCAGCCCAGAAATATGAATGAATAATAGATCTAAGTGTGGAAGATGTCAGTGAAGAAGATTTATTCCAAACAATTACCCTTCCCACCAAAATCATCTGTACATGAGCATGCAAGCAAATGCTCTTTACCCTTCACAGGCAAATCTTAGAAATGTGTTTCATTTACGCAATTAAAGCACCCTTGACTTGGTACAATACCTACATTTTCAGACTTTGAGCACGCATTTTGTATTCAGATCTCACCATCTCCAAATCTTCAAAAAAAAACGTTCCCTTAGATATGCTTATGTATGCTGGATTTTAGATCAATGGCATAAAGCCCTCAAAGAAAGGAGCAGAGGGAAAACATCCGCTGTGAGGAACTTAAATAAGAAGCCAGGAGCTAGCATCTGTTTATATTCTCTCTCTTCTAAACTCCAAGCGCCTTTCACTAAAGGACCTCACGGCCAGACGCAAACAGAAAATATTTATTGGGGATGTTCAAACTGGTGTGTGTGTTTGTCTGTTGAAAAATATCTTAATTAGAACTTTTGAAGTGCCCGGCAAAAATCCAAAGTCGTTATTTCTGGCTGGCATTTTATCCTTAAATCGGTTTCTGAACAAACCAGTTTGTCATGAATTGAATAAATGTTTTCTTACTACACATTTTCTTCCTGTATTTTCCTGTATATGCTTCTTCCAGTTGCCATACTCCCATGGGCATGATAAACAGTTGGGTAGTAGCTGACCATCTTTCCCTTCGCACACACTGCATAGCAAGCAGCATGCATGAACCTTTATTGTTTTGTATGGCTGAGGGTCAAATCTCATTATGTGAGCAATCTGTGATCACCCATAAATCATACTTATCTTCAGGTAATATAAAAGGCTAAAGATGGCTATGAAGCTGATAGTTGGTTAAATTGACTGATGATATTAGTCAAGCATGAATATTCTGATTTGAATCATTTTAAAACAAATATGTTCAACAAATATAATGAGATAAGAATGAAAGTCTTTAGGGCTAGTTGAAGGAGCAGAAAATCTAAAATGTTGGAATGCAGCCGGCATTTAATAAAACCAAACTTTTGTTCAATCTGTCCCATGAATAAGTAGAGCAGAGACAGAAGGGTGAGGGGTTGGCTGAAAAACACTCTCAGTATCTATCTCCCCTTCCTTTCCAAGACAACTTTTCCAATCCATTTTGTCCTTAAGCTTTAGCCGAGCGTGGAGAGTGAGTTAAGAAAAGCCTGTTTATGCATATAAAAGGAGAGATGGGTCGCGTGCTCAGCCGACAGAAGCGAGGGGAGGTGCGTGTGGGAGTAAACTAGGTTCGGATTCAGCAGGCCTCTTCACCATCATCAAAGCTCTACTCCACGCTTCCACCAGGGTAAAGCTAATCCCTACACACTGCTCCTCCCAGTGTGGTGCAAGGCAAGGCCATTATAGTTTTGTGATTTAATATTTGTTTTTAGATTTTTTATATTAAATTCAGTTCTGTTTCAGTTAGTTTTCAGACTTGATTTACTGCCGGGGCAGCACGGTAGCCTAGTGGTTAGAGCATTGGACTAGTAACTGGAAGGTTGCGAGTTCAAACCCCCGAGCTCACAAGGTACAAATCTGCCGTTCTGCCCCTGAACAGGCAGTTAACCCACCGTTCCTAGGCCATCATTGAAAATAAGAATTTGTTCTTAACTGACTTGCCTGGTAAAATAAAATGTAGTTTCAGTTTGACAAAAACATACCGTATGAGTGGAAGGATAGGAGCTATTTATGTGTTGTAGGCCTATAGGTGATTTTCAGGGGGGATGCCACTTCTTGCCACTTGGGGAAAGTAGGACAAGGTTTGGTTAAGTTTAAATTATAAATCAATCCTAATGTGATTTGGATTTAAAAGTACAAGCACCTAGACTGGTGCAAGAAATATGGCGGAAGGAAACTCTCTTGCCCATGTTTACACCAATACAATTTTTATTTTACTCTAGTAGTTGATGTAAGAAGAATCAAGTACCTTACCTTTCTCCGACATAAAGAGAGAGGAAAAACAACATATTATCTCTCTTAGGGAGGGGGCAGTATTTTCACCTCCAGATGAAAAGCGCGCCCAAAGTAAACTGCCTGTTACTCAGGCACAGGAGCTCGGATATGCATACAATTGGTAAATTTGGATAGAAAACACTCTAGTGTGTCTAAAAGTGTTACGATAATGTCTGTGAGTATAACAGAACTGATATGGCAGGCGAATCCTCGAGGACAAACCATCCAAGGGAGAAAAAAATTGAGGTCATAGGATTTTCCAATTTTCTGAACAGTCTTTAGAAATTGTTCGATGTTTTTCTTTTGAGAAATTAAGAAGTAATCCTATTCATTGTAGGTGGAATCTGGTGCACGTGATCTGGAGCGCGCTTCATGTGGTTTTTATCCGGTATTAGAAACAGTTTATTCCGTCTTATTATTATTTTTAATCTGACACAGTGGCTGGATTAACAAGAAGTTAAGATTTATTTTGATGTATAACACATATATTTTCAAGAATGTTAAATATTTGAATTTGGTATTTTTTAATTTTTTAATTTCGCGCTCTGCAATTTCACCTGATGTTGGCCAGGTGGGACGCTAACGTCCCACCTGGCCATAAGAAGTTTTGTCATGTCACATTAGTAAAGGGAGCATGTCAGGATGTCAGTGGTGTTGACGCCAACGAACCTGAAGCTTTTGACCCACTCCACTGCGACCCTGTCGATGTGCATTGAGGCATGCTCTCTCTGCTGTCTCCTGTAGTCCATGATCAGCTTCTTCGTTTTGTTGACTTTGACAGAGAGGTTTTTTTTCTGGCGCCACTCCACCAGGGCTCTCACCTCCACCCTATAGGCTGTCTCATCATTATTGGTAATCAGGCCTACCACTGTTGTGTCGTCAGCAAACATGATGATTGAGTTGGAGAAGTGCATGGCCACGCAGTCATGGGTGAACAGGGAGTACAGCAGGGGGCTGAGCACGCACCCCTGTGGAGCCCCCGAGTTGAGGATCCGTGTGGTGGAGCAGTTGTTGCGTACCTTCACCACTTGGGGTCAGCCAGTCAGCAAGTCCTGGACCCAGTTGTACAGGGAGAGATTCAGATCCAGGGTCCTGTGCTTAGTGTAGAGGTTGGAGGGCACTATGTTGTTGAAGGCTGAGGTGTAGTCGATGAACAGCATTTTTACATAGGGTTTTCCCTTGTCCAGGTGGGATAGGGGAGTGTGCAGTGTGTCAATATGCAAATTGTAGTGAGTCTCTGGTGTCGAGTAAAAGTGGAGGTGATATGGTCCTGAACTAGCCTCTCAAAACACTTCATGAGGACACAAGTGAGTGCTACTGAGCAATAGTCATTTAATTCAGTTACCTCTGCTTTCTTGGGTACAGGAACAATGATGGACATCTTGAAGCAAGTGGGGACAACAGACTGGGAAATAGAGAGATTGAATATGTCTGTAAACACTTCAGCCAGCTGGTCTGCACATGCTCTGAGGATGCGGCTTGGGCTACCGTTGTCGGGACATTGGATTGATTGTGACGGCCGCTGTTCATCGAATGATTAACTGTTTATAAGTACGTGATTAAAATAATCAGGTAATTTTTAATTCAGTAACCTGGGGCACCATGGAAATATTTGGCTTTATTGAGTTTCTATTTCCATAATTAACTCAAAGAATATCAGAATAACAATTTTACAATAGTCGCTAATTAATTAATTTCCTCTACATTCTCATCCTGAACGTCGCATAATCCGGGAATCTGCACAAACCAGAGTCCCACTAAATAAGTCTGTACCACACCAACTGAGTTGATTATTGATTTACTAACAAGCTAAAATGATAATATAAGATACACATACACAAACACACAGTCTAGGCTATTGATTAGAATTTAGTACAATGAAACAGGTCCCTGGCGGGCCAACACAATATGACACGTGTTACACAAAATTGAGATTTAAAAAGAAAATGAAAGAGAGAGTGCACAAGAGAAAAGCACACTTGGGTACATTTGTAAACTATGCTTATTTAACTCTAACCTTGCCCCGAACTGTCGCTCTTATGGGTCAGAATATAATGGTGTAATTACGTGTAGAAGGTCTCCGATGGGTGTCTCTTCGTGGACCGGGTTTTGACTTCTCCTCTGATGGCGACACTTCTGTTGTTACCGGGTGTAACTCTCTGATTGTCCACACGATGTCAGTGTCCTTTCTCTTAGTGGTCTGTTTCCTCGCCCTTGTTCTGAAAGAGGGGTCTTCTGAGGACGGCTAATCAGCCATTTAGGTGGTTCCAGCGTGGGAATGAAAGCAGTGTAAACACATGATTCCTTGGAGAAAATAGCCGGGTGGTCCTGCTTGAATTCACCATCTTAGACACAGCTACTCATCCGTAGCATAGATTGTTAAAAGGTTCCTTTGTCTTCATCAACCTCATTTTGGGTTTACAAATAATCGGACCCTGGCTGCAGCTCGTGGTGACCTAGTCATAATGTTCATTCTTAACTCGCATGTTTTATACCCTCGGGTCAGAAATGGGCTTTTAGGCCTTCAGGGCAAGTTCTGGAGGCAAGTTCTGGATTTTATCCAGATCCAATTTAGACAACTAACTTCACAATTTATCTTTACAAAAACATTCTCTTTGATCTGGACATTTTCCACACAAAGTACATTATGCAAACATCAGGTACATATTGTGAAACTTCAAGTTACAATGTTTTTGTTATAATGTCATCATTTAACTTTTAATAACATAACAAAAACAACATTCATTTTCATATTCTATCTATCGTCATTACTACCATTTTGGCTGATGAAACATGTTGTCCCAAAGTCCATTTATTCCATGTTACTGTTCTGAGGTAGGTTCTCCATAGGCCCATCAAACATTCCATTCCTCCACAGTGAGAGGAAAAAAGGGATATTGTCTGCTGCCTTAAGATTTACAATGGGCGTGAGGTGTCATAAAACCCCCCGACCTTCATACCTCTCGATCACTCCCCCTCAGCCGGGTGTGAGTGATGTCTCTTGTAGGAGTGTGGTCCATGGTAACCTGACCCGAACAGGCCAGTCATGACATCGAATTGGCAGGCAGCATTGCAAGGTTTAACATGCCGAAATGACTTACTCGTCGGCCACGGAGAACGAGAGCACACAGTCCTCGTGACCGTCTGGGGGCCATGTCTGCAGCTCGATATTGTTTTCCTCAAAGTAGGAGAAGAAGGTGTTTAGCTTGTCCAGGAGCAAGTCATCAGCATCCATGATGTTGCTGGCTTTCCCTTCATAATCTGTGATTGTCTGGAGTCCCTGCCACATACAGTACATCTCATGTCTGAGCCGTTGAATTGAAACTCCACTTTGTCCCATGTTGACTCTTTGATTGCCTGACGGAGTTCGTTGCTGGTCTGTATGTAATCGTCCCTGTTCCCAGTCAACTTGCCGTGGTTAAATGTGGTGGGTCTTGCTTTCAGTTTGTGTGAATGCTGCCATCTATCCACAGTTTTTGATTTGGATAAGTTTTAATTGTCATAGTGGGAACAACATCCTATATGCACTTCCTGATGAGCCCAGTCTCCGATTCAGTGTATACGTCGATACTATTCTCATAGGCGACCTGGAACATTTGCCAATCCGAGTGATCAAAAAGGTCTTGAAGCATAGATTCCTGTTTAAGGTTTTGCCTATCAGTGGGGAGGAGCAGAACTGAGGCGTGGTCTGATTTGCCAAAGGGAGAAACCTTGTAGCCGTCCCAGAAGGGAGAGTAGCAGAACGTGCGGTTTCCAGTGTGCACATAGTCCAGTTTGGTTCCTTGAGAGTCATTGAGGTGTCGGCTTGGGGGTGAATATACACTGACAAAAAATATAAATGCAACATGTAAAGTGTTGTTCCCATGTTTCATGAGCTGAAGTAAAAGATACACAACATTTTCCATACTCACAAAAAAACACATTTCTCTTAAATGTGCACAATTTTTTTTATATCCCTGTTAGTGATTATTTCTCCTTTACCATCTGACATGTGTGGTATATCAAGAAGCTGAATAAATAGCATGATCATTACACAGGTGCACTGTGTACTTGGGACAATAAAAGGCCACTGTAAAATGTGCAGTTTTGTCACAACACAATTTCCACAGAGGTCTTTGTTTTGAGGGAGTGTGCAATTTGCATACTGACCGCAGGAATGTCCACCAGAGCTGTTGCCAGAGAATTTATTGTACATTTTCCCAACATAAGCCGCTTCCAAAGTCAATGTAGAGAATTTGGCAGTTCACAACCGCAGACCACGTGTATGGCTTTGTGTCGGCAAGCGGTTTGATGATGTCAACGTTGTGCTCCATGATTGTGGTGAGGTTATGGTATGGGCAAGCATTAGCTACGGACAACAAACCCAATTGCAAGTTATCAGTGGCAATTTGAATGCACAGTGACACCATGACGAGATCCTGAGGCCCATTCTCGTGCCATTCATCCGCCGCCATCACCTCATGTTACAGAATGATAATGCAAGCCCCATTTCGCAAAAATCTGTAAACAATTTCTGGAAGCTGAAAATGTCCAAGTTTTTCCATGACATTCATACTCACCAAACATGTCACCCATTGAACACGTTTGGGATGCTCTGCATCGATGTGTATGACAGCGTGTTCAAGTTCCTGCCAATATCCAGTAACTTTGCACAGCCATTGAGAGGAGTGGGACAACATTCCACAGGCTACAATCAACAGCCTGATCAACTCTATATGAAGGATATGTGTCGCGCTACATGAGGCAAATGGTCATCACATTAGATACTGACTGGCTTTCTCTCTTGAAAAATATATGTTATCTCAATGAGAAAAACCTGTATAAATAAAGGTAAAATAAATAATTAAGTACCTGATGTCACTCTGGAAGGAGATCCTCGCCCTGAGCTCATCTAAAAGTTTCTTTACGTAATGTTTAATTGATCTTCTAACTACGCTGAGGATTTGAGATCTATCGTTAATAAGCAGGTTTGGTATACAGTAGTGTTATCATACTGCTGTGAATGGTGTGCTTGCTCATGGCCAATAAGTGGTACAATACCTCCTGTGCTTTGGAAACCCCGAGCTCTCCAGAATTGAAGGACTCCAGCAGAGAGGAAGAAACTACAAACAGCAGGAGTACATTCTGTGTCTAAGTAGAGCCCTTCTCTGCAATAATGCACATTTGGAATGCAGTGAACACAGCCCAGATTTCCCACAGTGCCAGAGCAGTTACCTTCTGCAAGGACAATGATCAAAAAGCCCAACCTGAAAGACATTTGTTTTAAAACAAGGTGAAACACAGACTCGCTTCTCCCCAGGCTGGTGTATTGTTAGAGTTCTCAGTGTGATACACAGATCAAAGATGTCCCCAGAACGGGTGATATAATGAATATTAATAATAACTGAAAACTTTTAATGCCAGTTATGTTATTTAGTGTACTATAGTTTGGGTTTGTTAAGACCTATGGTGCATACTGTACTATCTGAAAAAAGTATGGGGGTGTCTTTCCCAATTACATGGCCGAGTTTTGAATCATTATGACATTTGTGTTTGTATTTATTGTGAATCCCCATTTGCTGCTTCCAAGGCAGCAGCTACTCTTCCTGGGGTCCAGTAAAATTAAGGCAGCTTTACCATTTTAAAACATTACAATACATTCACAACAGATTTCACACACATTTAAGTGTGTGCTCTCAGGCCCCTTCTCTACTACCACATATCTACAATACAAAATCCATGTGTACATGTGTGTATAGTGAGTATGTTTTTGCATGTTTGTATACATGTGTCTGTGCCATTGTTTTTGTTGCTTCATGTTCCATAAGGTGTATTTGTATCTGTTTTTTTTATCTAATTTTACTGCTTGCATGAGTTACTTGATGTGGAATAGAGTTTCATGAAGTCATGGCTCTATGTAGAACAGTGTGCCTCCTATAGTCTGTTCTGGACTTGGGGACTGTGAGGAGACCTCTTATGGCATGTCTTGTGGGGTATGCATGGGCGTCTGAGCTGTGTGCCAGTAGTTCAAACAGACAGCTCAGTGCATTCAACATGTCAATACCTCTCACAAATACAAGTAGTAATGAAGTCAATCTATCCTCTGCTTTGAGCCAGGAGAAACTGACATGCATATGATTCATGTTAGCTCTCTGTATACATCTAAGAGCCAGCCGTGCTGCTCTGTTTTGAGCCAATTGCAAGTCCCTCTTTGTGGCACCTGACCACACGACTGAACAGTAGTCCAGGTGCCACAAAACTAGGGCCTGTAGGACCAGCCTTGTTGATAGTGTTGTTAAGAAGGCAGAGCAGAGATGTATTATGGACAGACTTCTCCCCATTTTAGCTACTGTTGTATCAATATGATTTGACCGTGACAGTTTACAATCCAGGGTTACTCCAAGCAGTTTAGTCACCTCAACTTGCTCAATTTCCACATTATTCATTACAACATGTAGTTGAAGTTTAGGGTTTAGTGAATGATTTGTCCCAAATAGAATGCTTTTAGTTTTTGAAATATTTAGGACGAACTTATTCCTTGCCACCCATTGTGAAACTAACTGCAGCTCTTTGTTAAGCGTTGCAGTCATTTCAGTCGCTGTAGTAGCTGACGTGTATAGTGTTGAGTCATCCGCATACATAGACACACAGTCTTTACTCAAAGCCAGTGGCATGTTGTTAGTAAAAATTGAAAGAAGTAAGGGGCTGGGGAATTCCTGAATCTACCTGGATTATGTTGGATAGGCTTCCATTAGACAGGTAACTATCCACAATATAGCAGGGATTGTGAAGCCATAACACATACTGTATGTTTTTCCAGCAGCAGACTATGGTCGTTAATGTCAAAAGCCGTACTGAAGTCTAACAAAACAGCCGCCACAATCTTTTTATCATCAAATTCTCTCAAACAATCACCAGTCATTTGTGCATGTGCTGGGCTTGTTGAATGTCCTTCCCTATAAGCATGCTGAAAGTCTGTTGTCAATTTGTTTTAAATTATTTTATTTCACTTTTATTTAACCAGGTAGGCCAGTTGATAAAGATAAAGATAAAGCAAATCAGTGCGACAAAAAACAACAACACAGAGTTACACATGGGATAAACTGTCAATAGCATTGTATCTGGTCAAACTATTTTTTCCAAATATTTACTAAGAGTTGGTAACAGGCTGATTGGTCTGCTATTTGAGCCGATAAAGGGGCTTTACTATTCTTAGGTAGCGGAATGACTTTTGCCTCCCTCCAGGCCTGAGGGCAAACACTTTCTAGTAGGCTTAAATTGAAGAAATGGCAAAAAGGAGTATCATCCGCTATTATCCTCATTAATTTGGCTTGCCATTGTTATTTTTTTATTTAACCTTTATTTAACTAAGCAAATCAGTTAACAACAAATTCTTATTTACAATGACGGCCTACAATGGCCAAATCCGGCCGCCCTATGGGACTCCCAATCACAGCCAGTTGTGATACAGCCTGGATTCGAACCAGAGTGTCTGTAGTGACACCTCTAGCACTGATATGCAGTGCCTTAGACCACAACAATCATTTGTTCACCTCTTCCACACTTACTTTACGGAATTCAAAATTACACTGCTTGTCTTTCATAATTTGGTCAGATATACTTGGATATGTAGTGTCAACATTTGTTGCTGTCATGTCATGCCTAAGTTTGCTAATCTTTCTTATGAAAAAAATATGAAAGTAGTTTTACCCTGGAGATGTTTTGAAGGATCATGTGGTGAATAATTGATCTTGTAAATTATATTTTATTAGCCTCTGAGCACTAAATGAAAACAACACAACTTCAGTCAATAGCCCTCCGCTGTGACCTCACTAAAGGCTGCACAGGTTATAACCCACATTGATTGTTCATACACAACACAAAAACAACAATAAAATGTGTAGGCCTACTTTTTGTTTGGAATGGCAAGGTGATGCAAGGTATACTTGGTAGTACACATGCTGTATAGAGAATCTGAACCTTGGAAAGTGGGCTTTGAGAACTTGTGTCTCATACATCACAAAAAATTAAGTTTATATTTATTTAGGGGGAAATGAGGTCGATGACCTCGGAAATACACTGAGGGATACTTCTAAAGGCAAATTAATCAGAGGACTGCAAGCTCAGGACCTTTTTTCTATTTGTGGCACGTTAATGACAAATAGTGTTAGTTAAGAGGAGGCCTGTGTGTTTGGAATAGTTTTAATATCATCCAATACTGTATACAAATTGCTGTCTTGACAAAAACATAAACCTGTGTAAGCAATTCGTTAGTGCTCCTTGGCTCTCAGAAATAATGCCATTGTATGCTAAAGACAATGTTCAAGAGAAAGACATGTTCACGTAGTGTCTTGTCATCATTGACGCAACTGAAATGCTGTTGATGTGAATCACAGGATAAAATGTTTAGTGGAGGGTTCAATGTGAGAGAGGCAGGGTCATGGAAAGACAAGGTGTACACAAGTACACAAGTAATAGATTTCTATGGCAGGTGCTGTCTCATGGCAGAAACAGTCTCATGAAGAGTCTATAAGCATTTTCAGCTGATGCAAGTGAGACGCATTTCCATCATTAATAATATGAAAATGTAACAAGTGTGACCTACCTTGGTGTGTATATGAAGTTAAACACCTCAAGTTGCATTGACGGAAGCATTCAGGGCACAGTTGATTACAGATGAATGACAAAATTGCTTGTTCTACTTACAGTACACTTCATGCGCCACAATGCAAGCAAAGTCCAAGTGCAACACAAGCAAAGTTCTCCCTTCATCCCTCCCTCTCTCCCTCCCCCTCCATGCCTCTCCCTCCCTCCATCCCTCTCTCCCCACACCTCCATCCCTCTCTCTCTCCCCTCCATCCCTCTCTATCTCCCTCTCCCACCCTCCATTCCTCTCTCACTCTACCCTCCATTTCTCTCTCCCTCCCAATCCTCCCATAGGCCTTCTGTGGCGGTGCTCTAAATAGGATGGAACCAGACCATTTTCTGCTCTTATGGATTAATCAATCTGTTTGTTTTCTGTTTCCTGCCTGTGTCTGCAACCTTCCTGTGCCCAATTAGAATACCAGCCAGATGAACTGATACCGTGGCTCTCATTTTAGGCATTTTAGTTTTATGCACCTAGACTGACATATTGGTTTATTCTTATAACAGTTATGGTGTTGCATTACAGTTATGAGTAGCATTTTTTGTTGTTGCACCAAATGCAGTTTATTTTACCTATCAAAAATAGTCTTATTTAATTCCAGGAGCTATCTTCATGAACATACCATGGGGAAAGGTGTGGGTAGAAAGGCAAGAGAGGGAATTTAGCCTATAACCACCTTCTTACTGTCAATGGAAATTCACTCATTAATACTCAGCTGCAGTGGAGAAAGGTAAACGGAAGTTAGGAGGAGATTATTTAGGGCCTGTGGACTAAAAGATTCTTCCACCATTTTCCCATTTTTAAAAGCGAAGAAAATGATTTGGCTTTACTCAGTATGGCCCTCTTTTTCTTCCATTCCATCCATCCATCCCTTACTTTTTAATCAGTTCAGAGAGAGGGTAATACAAGAGACCTCATACCACCTCTGACACCTTATTTATTTTATATTCCATTCATATGTTGAATCTTTAACAGATGGTATCAGTTGGAACGGTATAGCATTATGTGGAACAAGGAGATCTTAAGAGGGGATGTGTTGGATGGTCTATGTTTCCCTGTTTAACCCCCTGTTGTGGTTTCTTGTTCACCCTGGGCAAGGCCGAAAATCGAAAGCAAGAGCTTAATGTAATTCAACACACCGGAGGACCATGTACTGAACAGCCTTGCAAAGCAGCATTAAAAGATTGAGCAGGAGTCTGCTCACAACTCAACAATTACTAATGCAAGTTGCCTTGAGTCATACCGCTGCTGCCCTCGCTGCAGTGCAAGACCGAGGAGATACCAAAACAATTCTACAGATTAAAAAACAGTTTAGTTGTAGTTGAATTGATTTTACATGGTACAATTCACTTACAATTCACAGTGAATATCTTACCATAATTTTGCAATACAACAGTGTAATAGCCATAACGATGACCAGCCATAACCAATCAAAACAGTAAATCCCAAAATTCTAGTCATGAGACTGCCTTTCCTCCAGTTTCTGAGAGGCCTCTCATCCCTGCTGTGCTTAAGTTATTTGGTGGTCTGTGGAAGTGAAGTACCTTGGATGACAGGGAGCTTTCCTAGACAGCTGTCTCTCTCCCCACATGAAAAAACTGGAGGCTCCCCTGCCAAGGCGTCAGTCCACCCCCATCTCCCAGGCTTTTGGCCTGGTTACTCTACGCGGCCTCGCCTGGCTCACATGGCGCGAGCCACACACACAGCAGCAGGCCCGGGTGACAGATGGAGCTCACGGAGAGAGATGGCCCGATTGGCTGCAGTACACAGACGTGGTGCTAACCACCCCACACAGAGAGGATGGTGTCCTGAGACATTGTAGTAGACACCTGATGGAGGACCTTGAAAGTAGGATGTTACAAATGGAGAATTGTTTTAAAAGTTTAAACTGCATTTTTAAAATGGGTTTTCCGTAGAAAACAAACATACAATTACACGTGAATTCAAAATGCAGCTACACTGATGCCAGCAACGGTTTGAGTCTCACAGTGCATCCCTTTCAGAAGGTTAAGCACCTTTACTACAATTACTGTACCTCAATTCCACCTCTCAAAATTAGCATTTCCTTGTCATTTAACTTCTCAATGTATTGCTATACAGGACTTTGCTGTTGTCGATTGCCTTTCTCTCTTTTTCCAACTGTTAATGGCAAATAATTGATTCCTCGACTGTTTGCACATCGATTCCCACTTATGAATATCAAGATTCGATTCCGCTATGAATTGACTCCTAAGATTCAGTAATTTTGGAACAGATGGGACTGATTAGCTGCCATAGCGAGCTTTTGAGGGATGGAGAGAGAGGGAAGGGGCACAGTATAGGCAGGTCGGCCACCAGACAGACATAGTCAGAACCGTGCACGAGGCCTATCTGTTCGCAATCAAAAGTTGTATCTTGCAATGGAAGGCTGTGTCTTGCAATTTCTTGGCTTGCAATGTCTTGTAACTTCAGGAAAGCCTATCATCGATGAATAGGCTAGGATATTCTACATGCAACAGACCAAAGGCTGAACACACACTCGCATCATTAGCGAAGAGAAAGAACAGGCGAGCCAGCGTGAGGGAGAGGGGGGGGGCAGGCAGAAAGAACCGTTCGCATATATCTTGGTAATCTTTATCTTGTCGTGCATGCCTTGCAAATTCACCAAAGTAGCCAAAAAGTTTGCCGCTTCCTCTCTGGTTTTATTTAAATTACAGAACTTTCCCCAGGCCTTCATAGCTTATCGTCTAGTTTGGCTATAACATGGAAAATACTATTTTGTGATAGCTGCACTCAGATAAAAAAAAATTGTGGAGTTAAAACCTCATAAGGATGTTGCGAATTTTCGCAGCTTTTTGTTAAAAATCGCGCAACATTTCAGCGCCCTGCTATACATGCCAGGAATATAGTACATGCATATGAATAGTATCTGTGGATAGAAAACACTCAGAGGTTTCCAAAACTGGTTAAATCGTGTCTGTGGCTAAAACACAACGTGTTTAGCAGTTAAAATCCCTCGAAAAACTGTTCTCCAAAAACACAAAAAATATATTACTACGCCAGTCAATGTATTGTTAAAGACGAACGGAAATACATCAGGCCATAATGTAAACGTCTACAGCTTCCACACGATGTCGCCAGTGCTGGCATTTTGAGCAGACTTAATCCTTGGTTCTATTACGTTTTAGCCTTTCCGGTTTCAGTTTGTCAACAGGAAGTTATTAAAATGACAAAGATGGCCGTTGATTTCCAGACTAGCTGCTATCGAATACAAATCGCCCCGTGATGAATTGTATAGCTAATTAACGTTTATTAATACCTAAAGTTGGGTTAGAAAAGTAATTTGAAGTGTTTTGTAAAAGTATATAGGCACCTTTTGTCATTTTAAAAAGTGACGTTGCGTCTTGGAAAACAGAATATTCCTGCATCAGACCGGTCTTCAGAAAATGACATTTTGGCTATACAATGACGGATTTAATCGGGAAAAAGACCCAACTGGGATGTTTATGGGATATATAGGAGTGCCAAGAAAGAAGCTCGTCAACGGTAATGAATGTTTTATATTTTATTTCAGCGTTTTGGGTAGCGACCGATAACGCAAAATCTGTCGTTTTAGGTGACGTTGCTGTATTTTGAGGGTGCATGGTATCAGATAAAAACTTCTCATGCTTTCCCCGAAAAGCATTTTACAAATCTGACTTGGTCGATAGATTCACAACGAGTGTAGCTTTAATTCAGTATATTGTATGTCAATTTTAATGAAAGTTTGAGGTTTATCAACCTCTATGGTGGCGCTCTTGAGCATTTCTGCTGATTGTGGTTCCCACCTCGGTACCACGTCCTCAACAAGTTTTAACTAACCAGATTTTTTAAAATCTTTCTTAACGTTAAGGATCTCCATTTTGTGTTGTGGATGTGCTGTGCTCTGTTGTGGTGATTTTCTCTGCCTGATAATGACAGGGGATGGGTATCTGAAGAGAGAGAATATCAAAGGTCTCTGGTTGATGCAAAAACGATCACCTCTCTTTTCGATGTTTCACGTCAGTTGTCTCTGATGGGAGTCCTGGACACTTCAGTGGTTTCTGTGGATTATCTGCAATATTGTTGTCTTAACAGTCATAAGCAGTCCACAAGGTAACCTGAAGAAAATGCTGGAGGTTTATTTTGAATATGTAATGTCTGTAATGGCTGTGCTCTAATACTTTTCTCAACCATTGACGAGGTGACGATGATAGGTGAGCCCAGATTTCACAAGATCAGAGAGATTCTAGCATTACAACCCTAAAAGTACAATCACAATCATACCTTCATCACTCCCTCATTAACACTTACAGTCAACACCTGTTGCTTTTTTTCCTTTTTTCCCCAATGCAGAAATGGGAAAAGTGAAAGTATCTGTATTTATCTCTCTTTGTGTTTCTTTCTCTCTCTCCCTCTCTCTTTCCCTTGTCTTTGATGTTTGTTCTACTTTGAAGATTGGTGGGAGAAGTCAACAGCCACATACTGTACATGTAGATTTGTCTGTGTGGAGAAACACACAGAGGAGCCACCATTCATCAAGGACATCATGATGACATACGGTATGTCTTAAAAAAAGGCAGCATGTTGTCTCTGTAACTAGACTTAATCCGCAAACAGAATTTGGTAATTAGCCTGCTTTGAAGGCTGAGATGTAGAACTTGAGGTTCAAATGGTAAGACCTTAAGAGCTTTTTGTATGTGTTTATATCATCAAACACAGACAGTCAGTGGACATGGCAGATTATTCATATTTTATTCATTACCCTCTTCTCAACTTTGTGTTTCAACATGTACACATGCATGCTACATACTGTACAGCACATTTCTCAGCTGGATTCTGCTTCTTTGTTATGGGATGCAAGCATCAAAACTGCATGGTATATGTGACTTGTTTCAGGAAACTAGGTATATGTCATGCATAACTACTTCACAAGAAATGCATTTGGAAGTAAATCTTTTTTTTAATCAAAATGAGTTCTTGGGCAGAAATGTGCATGTGACACATAAACATAGATTTTATTTGATATAGTGTGTGTTTATCAAAGACGGTAATGTTATTTCGTCACACTCACAACCGTAAGCTATTTGCTATAATTAGTTCGCCATTAACTTGTAAACCATGGTCTTGTTGCGAGTTTATTTTCCTGTAATAATGAATACAAATTAGCTAAAGTTAAGATTTTGTCAGCTATATGATATAGTCATTATTTGAACTGGCTAGCCAGCTAACTTAATGTTAGCTAGCTAACAAGCTATAAAGGAACACAAACATTGTTTAGACAGTTTCTTTTAGTTGCCTGGTTTGCTAGAATGACATATACTAAATTCATTTTTAAACAGATGGGTTTATTGGTGTTAAAATGCACCAATTATGCTATTTTGGACCACCAGGCTGCTGATGTAGTGAATCAGTGTACTTTTGTCAAGTACAAAAACAATCAAAGAAATGCATACAAAAATAACCCCAACCTACAGTCCCCATCCACCCGTATGCATCCTCTTTCCTCACCCGGAAACTATGCATCCCACCCCACCCCACCCCGCCTAGCCAAACTTAAATGTATTTCTAAATCCTATCATTGGATGGTTTGTTTCCCAAGGGACACCACAGGCCAGCATAGCTGACCTAAATTGTAAATATAGAAAAAAATGTGTTGCCTGGTAATGTGTATGTGTCTTTCAAATGTTGAATTGTTCTTAAACCATTACTGCCCCTGATATCGGTAAGACTACAGATTCCACATTTGGACCATTGGGGAGATGCAAATGGATGCCAACCAGATCGCAAGGCATTATTGTGAAATATTGGAGGAATCCCAGTTACATTGTTCTTACATTTTGCGGTGAATATTGTGTGAGCAATAATAGGACCAAAACTTAGTTTAAATTGTTTAATGGATATATCAGTGAATAACACCTCTTCCAGGGCAATAGGAGACACCATATTTATCTCTCTATACTCAGTCAGGGGGCAGAAGAATCATGTCTAAACCAATTTAGGATGGGACGAAATGTTAGTGCTTTGAAATACAATTTCGAGTTTGGTATGGATAGTCCTTCTACGTGTTTCCCTCTTTGTAAGTTTGTTTTACATTTTTACATTACATTTTAGTCAGTTAGCAGATACTTTTATCCAGAGATACTTACAATTAGTGCCCTCATCTTAATGTAGCTAGATGAGACAACAACACATCACATCCGTATCAAGTACATATCAAGTCAGTGCTCATGGAAAAGAGAAATGGCATTTTCTTCTTTTTTAAAGAACTCCATGTGAGTTATTTAAGATACTCTTCAAAGAGGTAGTGTTTTAAATGTTTTTGAAAGATGGGCAGGGACTCTGCTGTCATGACTTTATGGGAAGCCTTATTCTACCATTTGGGTGCCAGGACAGAGAGGAGATTTGATTGGGCTGAGTGGGAGCTGCCCACCCGTAGGAGTGAGAGGGCCAAGAGATTAGAGGTGGCGGAATGGAGTGCTCGATTCCCCATGCTGCTCCACTAGAGTTTTGAAGATGACTTGAGCTTTCACTGGAAGCCATTAGAATGTGCGGAGGAGCTGGGTGACATGGGATAACTTCAGAATTTTGAACACCAGGCGGGCTGCAGCATTCTGGATAAGTTTCGGGGGTTTGATGGCACAATCAGGGAGCCCAGCCAACAGGGAGTTGCAGTGGTCTAGAAGGGAGATAACAAGTGCTTTGATTAGGACCTGAGCCACTTTCTTTGTGAGGAAAGTTCATACCAAGGTTGTTCACCATGAACCTGCAGGAGCGAGTCACTGCTTTGATGTTTGCAGAGAACTACAGGGTGTTGTCCAGGGCCACGGAAAGGTTTTTAGCACTTTGGGAGGGAGACACCATGGAATTGTCAACCGTGATGGAGAGGTCTTGGAGCGGGCAGGCTTTTCCCGGTAGGAAGAGCAGGTCCATTTAGTCAAGGTTGAGCTTGAGGTGAAGGGTCTACATCCAAGCTGAGATATCTTCCAGGCACGCCGAAATGTGTGTCACCACCTGTGTGTCAGAAGGAGGGAAGGAGAAGAGGGGTTGAGAGTCATACACATAGCAATGATAGGAGAGACCATGTGAGGATATGACAAGAAAAGAAAGAAGAGTTACTGGTCTGTAGTTTTTAACGTCAGAGGGGCTGGACCGAGTGTTGGTTTCTTGAGGAGGGGAGCGACTTTGGCCTGCTTGAAGTCAGAAGGGACGCAGCCAGGGGTCAGGGATGAGTTGATGAGGGAAGTGGGGAATGTGAGAAGGTCTCCTGAGATGGTCTGGAGTAGGGAGGAGGGGATAGGGTCAAGTGGGCAGGTTATCAGGTGGCCAGACATCATTAGTCGCAGGATTTCATCTGGAGTGAGAGTGGAGAAAGAGGTCAAGGTGTAGGGTAGATCTGTTTACCTTGCCATATAAAATATAGAACATGTATATTTCTTCTCTTTATTTTATTTGAATACAAAGTGCCTTTGGAAAGTATTCAGACCCCTTGACTTTTCCCTCGTATTGTTAGGTTACAGCCTCATGACAAAGCAAACACAGATTTTTAGACATATCACATTTACATAAATATTCAGACCTTTTACTCAGTACTCTGTTGAAGCACCTCTGGCAGCGATTACAGTCTTGAGTCCTCTTGGGTATGATGCTACAAGCATGGAACACCTCTATTTGGGGAGTTTCTCCCATTCTCTGTAGATCCTCTCAAGCTCTATCAGGTTGATGGGGAGTGTTGCTGCACAGCTATTTTTAGGTCTCTCCAGAGATGTTTAAGTCTGGGCTCTGATGGGCTACTCAAGGACATTCAGAGACTTGTCCTGAAGCCACTCCTGCGTTGTCTTGGCTGTGTGCTTAGGGTTGTTGTCCTGTTGGAAGGTGAAACTTCATCCCAGTCTGAAGTCCTGAGCGCTCTGGAGCAGGTTTTCATTCAGTCTCTCTCTGTTCTTTGCGCTGTTCATCTTTGCCTCAATCCTGACTAGTCTCCCAGTCCCTCCCGCTGAAAAACATCACCACAGCATGATGCTGCCGCCCCCATTCTTCACCATAGCGATGCTGCCAGGTTTCCTCCAGACGCAATGCTTAGCATTCAGGCCAAATAGTTCAATCTCGGTTTCATCAGACCTGATAATCTTGTTTCTCATGGTCTGAGAGTCTTTATGTGCCTTTTGGCAAACTCCAAGCAGGCTGTCATGTGCCTTTTACTGAGGAGTGGCTTTTGTAGGGGTGATGAGTGCTGTGGAGGAGTGCTGTAGAGATGGTTATCCTTCTGGAAGGTTCTCCCATCTCCACAGAGGAACTCTGGAGCTCTGTCAGAGTGACCATCGGGTTCTTGGTCACATCCCTGACCAAGGCCCTTCTCCCCCGATTTCTCAGGTTTGGCCAGGTCTAGGAAGAGTCTTGGTGGTTCCAAACTTCTTCCATTTAAGAATGATGGAGGCCACTGTGTTCTTTGGGACCTTCAATGCTGCAGAAATGTTTTGGTACCCTTCCCCAGAACTGTGCCTCGACACAATCCTGTCTTGGAGCTCTATTGACAATTCCTTAGACTTCATGGCTTGGTTTTTGCTCTGACATGTACTGTCAACTGTGGGACCTTATATAGACAGGTGTGTGCCTTTCCAAATCAGGACCAACCAATTGAATTTACCACAGGTGGACTCCAATCAAGTTTCAGAAACATCTCAAGGATGATCACTGGAAACAGGATGCACCTGAGCTCAATTTAGTCTCATAGCAAAGGGTCTAAATACTTAATTAAATGAGGTATTTATTTAAAAATGTTATATATTTGCAAAAAAAATCTACAAACCTGTTTTCACTTTTTCATTATGGGGTATTGTGTGTATATTGCAGAGGATTTGTATTTATTTAATCAATTTTAGAATAAGGCTGTAATGTAAAAATAATGTGGAAAAAGTCAAGGGGTCTGAAAACTTTCCAAAGGCACTATAGTTTGTGTTAGATTACACTGCAGGAAGCAAGACGGCATAGTAAGTATATCAAGGCTTATCACACAGGCATGGACTGAACTTTCAAGAAAAGAAATACAATCGGTAAAAAATAGTAAGGGAGCAAACTTCCAGAGAGTGTTTTAGAGCTCTATTCAATCCGTATCGCGGAAGTTGAGCATGCCTTAATGATTGAAAATGAAAGACAATGTTCCCGCGTTAGAGGAGACTGCATTCACCATAAACCCTGCATATGTCGGCTCAATTGGAAATTACCTTTACATTTCTATTGCGAAATCGATAACACTCCAGCGATACAGATTCAATAGAGCCTTTCTGTTAACTTATAATAATTCAAATGTTCCTTTGCATGCCTCTGATCTCCATTCAAATGTTTGAGAATATCTGAATTTTTTTGCTAAATCATTTAAATGACAAACTGTGTCCCCCTTGGACAAGCCACACAGCGCGTCTCCTCTGAGCAACTTGTTTGCCCTCTCCTCTTTGGTCTTGTAAGCAAGTCCCACTCTCACACAGCAACTAATCCTATTATTGGTGGGATAAAACTGAAATCACACATTTTACGGAATGTTGTAAAGATATTTCCCAACATGCAATAGAGATGACACTGTTAGTGAACAAGAACTGAGAGTATAGTCTCAACAATAATGCTTGAGCATTATCATTTATTGGAACAAGCTGTACACCACAGGAGGCTGCTGAGGGGAGGACAGCTCTTAATTAATAATGAATGGAATGGAGTGAATGGAATGGTATCAAAAACCATGAAAACCATGTTTTTGATGTGTCAATAACATTCAGTTTATTCCGTTCCAGCCACTACTATGAGCCTGTGCTCCCCAACTAACCTGCCACCAGCCGTCTGTGTTGTACACTATACACTACCGGAACAAAATCAAGTGGTAGAGTTGAAGTCGGAAGTTTACATACACCTTAGCCAAATACATTTAAACTCAGTTTTTCACAATTCCTGACATTTAATCCGAGTACAAATTCCTTGTCTTAGGTCAGTTAGGATCAGCACTTTATTTTAAGAATGCGAAATGTCAGAATAATAGTTGAGAGGATGATTTATTTCAGCTTAAATTTCTTTCATCACATTCCCAGTGGGTCAGAAGTTTACATACACTAAATTATTATTTGGTAGCATTGCCTTTAAATTGTTTAACTTGGGTCAAACATTTCAGGTAGCCTACCACAAGCTTCCCACAATAAGTTGGGTTAATTTTGGCCCCTTCCTCCTGACAGAGCTTGTGTAACTGAGTAAGGTTTGTAGGCCCCTTGCACTCACACACTTTTTCAGTTCTGCCCACAAATTTTCTATAGGGTTGAGGTCAGGGCTTTGTGATGGCCACTCCAATACCTTGACTTTGTTGTCCTTAAGCCATTTTGCCACAACTTTGGAAGTAGGCTTGGGGCCATTGTCCATTTGGAAGACCCATTTGTGACCAAGCTTTAACTTCCTGACTGATGTCTTGAGATGTTGCTTCAATATATCCATATCGTTTTCCTTCTCATGATTCTATCTAGTTTGTGAAGTGCACCAGCCCCTCCTGCAGCAAAGGACCCCCACAACATGATGCTGCCACCCCCGTGCTTCACGGTTGGGATGGTGTTCTTTGGCTTGCAAGCCTCTCCCTTTGTCCTCCAAACATAACGATGGTTATTAAAGCCAAACCGTTATATTTGTGTTTCATCAGACCAGAGGACATTTCTCAAAAAAGTACGATCTTTGTCCCCATGTGCAGTTGCAAACCGTAGTCTGGCTTTTTTATGGCGGTTTTGGAGCAGTGGCTTCTTCCTTGCTGAGTAGCCTTTCAGGTTATGTTGATATAAGACTTGTTTTTCTGTGGATATAGATACTTTTGTACCTGTTTCCTCCAGCATCTTCACACGGTCCTTTGCTGTTGTTCTGGGATTGATTTGCACTTTTCGGACCAAGGTACCTTCATCTGGCTGTGTGGTCCCATGGTGTTTATACTTGCGTACTATTGTTCGTACAGATTAACGTGGTACCTTCAGAAGTTTGGAAATTGCTCCCAAGGATGAACCAGACTTGTGGAGGTCCACAATTGTTTTTCTAAGGTTTTGTCTGATTTCTTTAGATTTTCTCAATGATGTCAGGCAAAGAGGCACTGAGTTTGAAGGTAGGCCTTGAAATATATCCACAGGTACACCTTAAATTGACTCAAATGTTGTCAATTAGCCTATCAGAAGCTTCTAAAGCCATGACATCATTTTTTCCCCCCAAGCTGTTTAAGGGCACAGTCAATTTAGTGCATGTAAACTTCTGACCCACTGGGATTATGATACAGTGAATTATAAATGAAATAAGCTGTCTGTAAACAATTTTTTGAAAAATTACTTGCGTCATGCACAAAGTAGATGTCCTAACCGACTTGCCAAAACTCTAGTTTGTTAATAAGACATTTTTGGAGTGGTTCATAATTATTTCCCCTCTGAAGTGTTTTTCTTTTACCCCAAAATAATAATTTCCCCCTAAAACCTCCCATGGGCCAGATTGAATGGGCTCGCGGGCCGGATCTGACCCACGGGCCGTAGTTTTCCCATCCCTGATTAATGGCATGTCATGATAAGTCCAAGGCTGTAATGTAGGTGTCTCATACCTACTAATTTTTTCTCACCTAAAATGCACCCCAAGTTACAGAATAAACTACGTAAGTGAGTTATCCTTGTGAAATGAACCAGTGGTAGAGGGTTGCAAGGTAATTATGGACTTCCATGGTTCAAGACATCTGATGATCAGTTCAGTGTTCTCATCTTCAAATGATAATTCTCACACAAATTGCAGGCTTTCAGATCTATTTAAATGTATTCAATTTTTATCCAACGAGTAGCTATTCACTTCCTTTTATTGCCTTTGAGATTACAGCACACTGTGACCTGAGCGAGACAATAAGAGAGAGAGAGTAAAAAGAAAAGCTATGGATGATGTCTCTTTAGGAGTGATGTGGCGCCAGCTGGAGAGTCATCTCCTGATGTATTATCTGCTGCTCCCTGTGAAAATACTGAGTTTCTTCCAGGAAGCGCAGCTCATATTGCAATTGTTGCCCTGATATGAGTTGCAGAGGTAAGAGGGGCCAACCAACTCTGACCCCCTCATTTGGCACATGTTTTAAAACCATGTTTGTTACCCTAGTTTACTGACTACACTGAATTAGGAATCGGGGTTAAAACAATGGCAAGAACATAGCCTAAGAACTGCTGATAGTGACAGATCAGGCCCAAAGCAGGGCTCTCTTCGGGAACAGAAGCAGGGACCATCCAGACAGTCTTGGAACTGCATTTAATTCAGACACCATACAGTAAAAACAGCCACTTTTATGTCTCACTTTTATGTGTCACGGTGGTGGGTAACAATGACATACATCGGGTCAGAAAACCCAGATAAGCACCATCTTCATCATAAACTTACAGTATGTCACATACAGTATATTGGAATAGCACACTTATTTTTTACAAAGCTTTCCGCCACAGCAAAAGCTATTTCTACCAATAAAAACCCACCACCCACCAGTATCTTTATCTATCTCAGGGAAACCTCACTCAGAGACATCGGTCAGAGAGACTGCACTGTAGACTACTCCACTTGACTACTCCTGACTGGCTCGCAGGAATAATAAAGTGGCCTGACAGTAACTGAATATGCAGCTAGGATACACACCATCTTGCTGTAGTGTGATCTTCATTGGGAAAGGTTGGGGATGGAGAAATAAAAAAGGGAATCAGTGAAGAGGGAGAGAAATGGCTGGTCAGCAATAAGGATGTGATCAACCATGGTCTGGGAGTCTCCTCATATCTCAGAGAGGACTGTAGACAGGGTCTGCAGGACAATGGAAATCTGCACCTCAGCCCCCCAGATAACATACAGTTGTGAAATGTCATGACACGGCAGGAATGACACAGACCACTGGCATCCATAAACACCCCGAACACACCTGCAATGTCCAATGGATAGATACTGTAGGTGGAGGAGGGAATGAGAGGGAGGGAGACTTGGAAGATGCTGCAGTGACATCAGGCTTATGTGTGGTAGAATGGATTGGACTGAAAGAGCAGAGTTAACAGAAAACAGCCAGGGAGATGCATCACATGGCCCGGGCTGGAGAAAGTGTCAGCACGACGCCGTATCAGGGGCCCTGCTCTGTGATTGGCTCTGCTTCCATTGTCATTTGTTAACTTCACTCCCCACCCTGAAAGAACACAGTCAGCCCCGGAGAAGCGTGGATAATCTTGACAAGAACCTATCGGAGGCATCTGTTAACATGGAGCGTGCTGCTTTGTAATTTTATGTGGCTGTTGTCGTTAGTACGCTTGGTTGAGCAGCCACCACTTAGACACTGGGAAGAAGGGAGGTAGAGACTTACAGTACGTTAACCATCTATGTTTTACCCAGTTTAAAGTTGTGATATTTCTGGTGGAAATAACTTCATATGAATTTCAATAAACTCTACATAAGGTTAAAAGATCGGATCAAAACTGAAAATAATCACTTTCAGATGAGACTCAATGGTCAAAACAATAAAATAGAATCATGATGAGGTGTTTGAGCACCATAGAAATCTACAGAAAAAAAAGTGCAATCTTCCACAGACCTACTTTATGAACTTGAGTCTTATTGAACTGACACTAAAAAGCCAACCTGCATACTCCTCTGAAAAGGTGTGGGTTAGAAATTAAATGAAAAGGAAAATAGAAGGGATGTGAGGAGGAGGAAAGAGGGGGGTTAAACCACAGTGGAGTGGTGTATTGATCCAACGTCACAGTGTACCGCTGATCAAACACCCTTTGACCCTAGGGCGTATTCACAATTTTAAAACACCTATGAGACCCCTTTACCATCCCATGACCCTCAGGGCATGTCTCGATCTCTCTGGAACCCGCCCCCAAATGGATCTGTCATGGCTGAGATCTGGCATGGTTGTCAGATCGATAGACAGCTGCTTACTTTAGAGTAAGTTTTTGATCAGCTCAGCTGAAGGGGAGTTGTATGTTGGGGCTAGAGGGTTTTGGGGATTCAGTGTTTGACTTTAGCCTTGATGTGGCTCTCACAAAAGCATCCCTGGACATTTGGGTTAACCCCTTGGCTCCAATGCTAAGCTTTGTTTCTTAGTGACTGTGTAATTCTCAGATGAAAATTATCCATTTTTTGTGATAAAGGAAAAGCATCTTCTATTTTGCCTTGAAGGTTAATACTGCAGGTCATTTAATTCTCTAAGGAGGAAATTAAACAGGGAAAGTAAGCTTTGGAATATCTGTATGCATGGCTCCATTACTTCTATCCGATAATACATCTTTGTATTTCTTATTATGCTGTGCCAACTTCCCTCACAGTTACCAGTCCAGGAGTCATACACAGAGATAGAAGTTGCTTAGTAAATGGGTCCGAGTGCTGTAGCTTTAAAAAAAAATGTTTTTCTCTCTTTCTTTTATTTTCCTCACCCCAGTGCTGTACCATGTGTGAGTGTCTAAGAGCATCTTCTTTTTTTCTCCCCTAAGGGATCAAAGTCACCTTCTCCAAATCTCATTGAACGGAAAGTCACACAGAAAATAAAAGCTACACTCTATATTCCGCCAGCACACAGAGTTCAAGCTTAGAGAGAGCAGGGATGCTACTGCTTAGTTCTCTCTCTGTCAGCAGGAAAATAGAGTGAGAGAGGGGGAAAGAAGGAGAGAAAAGAGTCAAGGCAGGTCAGGGTATTATAAATAACATTAGAGACATTTTTCTCATTTACAAAAGCGGGATGTATTTGGGCAGAATCTCTCGCTCTTTACTTCTCAGACTTCCTCTTTCTCTTTCACTTTATCTATTGCTCTCTCTCTCTCTCTCTCTCTCTCTCTCTCTCTCTCTCTCTCTCGTGCATTGTGTCTCATCCAGAAAGATTTAAAAAGAGGCGGTCGAGAGACAGGTCCTTTAAATCATGTGAGAAAATGTGAGGGGCATGTGAAATTTGGAGCCGTTCAGGCACATGAGATGCCTTTGATTGACACATATTTATTTCTCAAGGGTTTTGCTGAAATGATTTTGCTCTTTTGGCAGAGCAAGGCCCCATAATTTTGTGTGATGCACTTTGGTTTTCAGAACCCAAAGGACCAGACACACAACGTTGTTTGGGAGATGGGTGAACTCACACCTTGGGGAAGAGATGGAAGACTACAGGGCACATTAAACATGTTCATGGTATGTTTTTTATTTTACACAAAGTATCTCTATGCCAAGGTGTAAGCAGTAAATTATTTTATCTGTTATTTTCTATCATTGAGGTCTGTTTGAAGTGGAGTACAGACTTTTTAATTATAATAAAACACATGTCAAATGCATGCCACAACAAACTGTTGTTATATGATTATAATTATTTCCTATAGAGCATACAGCACATGCCACCGTCCCACAGACAGGATGTGTGTGATGAGTGACATGTGAATCTGTTAAAGAAAGAAATGAGAAAGAGAGAGAGAGAGAGCAGTCTTTAGCTTGACCACGGTTACTATGGAAACATAGTATATGCGGTGTTGATTGATGGCTGGTGTTATTTGAAAGCTGCTCACCTCGTCATTGAGCCAGGCTTGAGACGGTACTGCATGGCATGGTAAGGTGGTTAAGATATTAGCGTTGCGAGTGCTAATGATTGGAGACGTGCATACATGAGAGGTGCATACATGAGGGGGCGGGGGAGCAGGGCTTGTCCGAATACCCATACTATGCGAAAAATATATAATATGTGAAATTTTGAAAATCTACAATACTTTAAATGCCAGATGTCATACTACAGTAATATCAGCATTTAATCTAGTAGAATGTGCAGCACACTATTGGGGATTTTTTTAAATTTAAATCACGCCCTTGTGTGTCGACAACAGCTGATAATCAGAATAGGGGTTGCCGCATTCTAGAAAACTGTCAGGATAAGGAGTGATTGCGCACTCAATGACACCTTTTCAGTATGGATGAGTAGTATGTTGATATTTGTTGCTTACTGCATACCTTTTTTTACTAAATAGTAAGTTCCAAATAGTATGTAGTATAATTACTACACAGTATGCAGTTTAAATAAGTAGTTGGCAAGCCAGATTTCAGACACGGCCACTGTGTCTTAGAGTGGTAGAGGTTAGAGACCGATGAAGATATTGGTGGGTGGGAAAGAAGTGGCTGTGGGGAATTAAGGATAAAGGCTTGGCGATACAAAATGTTGAAGGAAGCATGGATGAAAGGTTTGGCAAAGGAAAATCAGCATGATGAAAAATGACCATAAAGACTATTTTACAGGGGTTTCGATATCTTAATCCTATACACTTTCAAAATTATGTTTGTCATTTTCTTTGAATCCCAATGAAATAACGATTGATATTCTGCTCACCATATCACTTTACACCCTGCTGAAAAAACTGCAGAGACCAGCATAGGATGGTTGTGCTGGTAACCAGCCTTCTCTTCGTTTTTGCTGGTGCCTTCTCTGTGGTTTTTCTGGTGCCTTCTCTGTGGTTTTTCTAGTGCCTTCTCTGTGGTTTTTCTAGTCCCTTCTCTGTGGTTTTTCTGGTGCCTTCGCTGTGTTTTTGCTGGTGCCTTCGCTGTGTTTTTGCTGGTGACCTGGTGTTCTGGTGATCAACATACCAACATGTGTTTCAGACACTGGTGACCAGCATACCAGCATATGCTGTTCACCAGCATCAAAGTGCTTCATTATTTAAGGAGAAGTGGATCTAAAATTCCTTGCATAACAGTTGTATCTGTTAGCAATGTTTATTATGAGTATTTCTGTAAATTGATGTGGCTCTCTGCAAAATCACCGGATGTTTTGGAACTACTGAACATAACGCGCCAATGTAAACTCAGATTTTTGGATATAAATACCGAACAAAACATACATGTATTGTGTAACATGAAGTCCTATGAGTGTCATCTGATGAAGATCATCAAAGGTTAGTGATTAATTTTATCTCTATTTTTGCTTTTTGTGACTCCTCTCTTTGGCTGGAAAAATGGCTGTGTTTTTCTGTGACTTGGCTCTGACCTAACATAATAGTTTGGTGTGCTTTCGTCGTAAAGCCTTTTTGAAATCGGACACTGTGGCTGGATTTATAACAAGTGGGTCTTTAAAATGGTGTAAAATACTTGTATGTTTGAGGAATTTTAATTATGGGATTTCTGTCGTTTTGAATTTGGCGTCCTGCAGTTTCACTGGCTGTTGACGAGGTGGGACGCTAGCGTACCCTAGAGGTTAAGACAGTACATTACATACAGTACCAGTCAAAAGATTGGACACACCTACTCATTCAAGGTTATTTCTTTATTTTTGCTATTTTCTACATTGTAGAATAAAACTATGAAAAAACACATATGTGACTGATCACCTGGATTCGGTCTTATGTAGCAAAATTTGAAAAGGTGTTTTTTACATTATACAAAAGTAGAGACTCAGAGCTACAAAATGCTATATCATACACTGCATTTCAGGAACAATGGGAAAGTAATTCTGCTTTGAAATTTGATGAACTTGCAAACCCCCTTTTGAGAAAATCGCCGTTGTATGTTTTGCTATACAGTATAGTGAAGAGCTCTTCTTTGTCTACACCCATTCAGTATCATTCACAATCTCAACCTAAGCTTTAGCCCCACCCATCTCGTTTCGTTCTCAAAGCGCACACTTGACACTCTGGCCGGTGATTTGATTTGTTTACCTCTGGACAACATGAAAACAGCCTAACTAGCTCTGCTGGCAACAATTTCATTACACTTTTTTGCAGATGTTTACTGACTACGGCCATATTCAACGGGTGTTGTACACATGTCACGTAACATTAGCTAACGAGCCAGCCAGAAAACATTAGCTAGTTAAACGATAAACAGTGTCAACAATGCCACAGTGCTCGGAGCTAACCAACCATGTTCAACATTAGCTAGCTAACATTATGCTTTAACTAGAACAGCGCATGGCTCCGGGAAACGAATAATAACGTGAACTAGGGAGCCAGTCAGCTAACGTTAGCTTGAAATGAAACCACTTTCTGTCAAAAAAGTCTCCCTGTCAGGAATGCCATGCCACGGTTGCCCTTAGTTTGAAGATGAATTCCGGAGACAGGTGTTTCCTCCATCTCTTTAGCTATCATACTCTAAATCCACTGATTTCAAAACTTGATCTTCCAGAAAGTGGAGAGCCACACTTATGCAGCTCCACTACACAATCATTTTTTTTAAAGCCACGTTCAACAGGATTACCAACACAGACTGATGAGCTTCTATGGCAGAACAATCCAAACTCTCTCGGCTTGTTCAGCCCACTCATTATGTCAGCCAATCATGGCTAATGGGAAGGTTGTCAGCTTTTTCTGTGGCTTAACCAACAAGGCTCGTAATTTAACAATTGTATTCGTATTTACAGATGGCATACGAGTTTATTATTAAGTAGATGGAAAAAAGCTGTCGTTTTTCAAGCCTACCAGCGTTTTCCCCTTGCTCCTATCTGTATCTAGTTCTGGTTTTCTAGTTTTGCCAGTTTTAACCATTCTGCCTGCCCTGACCCTGAGCCTGCCTGCCATTCTGTACCTTGGCACACCACACTGGATTATTGACCTCTACCTGCCCTGCCACTGAGTCTGCCTGCCATTCTGTACCTTTTGGACTCTGATCTGGATTACTGACCTCTGCCTGCCCTTGGCCTGTCATTTTGCATGCCCCCTGTTCTAGTATTACACTTTTGTTACTTTGACACTGTCTGTATCTTAGTCTCCCCTAAAACGTTATACACTGTGAGATAGTGTATTTCTAATGGCAATGCGTATAGCAACCCCCCCTCCCGCTGTTATCTGATACGCAGCTTTATCTGGAGCATATTGTGGTGATTACTGTGTAGGAGGCACTGAGAAACACCAGTCCCATGGGTATACTATACACACAGTTCATGTGCATACAGTGCAGTATACGTGCTGTGTGGTAATGTGAATAACACACCTACGGTACAACTCCACCAGTGGGTACAAGACACATGTTCATACAATATGCTAGTGGATGACGTAACACTCAGAATATATATGTCGCTGCTAGGACACACACACGCGCAGATACATACACACACTTGCACAGGAGTGACGTACTGTATCCCATAACAATGTCAAAAAAATATACCCCAGATAAGTGGCTCTTCAAGCAGCGTGTAATATCGTCACTTACCAGGTTCTCAGCAAAGCACTTTACACCATGCAAAAAAAGGGAGGATATATATGAGTGACAACCCAGTAGTCTGTCTCTGCACACGCAGAGACCACATGCAGTAAAGCACAAGCCTTCTCCTCTCTGTCAGGTGAGAGGCTGAAGTTGGACACACACCACCAGAAGCTACACACAAGGGTGCCCTTCCCAATAAACCTGACATACACCGAGATCCGGGGGACACGGAGGTTAAAGGAACGTTTCTATAATTCCTCTCAGCATTCCAGCAATCTCATCTCAACTATTAACCCCGATGGTTTTATGAGCTGGGGCTCAACCTGTAACCCTGCCTTGTAAAATATGCTCCTGTAGCCACATCTAGGCTTCATTCGCAGAGAAAATGACAGCCTGTCTAGTTGGAGGAGAAAACATATCCCAACAGACCTTGGTATCATGTTGTATGTGTAGGTGTTTAGATCGCTGTTTGCTCACGTACGTGAGGGGAATGAGACATCCTTCCTCACGGGATAAATAAAAATCAAGGTTATGAATACACATGTATATACATACATATGCAGGCCCAAACACATGCGCACACACACACACACACACACATAGCCATGTGCAAATTAATCCACCAAATTAAGCTATTATGCTGTTGGTGTAGGGAAGCTCTATGTGCCCTCATCCTTCAGCTGTGCTTTCTTTGTGCCATGCTATAAATTAACAAATAAATACATCAGAGACTCATCTTTGAGCTATGAAGGGATGTTTATGTAAGCTTGGGAAAGTGATTTAGCTAAGTCTATTCTTGGTCAGACCAAAACACGCCATTCACAGAAGCTAATAGCTCAGATATGTTTGTTGTGTGTCTTTCTTCAAAATGGTTTAGGCACACCTTGGTATTCCTGTATAATGACAGAGGATGGACATCCTGGGTAAAAATCATTCCATGAGCATATCGGAGCAACGGTGGAAAATAAATTTAAAAACAAAGTCAACATATCCAAGAACGTCAATAACTCGAACATATTGCTTATGGGAATACAGTACATGACAACAAAAAGTCAAAAGACTTATTGAAACCCAATTAATATGAATTGGTTATTCTCGCAGTCATGGAGTGCTGTGATAGGCTCATGTGATGTGGCGGTCCTGACGTCCTCCCAGAGAGCACTCAGGGAAGGCTTGATGGTGACCAGCAACCTGACAGCCAGGCCCATCCTCCATCACCATTTTTCAGCAGCTCCAACAGTGCTGTTAGCACTTAGAGATGGCACATCAGAGTTCACTGACATTCTCTCTGTGTGTGTGTGTGTGTGTGTCTAACTTTGTGTGTTTTATATGAAAGGCACAGGGCCGTGTATCTCCCCATAAGCCTCCCCTTCTCACCTGACTCCCCCTTCATTAAAGAAATAGCTTCAAGGGCACGATTCCATGTATTCCCTCTTTTTCTCTCGCACCCTACTCACCCTACATCCTACATACCTCCAACCCTCCCGCCCTCCCAGCCCAATGAAATCTACACAGCATTGAAATTAAATATGATAAAAGGAAATGTTTCCTTAAGATTTCCTGACGTGATGGACAGAATCCCTCCAGATTAAGTAAGTATGGCTGCACTGGCAGCCAACAATGAAGGCGGCAGGGTAATGTTCCTCTGTGTTATTTTCATATAGTACTCCATAGAGCCTCCTGATCTGGTTTCTCCCGAGGCTGCTATTTCAGAGATAGAGATTCAGACTGTGAGGTCTCAATCTTAACTTATTCTTCCAGGGGTCTGGGAAAATACAGCAAGTAGAGCTCTTGGGGGAGTTATAGGAAAAACAAAAACACAGATATTGGTTGTGCCACGTATTCCAAACTGCATCCGTCTGTCCCGATCTGGACTATTCAGCAGGAGTGTGGGGTGCTATGTGGTATTTCAAAAACAAACTGTCACGCTGGCATAAATTATTCGGGAGACAGGCGCAGGAAGCTTAATAGTTTTTTTTGTTAACATCACGATCGTTGTTATATGTATCGGACCAAAATGCAGCATTGTATGGTTCCATCATCTTTTATTAGAAGTGAAACACACAGAAAACAATAAAGCGCAAAAACAAAACTTGAAGCTAATGTAGTGCTCGCAGGCAACTATACATAGACAAGATCCCACTACAAACAGGTGGGAAAAGGCTGCCAAAATATGATCCCCAATCAGAGACAACGATAGACAGCTGCCTCTAATTGGGAACCATACCAAGCCAACTTAGAAGTAAAGAAACTAGAATGCCCACCCTAGTCACACCCCGGTTCCCAGTCCGGAGCCTCCAGTGATGATCCATGGCCCGGAGCCTCCAGTGATGATCCATGGTCCAGAGCCTCCTGCGAGGGGTTCCCAGTCCCGAGCCTCCAGCGAGGGTTCCCAAGGGTTCCCAGTCCCGAGCCTCCAGCGAGGGTTCCCAGTCCAGAGCCTCCTGCAAGGGTTCCCAGTCCAGAGCCTCCAGCGAGGGTTCCCAGTCCCGAGCCTCCTGCAAGGGTTCCCATTCCAGAGCCTCCTGTGAGGGTTCCCAGTCCGGAGCCTCCTGCGAAGGTTCCCAGCTATTGCACCTATACTGGAAAAACCTGGATACATGGCTGAGAACCCTTTGAGGTGAGATGGAAGGTGTGCATGGTGAGACATTAGAATAGACTGTAGGATATGCCAATTGCCAGAATAGACAGCAAGTATTTCAATGGGATTCATTTTTGAGAGATATATTACGTACAACCTACCTAAAGGCAAGAGATCGCTATGTGCACAAGTAAGATTAGGTATATTGCCCCTGCATATTGGAAAAGTTCGGTATTGTTGTGAATTGGAAGAGGAACGACTATGTAGTTATTGTGACCTCGGAGAAATAGAGAATGAAACAAATTAAATCCTCTATTGCCCTTTCTACCACAATAGACTATTGTCCTTTTTCCAGAAAGCCCACCAGATATACCCTGGCATTATGTCAATGAGCGATGAGGAGAAACTGAATACTTTTTTGTCCATTGTGTATTTCCGTCTGCGGAATTTTTTGATAAAACCTGGAATAAAAGAAAAAGAGCAACCTATAGTGAAATTATACAAATACTTAGCTCCTATATAGCAAATGGCACTTATGTACAGTACAATCTGAAAATATTCAGACCCCTTCCCTTTTTCAACATTCTGTTACATTACAGCCTTATTTTAAAATAGATTTGAAAAAATCCTTGTTAATCTATACACAATACCCCATAATGACGAAGTGAAAACAGGTTTTTAGAAATGTTTGTAAATGCACAAAAAGAAACGGGGGAAAAAAATTATATACATAAGTATTCAGACCCTTTGCTAGAAGACTCAAAATTGAGCTCAGTTTCCATTGATCATCCTTGAGATGTTGCAACAATTTGATTGGAGTCCACCTGTGGTGAATTAAATTGATTGGACATGATTTGGCACACACCTGTCTATATAAGGTCCCACAGTTGACAGTGCATGTCAGAGCAAAAACCAAGCCATGAGGTCGAAGGAATTGTCCGTAGAGCACAGATCTGGGGAAGGGTACCAAAACATTTCTGCAACATTGAAGGTCCCCATGAACATGGTGGTCTCCATCATT
Organism: Oncorhynchus nerka; assembly: GCF_034236695.1. Classification (NCBI taxonomy): domain Eukaryota; kingdom Metazoa; phylum Chordata; class Actinopteri; order Salmoniformes; family Salmonidae; genus Oncorhynchus; species Oncorhynchus nerka. The sequence continues at coordinate 28,199,859 of NC_088404.1, read as the reverse complement.
CTTAAATGGAAGAGGTTTGGAACCACCATGACTCTTCCTAGAGCTGGCCGCCTGGCCAAACTGAGCAATCGGGGGAGAAGGGCCTTAGAAAGGTATGTGACCAAGAACCCAATGGTCACTCTGACAGAGCTCCAGAGTTCCTCTATGTAGATAGGAGAAGCTTCCAGAAGGACAGCCATCACTGCAGCATCAATCAGGCCTTCATTGTAGTGGCCAGATGGAAGCCACTCCTCAGTAAACGGCACATGACAGCTCCCCTGGAGTTTGCCAAAATGCACCTAAAGGACTCCCAGACTACGAGAAACAAGATTCTCTGGTCTGATGAAACCAATAGCGAACTCTTTGGCCTGAATGCCAAGTGTAGCGTCTGGAGGAAACCTGGCACCATCCCTACGGTAAAGCATGGTGGTGGCAGCATCATGCTGTGGGGATGTTTTTCAGCGGCAGGGACTGGGACACTAGTCAGGGTTGAGAGAAAGATGAATGGAGCAAAGTACAGAGAGATCCTTGATGAAAACCTTCTCCAGAGCGCTCAGGCCCTCAGACTGGGGTGAAGGTTCACCTTCCAACAAGACAACGACCATAAGCACACAGCCAAGACAACACAGGAGTGGCTTCGGGACAAATCTCTGAATGTCCTTGTGTGGCCCAGCCAGAGCCCAGACTTGAACCCGATCCAACATCTCTGGAGAGACCTGCAAACAGCTGTGCAGTGACGCTCCCCACCCAACCTGACTGAGCATGAGAAGCTCTGCAGAGAAGAATGGGAGACACTTCTCAAATATACAGTGGCAAGAAAAAGTATGTGAACCCTTTGGAAATACCTGGATTTCTGCATAAATTGTTCATACAATGTGATTTGATCATCTAGGTCACAACAATAAACAAACACAGTCTAAAAACACACAAGCAATTATATATGTTTTCATGACTTTATTGAAAACACTGTGTAAACATTCACAGTGCAGGGTGGAAAAAGTATGTGAACCCTTGGATTCAATAACTGGTTGACACTCCTTTCGTAGCAATAACCTGACCCAAAAGTTTTCTGTAGTTGTGGATCAGACCTGCACAACGGTCAGGAAGAATTTTGGACAATTACTCTTTACAAAACTGTTTCAGTTCAGCAATATTTTTGGAATGTCTGGTGTGAACTGCTCTCTTGAGGTCATGCCATAACATCTCAATCAGGTTGAGGTCAGGACTCTGACTGGGCCACTCCAGAAGTTTCTTCTGTTGAAGCCATTCTGTTGTTGATTTACTTCTGTGTTTTGGGTTGTTGTCCTGTTGCATTACTCAACTTCTCATTAGCTTCAATTGGCGGACAGATAGCCTAACATTCTCCTGCAAAATGTCTTGATAAACTTGGGAACTCATTTTTCCAATGATTGCGATGATAGCGATGATTCCGTCGATGATAGCAAGCTGTCCAGGCCCTGAGGCAGCAAAGAAGCCCCAAACCATGATGCTCCCTCCACCATACTTTACAGTTGGGGTGAGGTTTTGATGTTGGTGTGCTGTGTCTTTTTTCCCCCACACATAGTGTTGTGTGTTCCTCCTAAACAACTCAACTGTAGTTTCATCTGTCCACAGAATATTTTGTCAGTAGTGCTGTGGAACATCCAGGTGCACTTTTGCAAACTTCACTTGCAGTAACGTTTTTTTTGGACAGCAGTGGCTTCTTCCGTGGTGTCCTCCTATGAACCATTTTTGTTTAGTGTTTTACGTATCGTAGACTCATCAACAGAGATGTTAGCGTGTTCCAGAGATTTCTGTAGGTCTTTAGCTGACACTCTAGGATTCTTATTAATCTCATTGAGAATAATGTGCTGTGCTCTTGCAGTCACCTTTGCAGGATGGCCACTCCTAGGGAAAGTAGCAACAGTGCTGAACTAATTTTATAGACAATTTATCTTACCGTGGACTGATGAACATCAAGGCTTTTAGAGATACTTTTGCAACCCTTTCCAGCTTTATGAAAGTCAACATTTCTTAGTCGTAGGTCTTCTGAGATCTCTTTTGTTAGAGGCATGGTTCACATCAGACAATGATTCTTGTGAATAGCAAACTCAAATTTTGTGAGTTTTTATAGGGCAAGGCAGCTCTAACCAACATCTCCAATCTTGTCTCATTGATTGGACTCCGGGTTACCTGACTCCAATTAGCTTTTGGAGAAGTCATTAGCCTAGGGGTTCACATACTTTTTCCAACCTACACTGTGAATGTTTAAATGATATAGACAAGACAAATACAATCATTTCTGTGTTATTGGTTTAAGCACACTGTGTTTGTCTATTGTTGTGACTTAGACAAGATGAAGTTTAGATAAAATGTGATGACCAATTTATGCAGAAATCCAGGTAATTCCAAAGGGTTCACATACTTTTTCTTGCCACTGTAAGTGTGCCAAGCTTGTAGCATCATACCCAAGAAGACTCAAGGTTGTAATCACTGCCAAAGGTGCTTCAAGAAAGTACTGATTAAAGCGTCTGAATACTTATGAGAATGTGATATTTCAGTTTTTTAACTTGAACAATCTAAAAACCTGTTTTTGCTTTGTCATTGTGGGGTTTTGTGTGTAGATTGATGAGGGGAAAAAACAACTGAATCTATTTTGGAATAAGGCTGTAACATAGCAAATGTGGAAAAAGTCACACATACTTAATTCCTTTTTGTGCCATACTGGGTTCAAAGTCCTTTCGTTTCATTTATCTGTATTTTTATTATATTTACTGCTCTAGAGTTTTAATTATTGCTTGGATAACCTTATTTACTATTATGTAAAAATAAAAATAAACATATTTTATGTGATGTGCACTACACAGAACACCAGAAGATTTAAAAAATCACTGAATTATTGTAATGTTTGATTGTGTGTCAATTCATTCCGTAAGCAATGGGTTGCCAACTGACGATTTGACATGGAAATAAAATGTCATTCTTTAATTTATTCATTAATTCATTCATACAGTGAATACTGTATACAGTAGATACTGTAGTACCTTATGTTTGCACTATAGCAATTTTAAAACAACAAGGAATACGTACGTATGTGCAAGCCTGTGTGCATCCATTCGTGTGTGTGTTAGAGAGAAAATAATCAATAAAAAGGTGTGATGGGTCTGCACTCAAAAAGATGTTGCATAAAGCTTACTTCATATAAAAAACATGTTTTTATTATTTTCACTGCATCAGGGACAGCGTACACAGATGTTTCGGCTTTGCAGCCTTCTTCAGACTGTAGGTACGGTACAAATCTGTTTCCTTCAAAACAGCATTTTTAGGAAACACAATCAAGCAACTGATGAGCAGCAGGTGATTCTGATCAGGGTTGCCACTTATCTGTCAATTCGGGATGTGACTTCTGTAGTCTACCAGTATATGCAAGTTACAGTCACGAAGAAATACAGAATTATAGGGTATGGGAGCGGGCACGAAGGTCACTTGAGGGCATCAGGCGTGAACCACTCATGAATGAATTTCCTCATGTGTCCGCTCACTTGAATACATTATATAAATTCACAATATAGCTTACCACAAAGGACATCAGGCTCTGCCATTCATAAATATGTGGGTTTAACTCATAAATTATATGCACAATCTGATATTGCCAGTGTTCTTGTATAACAGTCTAAATTTGGCCTACAGGAGGTGAAATATAGTTCTTCGTTTAAACTGTGTTGGGATACGGAATGTAATTTGTACATATTCATGTCTTCTCTTTGGAGTAATTTGTCGTCATAATCACCTCCTCTGCGTGGTGGATTAACTTTTTAGATCCCGACTGCTCTGCGTGGTGGAATAACTTTTTAGATCCCGACTCCTCTGCGTGGTGGATTAACATTTTACATCCCGACTCCTCTGCGTGGTGGATGAACTTTTTAGATCCCGACTGCTCTGCGTGGTGGATTAACATTTTACATCCCGACTCCTCTGCGTGGTGGATGAACTTTTTAGATCCCGACTCCTCTGCGTGGTGGAATAACTTTTTTGATCCCGACTCCTCTGCGTGGTGGATTAACTTTTTACATCCCGACTCCTCTGCGTGGTGGATTAACTTTTTAGATCCCGACTCTTCTGCGTAGTGGATTAATTTTTTAGATCCCGACTCCTCTGCGTGGTGGATTAACTTTTTAGATCCCGACGCAACACAATTCATTAATAGAGTGATTTTGCTGTATAAAGTGCCTAGCAACTAGCGAGGTGATATTTTGACATCTTATAGCATATTTATGTTCTCCAAAGAATACTTTGAAAGCGCTGGATATTTTTCCAATATAAATCTTATTGCAAGAACACTAACATGTACAAAACATAATATTGAGTTGCACCCTCTTTTGCCCTCAGAGCAGCCTCAATTCGTCAGGGCATGGACTCTACAAGGTGTTGAAAGTGTTCAACAAGGATGCTGGCCCATGTTGACTCCAATGCTTCCCACAGTTGTGTTGAGTTGGCTGGATGTCCTTTGGGTGTTGGACCCTTTTTGATACACACTACCATACCCTGTTCAAAGGCATTTTTCCCATGGTCAGTCTATGTCATGGAAAGAGGTTTGTATACTCAATGTATAAATAACTCCTTTAATAGTGCAAGTTATACATGACTTTATCTCATAGGTCCGCGTGTTATGGAAACATCTAGCCTCTTCAGTGTTCTCCAAACCATGAAGTTTGCTCTCTGGTGCTATAACATACTCTATGTATATGTATGTGTGTGTAGCTGTCTCTGTGACTGTGTGAGTATATGTTATGGAAGCATCTAAAGTGTCTCTCTCTCCCTCTGAAGTCTCAGAGCCAAAGTCACAAGGGGCTAACACACAGGAGGATTAGGCACAAGCCCAGGCTCGATGATCATTAACCAATTAAGTTAATCATGCCCATGCCTGAGAAGCACGGCAAGAGGGAACTACATTGATTTCCTTTGGTTTGACCCCCCCCCCCATCTCTTGCCCCCTCTCTCTCCCTGTCTCTCTCTCTTCTTTATCTATTCCTATCCTCTTGCTCTCTCACTATCCAATCCTCTCTCCCTCTGGCACCCATTCTTCTCCTCCCACACTTCCTTTCTATTTATCGCTGTCTTTCTCATCCCCACCCTCTCTCTCTCCACCCTCTTTCTCTCTCCTTCCTGTCCCTCTCCCTCTCTTGCTGACGGCAGGCCCCGATAGGCCCCATTAGCTCATCAGTGTTGACCAGAGACTGATGTGGTCACAACTCTGCGTTATGTAAACAGGCAGCTCCTGCCAGAGCTCTGTCACCCTGTTAGTGTGACAAAACTCCCAGCCCTCTGTGTGGTGGGGAAACCGACAGTCTGCCACTGATGGGAATGGAGGACAATGTCTGGCATTGGAAGCTAATTACTCTAATCATCCATTCTCAGAGCAGAGATATTTGAGGACAGAGGGAGAACGACTGTCGTATGGATGTGCCAGCGTCTGTACTACCTGTGTCTGAGACACAGCCTGGTAGATCTCACACTCTTGCCTAGCGAGACATACACATACACACACACACACTTCTGTTTCCATGCAGCTCTCTCAGTGTGGGTGCAGGAATACTATCACTAGAACACACAGCTGTCTCTGAGCAGAGCAATGGAATGGGCCTTCCAATAGTTTCTGCATGTCTCTTTTCACTGCATCACCAGAAACAAGACTGCAGCACACCACTGCCACACTGTAGCCTTAGAGAAAACACAATGCACACAGCACTGTATACCCCACATAGGGAAAAGACATCCCAATCAGTTTAACACGTCCCTTACCGGCAACACTCAACAGCTAGCACTGCCACCATTAAACAGTGCCTATTCTAACCAGAGAAAACGTTGAAATTATACATATTCATACTGTAAAGGTTCACCAAATCCTCTATGTCCCTGTACGAATGACCGGGAATGCAGGACTGGGAATGTCATGCTGAAGGTACACGTGTACCACACTCCAAGGATGAGCTGTTTTACTATATAAATTATTTCACAAGGGGCATCTGTTAAGAGTGAGCTGTTCTGTGAATGTGTTTCTGAGACTCCCAGATTCTCTGGCTCCTCAGACAGTGCTGGTTTGTGTGCCTCTCCAGCACCACAGTGTCCCCTGCTGGACAGATTGTACTGGACCACTGTACTGCAGAGCTGGCTGGAACTAAGGAAAACCCACCCTCCCATCTATTAAAGTCCTTCTGAAATCACGGTCTGTATATAGATTAAATGTGTTGTAGTGTGTAGTACTACTTTGCTTGGAGATAATGCTAGCAATAGTGGGTGTGCGTGTGTGTGCATGTGTGTGTGTGCGTGTGTGTGTGTGTGCGTACGTGCACAATTACTGGCTATATTGTAGTAGGATGAAACAAAGAAAAGGTGAAATCAAGATGTCATTAATATAATTTTTCAAAGCACAGCAAAAATCTCTCTCTGCACTCAAAAGCAATATTTATTGATTGAACAAACAATTATATTTTAAGCTGTACATTTTAACTAATATACCAAGACAAATACCAACAGCATCTTCTCATCCAACTCCAAGGAAGACTTACTAAAAGGGTCTAAATTTCAACAAGCACCCAGTATAGAACCACTCATTAGACATACAGTGCTATTATGTACTGTTTTTAAAAGCAGAAGTTACTTCAACTAGCCTAAAGTTCCACATAATCACACTTATTCACATTAAAGAAGGACTAAATACAATATTCCAGCTTTTTACTCCTCAACCAGCATCTCTAAAATGATTGACACCTTGTACTTTGTTTTGGAGCTTTAGAGATAACTGCTCAATATTACTCCAATGATAGCTGACAAACCTCCAACATCTAAGAGCAGAGACTTGATCAAATGTGATCTCTTTCAGCCAGACGTGTAATTGTGGAATGAATCATCGAGAGGAAGATGGGGAAAAGAAGACGTTGTCAGTGGATTCCTCTGCCATGAACTGCTAATGGATTTACACCACTGCCTGACAGCTTAAAAAACCTTATGTTATGTTTTTCAAATGTGTATTTTTCTCATTTAGTTTGGAAGTGAAAGCTCAGGCTTGCCAGTCAAGCATTACATTAATCAAATCTGTTTGCCTTTCGGTCAATTCTGATTTCCTAAATGGTAATATTTACTGCTTCATATTTTCACCTTTTTTTAATTGCAGGTTTCCTGTAGTTTTAGGGGGAAGTAGTATCTCAAAGGAAAGTAAGTCTGAATTATCTTCGTTCTAGTTACTTGCTCATTATTTTTTCAGACAGTTTTACATACAGTTTTGTACGAAGTGTATGTGTATCTATATTAGAATAACCTCAAAACCTCATCAATGTAGAATGTAGGCTGTGAAAAACAGGTCCATGTATTGATCTGGCATTATAATCTTTGAGGTTCGAGCCCTGAATGCTGATTGGCCGACAGCCGTGATATATCAGGCCATATACCACATGTTTGACAAAACATGTATTTGTACTGCTCTAAATATACTGGTAACCATTTTATAATAGCAATAAGGCACCTCGGGGGATTGTGGTATATTTTGTATTTATCCTGCCAAGGCAGCAGCTAGTCTTACTGGGGTCCAGCAACAATAAGGCAGTTGACCAATATTCCACAGCTAAGGGCTGTATCCAGGTACTCGTGAATAAGAACAGCCCTTAGCCGTGGTATATTGGCCATATACCACACCCCCTTGGGGATTATTTCTTAATTATATCACACTCTGTCAGAAGAACATTACAGTAGGCTACTGATGACAGCGTGATCACTTACACGACATGTTTTAATAGGTAGATACTAAAAGGTCTACAGTTTGTGGGAGTGAGTTCATCATCAAGGGGAAGTAAATTAACATGGTAAAGAGAAACAACTCAGCTTATTACTGTAATTTGAATATGGGATCAGACAATGGTCAATTATAGGACAAGACAACTGCCCATAATATCACTGGCATGCTTATCCTCCCTCTCCTAGCCGTGGGGGCTTTCCAATGAAGGACATGCAAATGAACGGTCAACGGGAGGAACACCCCCAAATACTCATTATCTGACATTCGCAAGTGATGTGCCAAAAGGGTATTTTGCAGCCAGTCTCTAATATTCCATTCAGGGAGAATTAAAAGATCTCTCCCAAATAACTCAGCTGCCGCCGGCACACTAATTGGGTTGCTTATTTGTGCGAATGCAGATAATATTTCGAAATAATCACTTTTTGATGGAACATCAGACGACGTGACAGAGTGGAATGAGGGGAAGTATATTTAAGGATGAAGAAAAAGAAAATCAAAATAGCTTGTAAACAAGCACCCTTCACTGGTTGACCCCAAAGAGAATCTCTTTGGGGTCAACACTATCTGCCTAGAGTTTTCAGCTATACTTTTATTTATTTACAACCACAGATGGATGCAGGCACTAAGACGGCACTCAGTCAGCTGTATAAGGAAACAAGCAAACAGGAAACCGCTCACCCAGAGGTGGCGCTCCTAGTGGCCGGAGACCTTAATGCATTGAAACTTAAATCAGATCTACCTATTTTCTATCAACATGTTAAATGTGCAACCAGAGGGAATACAATTCTAGATCACCTGTACTCCACACAGAGGGACGCGTACAAAGCTCTCCCTTGCCCTCCATTTGGTAAATCCGACCACAATACTATCCTCCTGATTCCTGCTTACAATCAAAAATTAAAGCAGGAAGCAACAGTGACTCGGCCTATAAAAAAGTGGTCAGATGAAGCAAATGCTAAACTAGAGGACTGTTTTGCTATCACAGACTGGAACATGTTCCAGGATTCTTCTGATGGTATTGAGGAGTACACCACATCAGTCACTGGCTTTATCAATAAGTGCATTGAGGACGTCGTTCCCACAGTGACAGTACGTACATACCCCAACCAGAAGCCATGGATTACAGGCAACATTCGTACTGAGCTATAGGGTAGAACTGCCGCTTTCAAGGTGTGGGACTCTAACCCGGAATCTTATAAGAAATCCTGCTATGCCCTCAGACGAACCATCAAACAGGCAAAGCGTCAATACAGAGCTAAGATTGAATCGGACTACACCGGCACCGACGCTCGTCTTATGTGGCAGAGCTTGCAAACTATTACAGACTACAAAGGGGAGCACAGCCGCGAGCTGCCCAGTGACACGAGCCTACCAGACGAGCTAAATCACTTCTATGCTCGCTGTGAGGAAAGCAACACTGAGTCATACATGAAAGCATCAGCTATTCCGGACGACTGTGTGATCACGCTCTCCGTAGCCGACATGAGTAAAACCTTTAAACAGGTCAACATTCACAAGGCTGCGGGGCCAGACGGATTACCAGGCCGTGTGCTCCGGGCATGTGCTGACCAACTGGCAGGTGTCTTCACTGACATTTTCAACATGTCCCTGATTGAGTCTGTAATACCAACATGTTTCAAGCAGACCACCATAGTCCCTGTGCCCAAGAACACAAAGGCAACCTGCCTAAATGACTAAACGTAGCACTCACGTATGTAGCCATGAAGTGCTTTGAAAGGCTGGTAATGGCTCACATCAACACCATTATCCCAGAAACCCAAGACCCACTCCAATTTGCATACCGCCCAGACAGATCCACAGATGATGCAATCTCTATTGCACTCCACACTGCCCTTTCCCACCTGGACAAAAGGAACACCTATGTGATCTATCTATCTATCTGTCTCTCTAGGGCCACGTTCAGTAGCCAAAAATTGTTGAATACTGCAGCTAGATCACACGAGTAGAGCCACCGTGATTCCATATTCTACATATCAGAGAAGTGTTTGTTCTACATTGCATATTTATATTTGAACATTTCAAAATGTTGCGTCCTGGCGGGCTGTCACATGTCTTTGAGATCAGAGTACCACTGGTTTGAGCCCAGTAAGGAGACAGGGACAGTGGAGTAAGCAAAGCTGGAAGAATAAGGTATAACATAGGCTCCATTCGTGGCATTTCTATCTGCAATGTTCGACAACGTTTGGCTACCGAACGTGACCCTGCTGTCCCCGCCAAAAATGTAAGCTTAATTTCAGTTATTCTTATCCAGAGCAACTTGCGACAGTAAGTGTATACTTTTTTCATACTGGCCACCCATAGGAATCAAACCAACAACACTGGTGTTGCAAGCACCATGCACTACAAGCTGAGCCACACTGGACAAGGAATGGCATTGTTCTCTTGAACATCTCCAGCAGCATCGTGACAAGACAAGACCAGACAAGACAAGACAAGACCAGACCAGACCAGACCAGACCAGACCAGACCAGACCAGACAAGACAGATAGATAACTCCAGATGACAACTCCTACTGAGAATGACTCAACTCTGAGCAAGGCAGTTAACCCACTGTTCCACGGGCGCCGATGACGTGGATTTCGGTTAAGGTGGCCCCCCGCCCCTCTCTGATTCAGAGAGGTTAGGTTAAATGCGAAAGACACATTTCAGTTGAATGCATTCAGTTGTACAACTGACTAAGTATCCCCCTTTCCTTTCCTTTTTTCTTACTGAGATACTCAAGTCTATCTCAGACAGAGAGTGTCCCATTTTGGACACCACACTTATGAATGGTGTTCACCTTCACACCATTATTTATCTGTTTCTCCTGGGCACTGCATTTTCGTCTAACTGTTTTACCCCTATAAACCCCTACCATGTATCCATCAAAAGGGGGCTAGCAGAGGCTAAATAGACAGTTAAAATGATGACAAATGCAATTCTCATCCTTGAACTGTATTTATTGGACAGTTGTGTCTCCTCACATCTTAATGCAGAGCGATGAGCTGTTCACTCATCCGTCTTTATGTAGGATGCACCAAGAAGAAAACACACACAATCGCCTTAGACCAGTTGTAAGATGTCTTTTATAATCACATCTGAATGCCACAGCTAGCGTGGGTTGACAGTATATTGATATACAGTAATTTAACATGCATCCCTATGCTAATCAACCCAGATTCAGTTTGTTTTATCATCTGGTTACCAGATACCCAAAAAAGCCAGCGATTCTTAGAACTACGGATAAGCAGCCTAGTCCATCATGATCACCAGTGCTCTTACAAAGTCTAGTCCAAGACATCCACCCTCATTTTGATCCAAAAGAGTTCCACTGTTGCATCCTAACTAACACCCTTTTAGGTTCCTGTGGGTTATAATTTCCCTTCCTCTCCCTTCACTATTTTTCAAAGGGGATTAATTGTGGCTGTCTCTGCATAATAAAATTAATTAAAGGGGTAGGTAATGCTTTTCTGTGCATAGAAGGCAGGCTGGTATATTACCCTGTTTATATGACACCCCTCCTCTAGTAAAGCCAGGCCAGTGGAGGGGGGGGGGGGGAGAAAGAGAAAGTGAGACAGCCAATAAACCATGGAGTACTCCCAGACTCCCAGGGCATAAAAATAACAAGCTTTAAATCAGGCCTGAAGTGGCAGATTGGACTGCTTAGAAGCCATGTTACTTACATGGGTTCATTCTTTTACTTTTGTGTTATTTCTGATGAAACTGTTTTAAATGACATCATCACTCACAATGCTGTTCCCAGTTTATCTCAGGAACTGAAACAAGCAGGGGCTGTAAGGGAGGTTAAACACATCCAGTTAATGAAATACATCCAGAAAACAAAAACGGTAAAAACCCAGTACCTACAGTGCATTCGGAAAGAATTCAGACACCTTCACTTTTTCCACATACTGTTACGTTACAGCCTTATTCTCAAATTGATTAAATAAAAAATGTTTCTCATCAATCTAGTCTGGAAAAAGTAAAGGGGTCTGAATACTTCCAGACTGCACTATATGACATACTGTACATGTACCGTCTGTAGCTAAAGAAGTTTAGATGGCTGAGTGATTCTTCTGCTTTAAAAATACTTAATCTTTATTGATGACTTATTTATTTCTTTGTCTCGGTGCTGACTTCCTTAAAGGCAAAAATGCTATTTGGTCCGCTGTGTTAATCAAATGTACACGTAGGCTGCCACTCTAAACATATAGAGAAATTGTCATATTGATCACACAGAATATTGTAATAATAAAATTGGTATGTAAAGAAAACAGAAACAGAAAGAGGTGGGTTTACACCCCCAACGCCCCTTCCCATTCCCCCAGCCCAACATGTCTCTGTCCAACCTCCCGCACGTTTTCCACCCCCCCTCCTCCATATCTCTATGTACCCACCCGCCCCCCTAAATCTCCAAGATTCCTTATGAACCGTGGATCCTTTTACTTCCACCCTCCCACACCGCCTCCAAGTGAAAAACTCTCCATACCACTCCTTCCCTGTGGGCCTAAAATAAGAGAAAGTAAAAAATATGAAGTGAAGTGTACCTATGATGAAAATTACAGGCCTCTCATCTTTTTAAGTGGGAGAACTTGCACAATTGGTGGCTGACTAAATACTTTTTGCCCCACTGTATCTATGTATTTTGGGGGGGACAGCATTGTTTGGCTATCAAACGGCACCCTGAAAGCTTCATTACATTATAGTTATTTCGCAGACCCTCTCATCCAGAGCAACTTACAGTAATAAGTGCACATATGTTTTCATACTGGCTAACCATGGGAATCAAACCCACAACACTGGCTGTGTACTCGCAATTCTCCACCAACTGAGCCACACAGGACAAGGAATGGTATTGTTCTCTTGAACATCTACAGCATCATCGTGACACATCATCTGATAACAATATTCAGAATTATCGACAGACAGAGACAGACAGTTTTAGTTTGTCAAGAACTGAAATGGTTCTGGGTTTTTCACGCTCAACAATTTCCCATGTGTATGTAACAACTATTTTTATTTGATTTATTTTTAATAGGCAAATCAGTTAATTAAGAACAAATTCTTATTTACAATGACGGCCTACCTGTCACGCCCTGACCTTATGATAGGTGAGAATTGTCTGTTAATTGAATGATTACAATATTCCGCCCTGAAACATATAATTGTATGGAATTGATTAGAATGTATTAAATCCTAATCAATAAATGTGTAACTTCTTGACGCTTCCCATCCCTTTAGCGGGATAATTGATAATTGTGTCCCACATTCAAATAATATTACCAAAAATATTTATATTCATGAAAATCACAAGTGCAATACAGCAAAACTTAGCCTTTTGTTAATCCACCTGTCGTGTCAGATTTTGAAAATATGCTTTACAGCGAAAGCAATCCAAGCGTTTGTGTAAGTTTATCGATCGCTCGACAAAACATTATAAACACCTAGCATCAAGTAGCTTGGTCACAAAAATCAGAAAAGCAATCAAATTAATTGTTTACCTTTGATGATCTTCAGATGTTTTCACTCACGAGACTCCCAGTTACACAATAAATGTTCCTTTTGTTCCATAAAGATTATTTTTATATCCAAAATACCTCTGTTTGTATGGCGCGTTATTTTCAGACATCCACAGGAAAGAGCAGTCATGACAACACATACGAAAATTCCAAATAGTATCCGTAATGTCCACAGGAACATGTCAAACGTTTTTTATAATCAATCCTCAGGTTGTTTTAAAATGTATAATCGATAATATATCAACTGCTACTGTCTTTTTCAGTAGGAGAGGGAGAGACAATGGCTGCCCAAACTCTGTTGCGCTTACAAAACGCTGTTGGTACCCAGCCATACAATAACGCGATGTTATCGTTCTCGCTCATTTTTCAAAATAAAAGCCTGAAACTATGTCTATTTTTTTTTAAATGTATTGAAAATTAAATGCAGAATTATCACATTTACATAAGTATTCACACCCCATGAGTCAATACACATTAGAATCACCTGTGGCAGCGATTACAGCTGTCAGTCTTTCTGGGTAAGTCTCTAAGAGCTTTGCACCTGGAATGTACAATATTTGCACATTATAATTTTTTAATTCTTCAAGCTCTGTCAAGTTGGTTGTTGATCATTTCTAGATAGCCATTTTCATGTCAGGCCATAGGGTTTCAAGCACATTTAACTCAAAACTGTAACTAGGCCAGTCAAGAACATCCAATGTCATCTTGGTAAGCAACTTCAGTGTATATTTGGCCTTGTGTTTTAGGTTAGAGTCCTGCTGAAAGGGGAATTTCAATCCAGTGTTTGTTGGAAAGCTGACTGAACTGAGTTTTCCTACAGGTTTTTGCCTGTGCTTAGTTCTATTCCATTTATTTTTACCCTAAATAAAACTCCCTAATCCTTGCTAAGCATACCCATAACATGTTGCAGCCACCACCATGCTTGATATGGTGGTGCTGTAGTCAGTGATGTGTTGTGTTGGATTTGCCCTAAACATAAGGCTTTGGATAAGGATTTGCCCTAAACATATTCAGGACATAAAGTTAATTTGTTTGCCACATTTTTAAAAGTTTTACTTTAAAGCCTTTTTGCAAAAAGGATGCATGTTTTGGAATATTGTTATTCTGTACAAGCTTATTTTGTTTCACTCTGTCATTTAGGTTGGTATTGTGGAGTAACTACAATGTTGAACCATGCTCAGTTTTCTCCTTTTAGATTATGTCCTATCATGGTGAAATCGCTGAGCGGTTTAATTTCTCTCTGGCAACTGAGTTAGAAAGGATACCTGTATATTTGTAGTGACTGGGTGTATTGATACATCGTCCATAGTGTAATTAATAACTTCACCATGCTCAAAGGTATATTCAATGTCTGTTTTTTTTATTATCCATCTTCCAATAGGTTCCCTTCTTTGCAAGGCACTGGAAAACCTACCCAGTCTTTGTGGTTGAATCTGTGTATGAAATTCACTGCTCGACTGAGGGACCTTACAGATAATTGTATGTGTGTTGTCCAGAGATTATGTAGTTATTAAAAAAATAATGGTTAAACATTACTATTGCACACGGAGTGAGTCCATGCAACTTATTATGTGACTTGTTAAGTATATGTCTACTCCTAAACTTATTTAAGTTGCCATAAGCTTAAGCATACTCCGTGTTGAATACATATTGACTCAGGCCATTTCAGCTTTTCATTTTAAATTGATTTCTAAAGATTTCTAAAAACATAAATACATTTTGACATTATGGGATATTGTGTGTAGGCCAGTGACAGTAAATCTTAATTTAACTAATTTTAAATTCAGGCTGTAAAGCATCAACATCTGTAAAAAGTCAAGGTGTGAATACTTTCTGAAGGTGTTTGGCTTTAGCTGAGATTTCTTTACAGAGGCAAGTATATTTGTTCACGCCACAATTGTTCCTTGACTAGTACCATTCATTCTTGCTGTCGATAATTGTAATGGTAACTGTATCCACTGGCGAATTGGGAGAGATTGTGGTGATTGCCATCTAAGAGCCTACATCTTTTTTTGTAATTGTCTCTGACTGATTGAGAGATTCATGGAGGTATCATTGTTAAGTAAACATAGCAGATGCAACGCATTAAATATTTACACTGAGTGTACAAAACATTAAGGACACCTGCTCTTTTTTTGACATAGACTGACCAGGTCCAGGAATACAGATGAAATCAAATCATATTTTATTGGTCACATACACATGGTTAGCAGATGTTAATGCGAGTGTAGCGAAATGCTTGTGCTTCTAGTTCTGACAGTGCAGTAATAGCAAACAAGTAATCTAACAATTTCCCAACAACTACCTAATACACACAAATCTAAAGGGGAGAATGAGAATATGTACATAAAAATATATGGATGAGCGATTGCCGAGCAGCATAGGCAAGGTACAATAGATGAAATAAAATACAGTATATACATATGATATGAGTAACGTAGATATGTCAACTTCATTAAAGTGACATTATTTAAAGTTGCAGTGTTTAAAGTGACTAGTGATCAATTTATTAAAGTGGTCAGTGATTGGGTCTCAATGTAGGCAGCAGCTTCTCTAAGTTAGTGATTGCTGTTAACAGTCTGATGGCCTGGAGTTAGAAGCTGTTTTTCAGTCTCTCGGTCCCAGCTTTGATGTACCTCTACTGACCTTGCCTAGGTAGGATAGGGCAGTGTGCAGTGTGATGGCGATTGCACTGTCTGTGGAACTGTTGGGGCGGTATGCAAACTAAAGTGGGTCTAGGGTGGCCAGTAAGGTGGAGGTGACATGATCCTTGACTAGTCTTTTAAAGTACTTCATGATGACAGAAGTGAATGCTACGGGGCGGTAGTCATTTGGTTCAGTTATCTTTGCCTTTTTGGGTACAGAGACAATGGTGGCCATCTTGGAGCACGTGGGGACCTCAGACTGGGATAGGGAGCGATTGAATCTGTTCGTACACACACCAGCCAGCTGGTCTGCGCATGCTCTGATGACGCGGCAAGGGATGCCGTCTGGGCCAGCAGCCTTGCGAGGGTTAACACGTTTGAATGTTTTACTCACATCGGCCACGGAGAAGGAGGGGGGCCAGTCCTTGTTAGTGGGCCGCGACGGTGACTCTGTATTATCTTCAAAGCGGTCCAAGAAGATGTTTAGTTTGTCTGGAAGCAAGACGTTTTTGTCCGTGACATGACTGGTTTTCTTTTTGTAGTCCGTGATTTCCTGTAGACCCTGCCAAATACGTCTTGTGTCTGATTCATTGAATTGTGACTCCAATTTGTCCCTGTACCGGCATTTCGCTTGTTTGATTGCCTTGCGAAGGGAATAACTACACTATTTATATTCAGTCATATTCCCAGACCTCTTTCCATGGTTAAATGTGGTAGATAAATGCACTTTCAGTTTTGCGCAAATGCCTCCATCCATCCACAGATTCTGGTTAGGGTAGGTTTAATTAGTTGCAGGGGGTACAAAATCTCCAATGCACTTCTTTATAAACTCACTCACAGAGTCAGCGTATAGATCGATGTTGTTATCTGAGGCTGACTGGAACATATCCCAGTCCGCGTGATCAAAACAATCTTGAAGCATGGATTCCGATTGGTCAGACCAGCATTGAATGGTTCTAGTCACTGGTACATCCTGTTCGAGTTTCTGCCTATAAGACGGTAGGAGCAAGATGACGTCGTGGTCGGATTTGCTGAAGGGAGGGCTTTGTATGCATCGCGGAAGTTAGAGTAGCAGTGATCGAGTGTATTGCACCCACGCATAGTGCAATCAATATGCTGATAGAATTTAGGTAGCCTTGTTCTCAAATTTGCTCTGTTAAAAATCCCCAGCTACAATAAATGCAGCCTCAGGATATTTGGTTTCCAGTTTACACCAAGGTGAAGGCGTTAAATCCACTTAAATCAGTGCAGATAAAGTGGAGGAGACCGGTTAAAGAAGGATTTTTGGCAATTGAGACATCAACTGTGTATGTGTGTCATTCAGAGGGTGAATGGGAAAGATAAAATATTTAAGTGATATTTTCCAAGATGGCGTAGCAGTCAGACGTCTTTGTCAACTTCAAAATACTCTCCTGCAACCCGTCCCACCCAATGTGGTGTGGATCTGTATTTTTCTCTAAAGTATTTCTATTTACCTCCGAACTGGAATCCTCAACTGAAGCTAGCTAGCTAAATAGCTAACAGATATCAGCTATCAGTCAGCTAACAACTGCTAGCGGACATTCAGCTAACCTTTAGCTCGGAAAGCTCTCGCCAGTTCGTACAACATGTTTCAAACCAGAGCACAGCGGACCTACTTTTGTCTCCATATCCCCGGATTCCTACCGCAAACTCTGAACCTTTTCATCTGGATCATCGCAGCTAGCTAACCGAAACCCTTGGTTGACTGTTCCTGGCTAACGTTTCCGTCCCGGAGCAAGCACCAACTAGCCTGGAGCTAGCCCATGCTAGACCCATCTCCCGACTAGGGCTCCTGGGCTACTCCTGAAGCCCCCTCCTCGGCTACACTATCCGGACTCCTTCTACTGCCGGTACGGGGCACGGAACCCCACCGATCCTTCACGACTGGAACACCGGCATAATCTGTCCGAGGATCCCAACAGGCCCCACAGGCGCGACGTCCCCTGAAGGCCCATTCTGCTAACCGCGGCCTGCTAGCTATCTAGAGAATATTGGACTGTTAGCTGACCCATCGGCCAGTTTCTTGGACCACTATAACCATTTTGCCAAATGGACTTTGACCCCTCTGCTACTTACAATCCTACTAATTCCACGACTGGTCTATCGACGTCACAAGGAGGCAAAAACATACTTTTCCCCCATCGCGACGTCCCTCTAAGGCCCTTATGCTAGCTTGCTAGCCCCGGCCTGTGAGGGGCGTGTCCCCAGCCAGCCCAACCACTCACTGGACCCATACGATCACTTGGCTACGCATGCCTCTCCCTAATATCAATATGGCTTGTCCATTACTGTCCTGGTTAGTGATTACTGTCTTATTTCACTGTAGAGCCTCTAGCCCTGCTCAATATGCCGTAACCAACCATGTTGTTCCACCTCCCACGTATGCGATGACATCACCTGGTTTAAACGTCTCTAGAGACTATATATCTCTCATCATTAATCAATGCCTAGGTTAACCTCCAATGTACTCTCTCCCTACCATACCTTTGTCTGTACATTATGCCTTGAATCTATGCTATCGTGCCCAGAAAGAAACCTGCTACTTTTACTCTCTGTTCCGAACGTGCTAGACGGCCAGTTCTTATCGCCTTTAGCTGTACCCTTATCTTACTCCTCCTCTGTTCCTCTGGTGATGTAGAGGTTCATCCAGGACCTGCAGTGCCTAGAGTCACTCCTACTCCCCAGGTGCTCTCATTTGCTGACTTCTGTAAATGTAAAAGCATTGGTTTCATGCATGTTAACATTAGAATCCTCCTCCTTAAGTTTGCTTTATTCACTGCTTCGCATACTCTGCCAACCTGGATGTCTTAGCCGTGTCTGAATCCTGGCTTTGGAAAACCACCAAAAACCCTGAAATTTCCATCCCTAACTATATCATTTTCCACCAAAATTGAACTACCAAAGGGGGCAGTGTTGCAATCTACTGCAGAGACAGCCTGTAGAGTTCTGTCTTACTATCCAGGTCTGTACCAAAACAATTCGAGCTTCTACTTCTAAAAATGCACCTTTCCAGAAAAAAAGTCTCTCACAGTTGCCACTTGCTATAGACCACCCTCTGCCCCCAGCTTTGCCCTGGACACCATATGTGAACGGATTGCCCCCCATCTATCTTCTGAGCTCGTGCTGCTAGGTGACCTAAACTGGGACATGATTAACACCCCGGCCATCCTACAATCTAAGCTTGATGCCCTCAATCTCACACAAATTATCAATGAACATACCAGGTACAACCCCAAATCCGTAAACACGGACACCCTCATAGATATCATCCTAACTAACATGCCCTCCAAATACACCTCTGCTGTTTTCAACCAAGATCTGCCTCATTGCCTGCGTCCGTAATGGGTCTGCGGTCAAACGACCACCCCTCATCACTGTCAAACGCTCCCTGAAACACTTCAGCAAACAGGCCTTTCTAATCGACCTGGCCGGAGTATCCTGGAATGACATTGACCTCATCCCGTCAGTAGAGGATGCCTGGTTGCTCTTTAAAAGTGCCTACCTCAGCAACTTAAATAAGCATGCTCCCATTCAAAAAATGTAGAACAAGGAATAGATTTAAAGCCCTTGGTTTACTCCAGACCTGTCTGCCCTTGACCAGCACAAAAACATCCTGTGGCGTTCTGCATTAGCATCAAATAGCCCCATTGATATGCAACTTTTCAGGGAAGTTGGGAACCAATATACACAGGCAGTTAGGAAAGCTAAGGCTAGCTTTTTCAAACAGAAATTTGCATCCTGTTATGGGCCACTGTAAAGTCCATTAAGAATAAGAGCACCTCCTCCCAGCTGCTCACTGCACTGAGGCATTGAAACACTGTCACTACCGCATTGTTCTATGGCTGACCATTTTTTCCACCTGGCTACCCCTATCCCGGTCAACAGCCCTGCGCTCTCCAAGGCAACTCGCCCAAACCTCCCCCACTTCTCCTTCACCCAAATCCAGATAGCTGATGTTCTGAAAGAGCTGCAAAATCTGGACCCCTACAAATCCTCTTTCTAAAATGATCTGCAAAAATTGTTACAACCCCTATTACTAGCCTGTTCAACCTCTCTTTCGTATCGTCTGAGATTCCCATAGATTGGAAAGCTGCCGCGGTCATCCCCCTCTTCAAAGGTGGAGACACTCTAGATCCAAACTGGTACAGACCTATATCTATCCTACCCTGTCTCTCTAAGGTCTTTGAAAGCCAAGTTAACAAACAGATTACCGACCATTTCGAATCTAACCGTACCTTCTCTGCTATGCAATCTGAATTCCGAGCTGGTTATGGGTGAACCTCAGCCACGCTCAAGGTCCTAAACAATTTCATCACCGCAATATTCATTGACCTGGCCAAGGCTTTCGACTCTGTCAATCACAACATTCTTATTGGCAGACTCAACAGCCTTGGTTTTTTTCAAATGGATTGTCTCGCTTGGTTCACCAACTCCTTCTCCAATAGAGTTCAGTGTGTCAAATCGGAGGGCCTGTTGTCCGGACCTCTGGCAGTCTTTGGGGGTACCACAGCGTTCAATTCTCAGGCCGACTCTCTTCTCTGTATACATCAATGATGTCACACTCGCTGCTGGTGATTATTTGATCCACCTCTACGCAGATGATACCATTCTGTATACCTTTGGCCCTTCTTTGGACACTGTGTTAACAAACCTCCAGACAAGCTTTAATGCCATACATCTCTCCTTCCGTGGGCTCCAACTTCTCTTAAATGCAAATAAAACTAAATGCATGCTCTTCAACCGATCACTGCCCGCAGCTGCCCGCCCGTCCAGCATCACTACTCTGGATGGTTCTGACTTAGAATATGTGGACAACTACAAATACCTAGGTGTCTGGTTAGACTGCAAACTCTCCTTCCAGACTCACATTAAACATCTCCAATCCAAAATCAAATCTAGATTTGGCTTCCTATTTCGCATCAAAGCATCCTTCACTCATGCTGCCAAACATACCCTCGTAAAACTGACCATCCTACCGATCCTCGACTTTGGCGATGTCATTTACAAAGCAGCTGTGAGCGGACCAAGTAATTGGGCGTCACTCTAAAGCGGGAAGGTGGAATAAACGAGTCAGGAGTAGGTTTTCTTGATTGAACACAGTTCTCTATTGAGGGCATTTGGTCAACACAAACACTCCAACATAATCAATGAAAATCTTCCAAGGAACAACATACATCTTCTTCTCCAGATGAAACAGGAACACAATAGGCTTATCTTTAAACTACAACAAAAAGTGACGGGATTGTCACCGTCTTAGTGGTTCTTCCTGGATAACTCTTCTCTCTCGGTGGCCATCTTCCAGAGATAGTTTCCCCCCTTCTCTGCTGGTTCCATTCTCTCTCTTATAGGGGAAGGAGAGTATGTCATTAGTACCGTCAGCTGTGCTTAATTGCCTCTGGTTACCTTGTCTCCCATGCCTTGTTGGGCTACTATCCATGAGCCCAGCCTGCCCTCTGGTGGTCCTTCCACACAGCTCACAGATCACTGCACCTGGTCATAGCTCATTTGTAAATAACCCATCCAATCTACCTCATCCCCATACTGTATTTATTTATTTATCTTGGTCCTTTGCACCCCAGTATCTCTACCTGCACATTCATCTTCTGCACATCCTACCATTCCAGTGTTTAATTGCTATATTGTAATTACTTCGCCACCATGGCCTATCATTGCCTTACCTCTCTTATCCTACCTCATTTCCACATGCTGTATATAGATTTTTCTACTGTATTATTGACTGTATGTTTGTTTATTCCATGTGTAACTCTGTGTTGTTGTATGTGTCTAACTGCTTTGCTTTATCTTGGCTAAGTCGCAGTTGCAAATGAGAATATGTTCTCAACTAGCCGACCTGGTTAAATAAAGGTGAAATAAAATAAAATAAAAAGTTCCTTTGAACGTAAGTGTCAGGCGTAGGGCTGACTGCGGTGACCGGCAGTCATGAGTCATGAACAAAGTAAAATTGCATTTGACCTTTGAGTCATGTAATCTTCTCTTATGCACTCTGGACATGCGTTGGTAGTACCCAGCTCACTAACGACCATCAGGTCGAATAATGGCTTGGTACTCAGGGCTGTATTGTCCCTCTAACCACTTTGACATCAATGCAAATGGATTTAAATCACATCAAACTCTTATCATCAACATTCATAGCTGCGGGAAGATGTTTGAGGTTGTGGGCGCTGAGAAAAGACAAATATATATTTTTTTTATTATTATAATATTTTTTCTTCTTCTGATTAATAAATGGCTTTGAAAACAGCAGTGTGCTTTTTAAAACTCACCTCACTGTGATTGATCAAATTGAAGAAAGAAGTTCACCGATAGGTTGAAACTGAGTGTAAAACACGGTCGTTGTGGATGTTGTTTCAAAGCCTAACACAACGAAATGGACAGCACTTTCTAATGTGATGATTAATTCAAAACACCGATATGAATATTAAAGCTTATGCATACGCATAGACATAGGCCTTTATATGAGCCCAAGTGTCACGCCCTGACCTTAGTTATCTCTATTTTGTTCAGGTCAGGGTGGGACTAGGGTAGATATGTTAGTTTTTGCATTGTCTAGTTTTTTTTGTATATTACATTTTTACATTTAAGTCATTTAGCAGACGCTCTTATCCAGAGCGACTTATCTAAGGAGTTTGTAAGTCTAGGTTTATGTAGGGCTATGGTGGCCTGAATTGGTTCCCAATCAGAGGCAGCTGTTTATCGTCGTCTCTGATTGGGGACCATATTTAGGTAGCCATATTCCTTGGGTATGTTTAGTTGCCTGATCTGCACTTCTCATATTAGCTTCATGGTTCGTTTTGTTGTTTTGTATAGTTTGTTCAGTATTCTTTCTTCATTAAAATAAGTATGTACGCTTACGACGCTGCACCTTGGTCTCCTCCATATGACGACCGTGACACCAAGCCCAAAAAAATAACATTAGGAAAATATTAATTGTGCCGTAATACAGTACATAGCCTACCGCATATTATGTATTGGAGAATTATATATATTGTTTAACTGATTTAAGATGTCTTTGGTACATAACTGGACTAGCCTATACTCCAAAATATACAGTGCATTTGGAATGTATTCAGACCTTCACCTTTTCCACATTTTGTTAAGTTACAGCCTTATTCTGAAAATGATTTACATTTTTTTATCAGTCTACACACAATACCCCATTATGACAAAGTGAAAACAGGTACTTAGAAATGTTTGCAAATGTATTACAAATTAAAAACCAGTTTCTACAACTTGATTGGAATCCACCTGTAGTAAATTCAATTGATTAGACATGATTTGGAAAGGCACACAAATGTCAGAGCAAAAACCAAGACATGAGGTTGAAGGAATTTTCCGTAGAGCTCCGAGTCAGGATTGTATCGATGCACAGATGCACAGGGAAGGGTACCAAAAACTATCTGCAGCATTGAAGGTCCCGAAGAACACAGTGGCCTCCATCATTCTTAAATGTAAGAAGCTTGAAACCGCCAAGACCCTTCCTAGAGATGGCCACCGGGCCAAACTGAGCAATCAGGGGAAAAGGGCCTTAGTCAGGGAGGTAACAAAGAACCAGATGGTCACTCTGACAAAGCTCCAGTTCCTCTGTGGAGATGGGAGAAACTTCCAGAACGACATCCATCTCTGCAGCACTCCACCAATCACGCCTTTATGGTAGAGTGGCCAGACAGAAGCCACTCCTCAGTAAAAGGCACATGACAGCCCACTTGGAGTTGGCCAAAAGGAACCTAAAGGACTCTGACCATGAGAAACAAGATTCTCTGGTCTGATGAAACTAAGATTGAACTCTTTGGCCTGATTGGCAAGCGTCACGTCTGGAGGAAACCTGCAGACGTGCATCTCACCAACGTGCATTTCCATCTCCTTCTCTCTCTCCTTCATTCCTTTCTCAATCGAGCAGAAAGGGACTGTGAACAGTTTAATGAAATATGTTTTGTTTTGAAACCATGTTACTATAGAATTTCCTGAACAGATATCACTTGGTTTCCCAAATTAAGCACAGGGTAAATGCAGGAACAGGGTTGGAGAGCCCATGGCATATAGAGTTTAGGTAGAATATCACTTGTCGCTCAGGAAGAGTCTGCATGCTCCTCAAACAATGGTTGATGCATGGAGTGAAATAACCGGAGTAGCCTATTCTGTGTGATTGAAAAAAGAAACGGTCGGGAAAGCAGCCTCCATTCGCTATTCGTGTGCATACAGATTAAATATTTTCCCCCTGACCCTGTTCCTGCCCATTTCATAATGGGCCATTCTAAATCAAAACTATTTTTTACATTTTAGTAAACATAAGACTAAATTGAGAATAGTCTGATGGATGAAAATATGACCACTTTATGAGAACAGAGCACATGAGTCAAAGAACAGAGCACATGAGAAAAATAACAGAGCACATGAGTCAAAGAACAGAGCACATGAGTCAAATAACAAAGCACATGAGAAAAATAACAGAGCACATGAGTCAAAGAACAGAGCACATGCATTTTTTGCAACTTCATGCAGGCCATATATGTTTTGATTTCTAAGACATTCATTCTATGGTTTGTATCATTCATAAATAAAGTTGCCAAATAACTCTAAATCTAACCTGGTACGGTTCTCAATCAGAGGCAGGTGTCGTTCGTTGTCTCTGATTGAGAATCGTACTTAGGTAGCCTTTTCCCACCTGTGTTTTGTGGGTGATTCTTTTCTGTTCTGTGTTTTGCTCCACCATTCAGGACTGCTCGTTTTCTCGTTTTATTGTTTTTGTTCAATGTTCAGTATTCTTATTAAAACAATATGGACACTTACCACGCTGCGCATTGGTTCTCCTCTTCTTCCACCCACGATGAGTGTTACAACCTGTTTCAAATTATCAATTTATGCTCAACATAGCCACTTCATATGCTCACTTGCTCTGGAAAAGAGAAAAATATAATTTTTTATTTCATTTATCTAAGTTCAATCACTATTATCATTGTTACTTCTTACTATAAAATCATGTAATATAAAATAATGTCACGTGACTTATAAGCATATCATGTCTACTAAATGAATAAGCCTATGGAATAGCCAGATAACATACAGTATTCAGTATGTATTCATACAGTAACTCATATTCTACTCTTCTGAAACACATTTTCTACATATCATAATGTTTCTTTAGACCTGCCTAAAATAAATAATTAATTTATTAGACTTTTTTAAATGTAGATGTTCCAAAGGCATGCATCAGCAGCTTGTATGCGGATTGTATGTGTGGAGGCCTGGAGATGCTAAATGTGTTTATGTTAGTTAACGTTCAATTACCGTGAAGCCAGCAGTCTTTGGCATGACATTAACCGGCTGACAAAATTTCATGACCACCACAGCTCTAGCTAGGAGCAGCTCTAGCTAGGAGCACCGGTTATGTCAAGAACTGCATCGCTGCTGGGTTTTTACAGTCAACATTTTCCTGTGTGTATCAAGAATGGTCCACCACCCAAAGGACATCCAGCCAACTTGACACAACTGTGGGAAGCATTGAAGTGAATATGGGTTGTTCAGATTCACTTAGATATGTGGACCACACTGTTTTAATGGCTAGCTCAGAATATGAACTTTCCAAAAGTTGTTTATATGTTATGGAGATCAGTCCTTTCGGGAGCCCAAATCATTTATTTAGAAATCGGATTGGATGGTTCGGTAGTTGGGTTTCCCAAGGGGACTCCATAAACCAGCATAGCTGACCTCAGTTGTAAATATAGAAAAAAGGAGTTGCCTGGTAATATACAGTACCAGTCAAAAGTTTGGACACAACTACTCATTCAAGGGTTTTTCTTTATGTTTACTATTTTATACATTGTAGAATAATAGTGAAGTCATCAACACTATGAAATAACACATATGGAATCATGTAGTAACCAAAAAAGTGTTAAACAAATACAAATATATTTGAGATTTGAGATTCTTCAAAGTAGCCACCCTATTCATTATAATGCCATTATTGCTTTTGTGCTGAGTTTCAATATTTATCAAGGCCACTTGGCGCTTACAATTATGTTTAGGCTACTGATGTTTTCATGTGTCTTAACGGTGCATCTTGTTGGTTGGGGTGTATTTAATTTATTTGGTCATTATACTTTCTGTTTCATGTTTAAATAGTATTCTAATGTTACCCAAGGCCTTCATAAACACAACCAAATTATTATTTTTACGATAGTGTATGTGACATTTATTAATTACACCATTAGGATGTTGCAGTCAGAATGACTGCTCATTAGCTTGAAGAGGGGTCTGTCAAGGCTCAGCGGTTCTAGTGTAAAGGGATATATCAGTGAAGACCACCTCTTCCAGGGTAATAGGAGACATCATATTTCTCTCTATACTCAGCCAGGGGGTGGAAGAATCATGTCTATACTAATTTAGAATGAGACGATAGGCTAGTGCCTGGAAATAAAACGTTTTTTTACAGATAGTCCTCCTACATCTTTCCCTCTTTGCAAATGTGTTAATTTGATCTGGCTTCGCTTACCTTGCCCAGTACATTTTGAAACTGCACTCTGGATTTTATCCCAATAACTTGAGATGGAGTTGAATTTGTCTATGATATTCAAAGCTTTTGGGAGAAATTGATATACATTGTCTAGAAAAGGTAAGATATCATCGGCATATGACGTGATCCCTAGAATTGAGAGAAATTGATGTAATTTCTTTCAATTGTCAAAATTGCCTAGGACAGGGGCTCCATGGACAATAAAAATAGCAGAGGTGAGATCACCTTGCCTGCTACTTCTAGTTATTCTGAAAGGAACAGAGCAGGTATTGCCTGTTATTACTAGGGCTGAAGGATTGGCATACAGTATTTTAATCTTATGAATTAAATTGGAGCCAAGTCCGACATGTTCCAAAATCGACCAAAGATATTTGCTTTGGTTTCTGATGAAGCATGTAAGTTAAAGATGGCAGAGGTTATCTGAGGATAATCATTTTTTAACAAACTCGCTTTGGTCGGGTTTGTTACTAATATGGGTAGGTAAGTTTTGAGATGGGACCACAGAATTTTTTAAAAATAGTTTACTATCTGTGTTTATCAATAGTGAGAGCACTGGGTGATATCAATACATTTTTTTATAAAAGCGAAATTAGTGCTCTATTCACTTCCAAATGAACCTTTGTGAACGGCTGTGTTAATCATTTCAAGTAACAGTGGACCTAATTGGTTTCAAAATTATAAATAGACCTCGGGAGGAATAGGGTCATTATTTTAAAAGGCTAAATGTTAGCGGTACAGTTGTTGGACCAGAGAAATGTGTCTTTTCAACAGCACCATGCTAGACTTATGTCCTGGAGCTCTGTTTGCCCTGCACTCCTCTCTCCCTGCTCTGCTTTTATTTAAAACGGAGGGAATTATGTGGTGTGGTTTGAAAGCTGCTCTCTGCCCATGGGGTGCAGAGTTGGCAACATCAGATCACTCATGTTGTATTTGTTTTGTGTGGCTGGAGGGGATGCTATCAATCAGGACTGAGAGGAGAGAAATAATAATAATGTTTATGTAATGTAAAAACAGCCCCAGTGCTTATGGTTGGTGTGGCTCACAGGTGACTGAACACTAGGAGCAAACAGAAAAACAGAGCCAGACCGGGTTAGGAAATAACCTGACCATGGGCTGCGAGGAATCAGCAATCATCTGTGGAAGTGCATCATGTGTATCACCATTGGTTGGCTGTTTTCCACAGTCAACCAATGCTGTAGCATGTTCCCCATAAGTGTTCATAAGCATGCCCATAAGCATAACATGCCCATAAGCATGTTCCCCATCCCCATAAGTTAGGAATCGATACATGTCCAGCAGGTAGATGAGAGATGTAGTGCACATGCCTGGAAGACATGCCACATCACAAAGAGGGAAAGAAGAAACTAAATTATATCCTGTCATCTGACTGGGTTTGAACCCTGGTCCCTTGCATGCCAAAAGACTGTGTTAGCCCCTTTGAATTCATGTCTAGACATGAGCCTGAAAAGCAAACAAATATCTTCTCAAAACAAGGTCACTCATCACGCAAGCTTCTACCCCTCATCATCCAGCTCCACCCATTGTTGTCATGGTGGGAGAGAGAAGAAAATTGATATTTATTGTTGTGGATTTCTCAATGACCCTGCTCACAGACCTGGAAAAGGCAGTTCAACCTCTGCAACAGAGGATTATGTTTCTCTCAAAGAGAATGTGGAGGGTAATCCAGTTAGTACTGGGGTGTCTGTTCCCTTGGGGAGTACCTAGGCCTTCGCCACGACCGAGGCGGCGGTGAGTGTTTAAACACTCTCTGAGGCCTCACAGACCGATACTCAGACTCATTAGCACTTAACTGCCTTATTAAAGTCCAGTCCCAGCCCCTCTTACATGACATCAAATGTGTTCCATTAACTTGACATCTTGTACAAAGTTGTAGCGCCTATTAAAAGGCAATGGTGAGGAAACGTGAAACAAACGTGGGCGAAACCCTGAATGAAGAAGGCTTTGTTTTCTAAGCCTCATTTGGATAATTAGCTAAAGAGAGACAGACCGCAATGATTGTGAGAAGCTTACCATTGAAACGTTCCCCTGGGAGAGTGTTAAGAAAGTGGGGAACGCTTCCTCCCACATGGTAATTATGTCCCCTAAATATTACAGTCTTGTGACCATCTCATGTCTAGCATGGAAAATGTAATCGCTTAATTAAATCCTCTTTAAGACCAGTATGACCTCTGGAAGATAACAACTGTCCTATCATTGACAGACAATATCATCGGCTAGTTTCCTCTTTTCAATGGTGTGATACAGCTCTGTGGGAGTTGATTGACTTTTATGAGGGTAATTCACGGTGATATAAAAGTATTCAGCTATGGAGAATGCATTGTTATGTCCCCAAAATGTCATTATAGGTTGTAGGTTAAATCACTAACATTAATTAGCTGGAAGAAGAGAAATGATGAATTTGTGTAGATGGGATTCTTGCCATTCAAAATGTAGAAAGTGTGTGCATGCATACGTGCCTGTGTGTGGGTGTGTGTGTGTGTGTGCCTGCATATGAATTTATATATGAGTGCATGAGTGTTCAACTCCTTATATCTCCTGGCATTGACTGTGAGCTTGGATTCAACTCAACAGCAAATCTAGCAAGTCTGTACTGTATGTACTCCATGAAAGCTATGGGGCTCTGAGCAATACGACCTCTATGGGAAGCCATATTCACACTCCAAGGCCCATAGCCATAGTGTAACACTATAGAGAGAAGCCTTAATTGACCATAAATATTGATCGAAAGTCCTTACCCGGTATGTTAGAGTGTGCTTTTTATTAGATTTGTCCTTAGAACATCTGAGACAATTGAAATAGTTGAGGTGTCTACTGTCCAGAAGTACCATATATCAACGGTAGCCATGGAATTTAAATGTCACACAGAATTAAAGTATCTACAGTAAAGGTGACGAACCCCATTCCGTACAAATTTGCGCAACCACGACATTCAAACGAGGCTGGATTGAGAACTAATGTGACTGTAGCGACTGTGTTGCCATCAAAGTCTGGGGTGTGAACTACGTTTCTATTCAAGCTTTGATTGACATGGTAATGCCTCAATAATATTAGAGAAAAGTTGAAAAAACGGACCCTTCCGACGCTGTACGTTAAATTGTGACGTGTCATGACGTAACGTACAGCACGCATAAAGCAACTAATTCTGTGTCGTACAGTCTCTCTCCACCAGGTGTAGCACTTCTCTCACCGTTTAAAAACAAGAAAGGGACACGGACAGGCTAGTCATTTTTTGCGTCATCACTGCAAGCCATCATGACTCAAAAGCCGCTCTTTACTTCTGAAGATAACTTTAGCGGCACCCTAAAAACCTGATTCAAATTCGACACAAACATTCAAATAGGTATGTAATAACACATTATATAAACTCCTTGTAGTGTTTTATTTACATTTTAGAGGTGATCGGTTGGACAGATCGGGTGAAAAAAGCAGTTTCCCCACACAAAATATCTCTCCTTTTCACTATCACACAATAGGTTTCTCTTCCCCACCCGTCATTTAAAAAAAGACCCGACGGAGCTCATTGCCTTCTTGGATCATGCAGATTTGGGCATCATGAAGGTCTCATCATTGATTTTGTTGGAAAGGTTAGAAATTGTGCTTTACAATGATATTAATATTACAGTTGATCTGGTTGATTGTTTTTTGGCCGCTAAAATAAGGTCAATTGTGCAGAACAGCGCAATGTACAAAAGTAAGTTAGTTAACGTTACCAGTCAAAGGTTTGGACACAAAAATCAGATTGTTAGCCAGATCTTCGCGGTGCTTCTGTAGCTTCTGTAGCTAGATGAGGCGGTGCTCTAGGTCCTGTAACCGACCTGTGCCACTCCCTCCCACCATCTCTTCTCCCTTTCCCCCTTTTCCCCCTTCCCCTCCCTCTCCTGGTGAGAGATTTGGAAAGGGGTGGGCCGTGTGGTGCCAAGCCCCAGATATCTGGCAGCTGATCACACAGATGGGTTGGACTGAGCCAGCTGAACTCACACACAGCTGGGAGTGATGAGGCACGGGATGCTTCCTATACACAGGATGTACTGTAGTGCACAGGCCACACCGACGCACCACAGTGGTCTACAGCAGGACGGATTCCAATAGGAGGGAGGCGAGGTAGATGGAAGCAGAGCTGAGCTGAGGGTGGAGAGAGGAAGAAGAGGGGAATCTCAGAAAGAGGGAGATGAGGAGAGAAAACAGAGGGGCTATGAGAAAGTTTGCACTCCAAAGAATGTAAAAGAAGAGAGAGAGGAAGAGGGGGAAATGGGAGGGAAAGCTAGTGCAAAGGAAAGGAAAGGAAAGAGGTGAGAGGGATAAATGAAGGAGTCTAAACATGGGAGAGAGAGAATAGAGGGAGAAATGTTGTTCTAGAGGAGGGAGAACTCAGCATGTGAAGAAAGAAGTGGGAGTGAGAGAACATTTAGAGGGGAAAGAGGAGCGAAAGGTGAGAGTGAGAGCTCCAAAGGAGGAAAGAGGTAAGGAATTGCTTGTGGTGAGGTACGTTAAGGTATCCAGATATGAGAAGCTGGATGGAGAGTACAGTAAGAGCATTATAATTGGAGCAGTTGTAATGGCTGCAAACACAATTACAGGCACACTGTGGAGATAATGGTTTAGGAGGAGAGGGACAGTGAGGTGATCATTATAATGACTGTAATGAGCCTGATGAAGGAAAGAAAAGACTGGTTTGTGGTAAACAGCCAGACTCCACAGAAATGCAGCTGCATTTGTAATTTTCAAAAGTATGTAGACAAAACGTTTTCTTACTATTTATAGGACGTGTCCAAATGTATGATTTTGAGAAAGTGTTATGTTTATCCTGAAAGCAATGTTCATGAATAAGACAGGACACATCGTCAAAACACTTGATTACACTATGCTGCCTTATCTGGAGAATTCTGAATGTACATGTATGAATTATCATTGTGACTGTGCATTTTTAAAAAGGCTCATTAAAAGCATGTGCAAGGATGTAAGGATAGTATAAGGACAATTTTGAGAAGCCCCGCTGAGGAGATGTCATTCATAGCTAGAGAGATGCATAGAGTGGATAGAGTTGCCCATTATGCTTTATTCATTTAATTTAATTAGCATATTTTCCTTTCAATTACAAATGACATATTACAACTTGTGAGAGCAACATGTTTTTTATTTGCACTGATGATTTTCTTGATCCCAGACTGCAGTTCAAATCAAATCAAATGTGATGAGTTACATGCGTCGAATAGGCCTGTACTCTGGAGCGGGATCGCAGGTGGAGGTCATGGTCTGGAGGGGGATCGCAAGTGGAGGTCATGGTCTGGAGGGGGATCGCAGGTGGAGGTCATGGTCTGGAGGGGGATCGCAGGTGGAGGTCATGGTCTGGAGGGGATCGCAGGTGAAGGTCATGGTCTGGAGGGGGATCGCAGGTGGAGGTCATGGTCTGGAGGGGATCGCAGGTGGAGGTCATGGTCTGGAGGGGGATTGCAGGTGGAGGTCATGGTCTGGAGGGGGATCGCAGGTGGAGGTCATGGTCTGGAGGGGGATCGCAGGTGGAGGTCATGGTCTGGAGAGGGATCGCAGGTGGAGGTCATGGTCTGGAGGGGGATCGCCGGTGGAGGTCATGGTCTGGGGCGGGATCGCAGGTGGAGGTCATGGTCTGGGGCGGGATCGCAGGTGGTGGTCATGGTCTGGAGCGGGATCGCAGGTGGAGGTCATGGTCTGGGGCGGGATCGCAAGTGGAGGTCATGGTCTGGGGCGGGATCGCAGGTGGAGGTCATGGTCTGGAGCGGGATCGCAGGTGGTGGTCATGGTCTGGAGCGGGATCGCAGGTGGAGGTCATGGTCTGGAGCGGGATCGCAGGTGGAGGTCATGGTCTGGGGCGGGATAGCAGGTGGAGGTCATGGTCTGGAGCGGGATCGCAGGTGGTGGTCATGGTCTGGAGGGGGATCGCAGGTGGAGGTCATGGTCTGGAGGGGGATCGCAGGTGAAGGTCATGGTCTGGAGGGGGATCGCAGGTGGAGGTCATGGTCTGGAGGGGGATCGCAGGTGGAGGTCATGGTCTGGAGGGGGATCGCAGGTGGAGGTCATGGTCTGGAGGGGGATCGCAGGTGGAGGTCATGGTCTGGAGGGGATCGCAGGTTGAGGTCATGGTCTGGAGAGGGATCGCAGGTGGAGGTCATGGTCTGGAGGGGGATCGCAGGTGGAGGTCATGGTCTGGAGGGGGATCGCAGGTGGAGGTCATGGTCTGGAGGGGGATCGCAGGTGGAGGTCATGGTCTGGAGGTGGATCGCAGGTGGAGGTCATGGTCTGGAGGGGATCGCAGGTGGAGGTCATGGTCTGGAGGGGGATCGCAGGTGGAGGTCATGGTCTGGAGGGGGATCGCAGGTGGAGGTCATGGTCTGGAGAGGGATCGCAGGTGGAGGTCATGGTCTGGAGGGGGATCGCAGGTGGAGGTCATGGTCTGGGGCGGGATCGCAAGTGGAGGTCATGGTCTGGGGCGGGATCGCAGGTGGAGGTCATGGTCTGGAGCGGGATCGCAGGTGGTGGTCATGGTCTGGAGGGGGATCGCAGGTGGAGGTCATGGTCTGGAGGGGGATCGCAGGTGAAGGTCATGGTCTGGAGGGGGATCGCAGGTGGAGGTCATGGTCTGGAGGGGGATCGCAGGTGGAGGTCATGGTCTGGAGGGGGATCGCAGGTGAAGGTCATGGTCTGGAGGGGGATCGCAGGTGGAGGTCATGGTCTGGAGGGGGATCGCAGGTGGAGGTCATGGTCTGGAGAGGGATCGCAGGTGGAGGTCATGGTCTGGAGGGGGATCGCAGGTGGAGGTCATGGTCTGGGGCGGGATCGCAGGTGGAGGGGGATCGCAGGTGGAGGTCATGGTCTGGAGGGGGATCGCAGGTGGAGGTCATGGTCTGGAGGGGGATCGCAGGTGGAGGTCATGGTCTGGAGCGGGATCGCAGGTGGTGGTCATGGTCTGGGGCGGGATCGCAGGTGGAGGTCATGGTCTGGAGCGGGATCGCAGGTGGTGGTCATGGTATGGAGCGGGATCGCAGGTGGAGGTCATGGTCTGGAGCGGGATCGCAGGTGGAGGTCATGGTCTGGGGCGGGATCGCAAGTGGAGGTCATGGTCTGGGGCGGGATCGCAGGTGGAGGTCATGGTCTGGAGGGGGATCGCAGGTGGAGGTCATGGTCTGGAGGGGGATCGCAGGTGGAGGTCATGGTCTGGAGAGGGATCGCAGGTGGAGGTCATGGTCTGGAGGGGGATCGCAGGTGGAGGTCATGGTCTGGGGCGGGATCGCAGGTGGAGGTCATGGTCTGGGGCGGGATCGCAGGTGGTGGTCATGGTCTGGAGCGGGATCGCAGGTGGAGGTCATGGTCTGGGGCGGGATCGCAAGTGGAGGTCATGGTCTGGGGCGGGATCGCAGGTGGAGGTCATGGTCTGGAGCGGGATCGCAGGTGGTGGTCATGGTCTGGAGCGGGATCGCAGGTGGAGGTCATGGTCTGGAGCGGGTTCGCAGGTGGAGGTCATGGTCTGGGGCGGGATCGCAAGTGGAGGTCATGGTCTGGGGCGGGATCGCAGGTGGAGGTCATGGTCTGGAGCGGGATCGCAGGTGGTGGTCATGGTCTGGAGCGGGATCGCAGGTGGAGGTCATGGTCTGGAGCGGGATCGCAGGTGGAGGTCATGGTCTGGGGCGGGATCGCAGGTGGAGGTCATGGTCTGGGGCGGTGTGTCACAGCATCATCGGGCTGTGCTTGTTGTCATTGCAGGCAATCTCAATGCTGTGCAATACAGGGAAGACATCCTCCTCCCTCATGTGGTACCCTTCCTGCAGGCTCATCCTGACATGACCCTCCAGCATGACAATGCCACCAGCCATATTGTTCGTTCTGTGCGTGATTTCCTGCAAGACAGGAATGTCAGCGTTCTGCCATGGCCAGCGAAGAGCCCGGATCTCAATCCCATTGAGCACGTCTGGGACCTGTTGGAACGGAGGGTGAGGGCTAGGGCCATTACCCCCAGAAATGGCAGAACACTGACATACCACACCAGGAGTGTGGAGTTGAGAGTATGCAGTGATATTCTATTTCTTAACTTTGAGTTGACCACACTTATTTGGCAGAACAGCCGTTCAACCTCCGAATTTGAGTTTGGCAAGGAGAGGGCAGCGAGTGCAGCTTTGCACAGTTCTTCAAATGGATTTGACCCGGAAGAGTCCATGTAGTTATTCATGTCACTCCAAAACTCAACTGTATTTTCAGTTGAGTCCCACCTAAACAGATGGATGTTTCTCCATTGGGAAACAATTGTATCAATTGTTTGGAGCTTATACCCCAGCAGCTCAGCTACTTTAATCATTTCAGTGGTGCCTTTATTGTGCTTTAGCGTTTCCTTAATACTGAACAAAGGCCATGTTTTGCAAGGCTTCTAGGTTGTCTGGGAGTCTTGCTTGCAGCTCCTTGCTTAAAGCAAGTAGTTGATGCACTGTCTCCGAATGACCTTTTCTTCCTCTGGTGCAAGACTGAGTTGGTACACTCAGGTATGGTGATGGATTGAGATGTCCATCAATACCATCCTTCAGGACATTTTGCTGTTAGGGTTGACTACTCTGCTGCAAATTGATGTTAAGAGGTGTAGCATATTGTCCAAAAGCTTGACAGAATCTGTTTGCTCTCCCTCAAATGACTTCACTGCAACTTGTACATCAGACCGGATTGATTTCAAGAATGTCAGGTAGACATAGTTGGTCTTGTCCATGTACGTGGCGTGGAGCACATCCACCATGTAGCAATGCTCACTGGCCTTGGTCAACTCAAAGTGGAGTTTCAGTTCTTCCCACTGGCTCAATATACGAGTTACAGCAGGCTCAATCAATAGCCAACGTGTGGCACACACTTTGGTGATCTGCAGGGGTTTCTGGCCACAATTATTGGTGGCATAAACTGCTTTGTACGACTCGCGCCGTTTTGGGGAAATCGAAAACCAGTTGTAGGTTTCCCTGATTAAGTACACAACACTCCTAGGGATGGTTTCTTTGGATACTGCACTGACAGCCAATTGTAAAGAATGGCACACACAGCGGATTAGTACCGAATTGGGCAATGCACATTCTTCCTTTAAAATCTTGTGCACCCTGTTGTTCACCCCAGCCATCACAGATGCATTATCAGTGCCAATACCCTGAAGATTCTCTTTCTTAAGGTTACACTTCTCAAGAAACTCAACTACCGCCTATGCTATTGATCTGGCATCGCCCCCCTCCAATTCAACCAGCCCGAGAAATGTGGACACAACGGTTATTGTGTTAGCACTGAAATACCGAATCACCACACCCAGGTATTTCAAGACACTGACATCAGTAGACTCATCCAAAAGGAGACTGAACTTCTCACCCTCCACATCTGATGTTACCCTTTTGAGAAAATAAGGAGCCAGTACTCCCCTAATAATGTCTGTGCACTTGGTGCAGTGCATTTGGAAGTTTGCTGCTGCCACAGATTCTGAAAAGGCAGCTTTGCAAGCAATATGGTCGCATACTAGCAGCAAACAATGCTCCACAATGGCCATTGCCATATTAGCTTCTGCGGTTTTGCAGTTATCCACTTTCCAACTGTGGTAATGTAGACTGCGTTGCAGGGTTGTACGGTTTTCATGTATTTATATGCTTCGCTGTAGCACAACGTTTTTTGAAGTCATATATTTTTGCAAGCATATCTGATTTGCTGTACTCAGAGTACCCAACAATCACTCCCAATTACTGGCTTCAGGCACCCTTTAAATTCAGGTACAGACTCTTTTCTGTACTTCTGGCTGTACAATTTTGATTGAGACATGTTGATGGATGTTGTAAGTTCTGTTCAAGATCAAACATTGGTGACCAACTACATTCCTTGAGTTTGTCTCGTCGAAGGCATACTACTGCTGCTACAGTCAGCCAACAATGATTTGCAGTTTGCTGAAATTGCTGCTAGCCTGCTGCTGCCTGTGCACGAGCTGAGTGCCTGCTGCTGACGTCACTCACAATGCACATTTGCAGCCAGTCACGTGTGTTGTGACTTAGTGTGTGACAGAGAAAATCGTTTTTGTGTCATTTAGAGGGAAAATGCGTGCATTTTAGCATTTGAGTCACTTTTCAAAAGTTGCTAAAAGCATCCAAATACATTTTTAAAAGTAGCTAAATTTGTTGCTAGGTGCTGTTTGAAAAACAAGTTGCCTGGGTAGTCTGAAAAGTTGCTAAATCTAGCAACAAAATTGTTAAGTTGGCATCACTGTGTACAGTATGTCTAAGGCTGTGCATTCCGTTCTAAATTGAAGTGTAAATTCGGAAATTGGCAATTACAGTAATATTTTATTTTTTCTGCAGTCACATTTAAATGTTAGTTGATATCCAATTTCAGTTTTCAGAAAGTTTTCCAGCACAAAATCCATTCCAGCTCAGAATATGCCTGTAATTTTCTTGTTGCCCTCGAGTCGACAAATAAGCAAATCCATTCCAGATGGACTGAGTCATAACATCTCAGTCATAGCACTTTGTATCACACTGAAACCTTGTTGTTTGCTGTTGCTTATCTCCTGGGACTTTGACTTCTGGAGGGGGGGTTGAGACCTGTGTTTTATTTTGTCACATAATAGAACATCACCAGCACAAATGTCAG
Organism: Oncorhynchus nerka; assembly: GCF_034236695.1. Classification (NCBI taxonomy): domain Eukaryota; kingdom Metazoa; phylum Chordata; class Actinopteri; order Salmoniformes; family Salmonidae; genus Oncorhynchus; species Oncorhynchus nerka. Next base: position 28,162,752 of record NC_088404.1, on the reverse strand, counting down.
GAGAGATTGGGACTGACATTCTGTCTGCCAATGAGTAGGAGGGGAGGCGGCACATTAAAAAGCACTAAAGGTTAGGAGTCAACTGGGGAATACTGAGAAAACAAACATACTGGAACAGCTAGCTGCTTGCTGCTGTTGAGCGGACACTGGGAGAGAGAGACTGGAGGGAGAGGGAGAGGGAGAGGGAGAGAAGAAAAGGAAAAAAGAGAGAAAGAGCGTGGGGGGGAGAGATGTGTCATTCAAGTGCTGTTACATTTTGCAGCCTTGCTATGCTGTGATCAGCAGGGCCCAGAGGGGATGTCCTGGGGTGGCTGTTGTTGAAAGGTCCAGTAATTGCACAAGGGGCCTCATTTGCAGCTTCAGTTGATGGATACGGTGAGGTCGGTGGCTGGGTAAGTAATGGTTATTATCAAAGGCAGATTTACTCACAAATAAACCTTGATGAAGCCCAAGTTCACCATACAACAGATAGCGTGCTTTTACACCTGCATTGCTTGCTGTTTGGGGTTTTAGGCTGGGTTTCTGTACAGCACTTTGAGATATCAGCTGATGTACGAAGGGCTATATAAATAAATTTGATTTGATTTGATTTGATTTGATAGCTCCAACAACCAGAGTGACACAGGCTATTAACTGAAAATTGACAAACAGTTGTCACCAAATGTAATTACCAATGTAGCCAAGATACACAAGCAACAGCCTCTGATGGCAGCATATTTCATAGCTATCATCCGACAAAATGACACACTGCTCAACTGAGCTTAGCCTTAAAATCTTAAAATGATGTAGCATCCACAGTTACATGTGATAGGTGGCACTAAAAGACCAATTCATGGACACATTTCATCCAAATAGTTTGCAATGCAAACTCCATATCTTTTCACAATGGATTTATAAATTCTTACAATGATCATAGCTATTCCGAGCCACTAGTGTGAAGTAGCTGGCAAACTAATCAGATTAGTAACTTTCAAATCACTGACATCAGAAATATAACACAACGTCAAGGATACATATAGTTATAGCTGTTTACAACTAAATAGCGAAACAACATATCACTTTATATCTAGCAAGATATATTAGCTATGTCTTACCTTATCAGAAGGTCGGTTTCAAATCCTTTAAGCTCTCTCCACTTTGTGAACGCAAATACGTGGTTCACTCATGACACTGACACAAAAAGTAATTCCCATTCCGTATGTCCACAAAGCAAAAGTAAGTGTCTAAGATGTATAAAGTCTGGGTAAAAAGTATGAATTAGTAATGACATTTCAAACAAGTAGACAGCAGTACTCACTCTCTTTGCCTGCCCAACAGCTAGCAGTGAGGGAGATGTTGTCATGGTGGTTGCCTGTGCAGAGCATACCCCAGGTTTACCCGCACAAAATGTTTAGGCAGGGATTGAAAAAGTACCTAATTGTCATACTTCAGTAAAAGTAAAGATACCTCCATAGAAAATGATTCAAGTAAAAGTGAATGTCACCCAGTATTTTCTGTTTTTAAATGTCCAAAAGTATTTGGCTTTAAATATACTTATGTATCAAAAGAAAAAAAGTATAAATCATTTCAAATTCCTTATATTAACTAGATGGCACAATTTTCATTTTTTTTTTTTTACGGATCACTCAACACTCAGACATAATTTACAAACAAAGCATTTGTGTTTAGTGAATCCTCCAGATCAGAGGCAGGGGATGACCGGGGATATTCTCTTGATAAGAGCATGAATTGGACCATTTTCCTGTCCTGCTAAGCATTCCAAATGTAATGATTACTTTTGGGTATCAGGGAAAATGTATGGAGTAAAAAGTACACTACATGGCCATAAGTATGTGGAAACCTGCTTGTTGAACATCTCATTCCAATATCACGGGCATTAATATGGAGCTGGTCACCCCTTTGCTGCTATAACAGGCTTTCCACTAGATGTTGGAACAAGATTCCATTCACTGATGTTTGGCGATTAGGCCTGGCACTCAGTCAGCTTTCCAATTAATTCCAAAGGTGTTCGATGGAGTGCAGGCCAGTCAAGTTCTTCCACAAAAACAAACTATTTTTGTATGGACCTCGCTTTGTGCACAGGGGCATTGTCATGCTGAAACAGGAAAGGGCCTTCCCCAAACTGTTGCCATAAAGTTGGAAGAACAGAATCGTCTAGAATGTCCCTATATGCTATAGCGTCATAGGATTTCCCTTTACTGGAACTAAGGGGCCTAGACAGATCCATGAAAAACAGCCCCAGGCCATTATTCTTCCCCCACCAAACGCTACAGTTGGCACTATACAGTTGGCACTATGCATTCGGGAAGGTAGTGTATCCTTGCATCTGCCAAACCCAATTATGTCAATTGGACTGCCAGATGTCTGTCGGACTTCTTCTCCAGAGTCCAGTGGCAATAACCTTTACACCACTCCAGCCAATGCTTGGCATTGCGAATGATAATCTTAGGCTTGTGTAAGGCTGCTCGGCCATGGAAACCCATATCATGAAGCTCCCGACTAACAGTTATTGTGCTGACTTTGCTTCCAGAGGAAGTTTGGAACTAGGTAGTGAGTGTTGTAACCGAGGTCAGACGATTCAGCAATCCAAGGTTCCGTTCTGTGAGCTTTTGTGGCCTACCACTTCGCAGTTGAGCTGTTGTTGCTCCTGGACGTTTCCACTTCACAATAACAGCACTTATAGTTGACTGGGGTAGCTCTAGCAGGGCATACATTTGACCAACTGACTTGTTGAAATGGTGGCATCCTATGACGGTGCCATGTTGAAAGTCACTGAGCTCTTAAGTAAGGGCCATAGTATTGCCAACGTTTGTCTATGGAGAATGCATTGCTGTGTGCTCGATTTTATACACCTGTCAGCAACAGGTGTGGCTGAAACGGCTGAATCCACGAATTTGAAGTGGTTTGCACATACTTTTGGCCATGTAGTGTGTGACCAGACCTTCTTAAATAGTATTTGGGTATACCTGACCTATACAAAGACCCTCCTCATTGGTTTAGCCATAGCACAGTATACTGGCGCAAATGCTTTGTGACCAATTACATCAATTAAGGAGTTGGGGACATTTTACCCTGAATGCTTTGTGGATGTCAACAATGACATATTTGATGATTGTCCATCAGTACTCAGAAGTGTTTTATTTCATTTAGAACTGGTTGGGATATTATTAAATATAGGCATGCACCTTGTTTGATTTACAGAGACCAAAAAAGTCAGGGGGAAATGCTTGAATGGAGGAAACAGACTCAATCCCCTCTCATTAATCTCTGTTTGAAAACTCTATCAGACAGGATCAATATGTGACAGAAGTTAAGAATTCCTTCCAGTGTTCTTGACATTTATTTTGGGCTGGGCCGAGCACCATTTCACCACAGCACCACAGCCTGAATGTAGAACAGCCCAGCTCCATGTAAGGAGATGCTAAGTCACTAATGACACCATTCACTGCCCGCCACTTGTTACTGATGGATGGAAACGGAAAAAGGGACAATATTTTGAATTTGTGTCTTGTCAATGTATTACATCCATGCCTCTGAATTAAACATATACTGTATATGTAATATGTAGGTTAAAAGCATTTTGACATCTGTTAAAAAATACACAAATTGTACCCATCATAGCTTATTGTGCATGCTAAGATTCTGTATGTTAAAAGAATAGCTCCCCCAAATTGCAAAATTACACACTGGTTTCCTTACCCTGTAAGCAGTCTATGGACAAGGTATGACAGCAATCCATGGAACTAACTCTTTAAGTCTAAATCGTAGCATGCGTTCATGCACTATTCATTAATAAGCAGCCAAACCAACCCTCCCTACAGAAACCAACCCTCCCTACAGAAACCAACCCTCCCTACAGAAACCAATCCTTCCTACAGAAACCAACCCTCCCTACAGAAACCAACCCTCCCTACAAAATACACACAGCAACCATAATGCTCTCTCTAAACAGACCCAGTGGTAAGCCAAGAGGCCAAGGCAACTGAATTTATTACCTGCAATAGCATCTATGGCTTTAATTTTACACCCTACATTTATACTGCATAAATTCATTTCAATGTATAATTTATAAACACTTAAAAAACATTACTCTGAGAAGACGTTCATTGTAAATGGTGTAACATTTCAATTGAATAAGAAACAAGCAATGCAGCATTATATAACTGTCCCGCAGGGTAGTTTATCATAGTAAGTGTTACCGTATGCTTATTGTCTGGTCCCTGTGTCAACAAATAACATGAATAAAAAGAACACTGGAATATATCATCCAACCATGCTTGGGCTTAAAGGGCTTTTCTAAAGGTCTATATCTTTTCAGTACATTAAAAGAAGGAGAATTCTAACACACTTAATAAAACCGCAGCTTTAAAACAGGCCTGAGTAATGAAGGAACTAATCCCAGCGCTGTGAATGATCTTAAAAATCTGCCCAGATTTGTCTTTATTTAGGCCAAACATCTAAATACCACCCCAAGAGGAGACATTAGTTGGATGCACAAGAATTTATCAAGTTACGTTGACAAAGACCCTGTCTGTCTGTGTTTGTCAAATACTGTATTTGCATTTGATTGAATTCATGTTTTTTACAACAACATATGATAATCATTCAGATACATATTTATTGACTAGCCATAAGTCACATATTTATATTTTTTGTTGATGATGTCAATTTCACTCTTCATCATGCATCCCACTTTATCATATTTATGATAATGATTCCGGCATAAACCTGGACTACTATTTACTTGCGCATAGAAGCTATAAGGTCAAACCCATAGTTACATTATGAAAATCCCCTGCTTATATCATGTGATCTCCAGACCTCTTAGTGTGTTCTGTATGTATCAAAGCTTATTTTTGCTTGAGGATCAACCCTGCGATATGACCGAACACTGATTTGAATCAATGGCAATTGAACTGTGAAAGCAATAGGAAAAAAGTGTAATCATATGGCACAAATAATGAAAGACATAGGCAATCATAGCCAGACTAAAGCGCTCTTGTCAGTGGCGTGATGGGTCTGACAGAGTGCTGTGCATGTACCCTGTAATCCTATGACCCTATGATCCTGTGGATCAATGAGTCACAACTAGCCTGTGTCTGAGAGGACAACGGGGCAGTGGAGAGGCTCTGGGGGTGATTTTGGAGCCTCTCTGGATGATAGTTCACTCAGCCGGACTCTTGGGCTTTCCCACATGACACTTTTGGCCAGACTTATTGTGACAGATTGATGCTTGTCCGCTACTGCCCCCCAAAAATATAACCGATGCAGCTATGGAACACAGCTTCATTGATATGTAATGTAATTGGAGGATGATACATTGTTTGAGCTGCACTTTGTCTTTACAGGAGTGCTAGCAGCCGTAGTGAAACTCTGACTCCAACCAACTATGGCAACTGCTTGGCATCTCACCGTAAGGCGCTACAGAGGGTAGTGCGTATGGCCCACTGGGGCCAAGCATCCTGACATCCAGGACCTATGTACTTGGCGGTGTCAGAGGAAGGACCCCAAAAAATTGTCAAAGACTCCAGTCACCCAAGTCATATACTGTTCTCTCTGCTATCGCATGGCAAGTGGTACCAGAGCGCCAAGTCTTGGACCAAAAGGCTCATTAACAGCTACGACCCCCAAGCCCCCTCCCTCCTTAAATGGCCAACCGGACTATTTACATTGACCCCCCCCCTTGTTTTTACACTGCTGCTACTCGCTGTGTATTATCTATGCATAAACACTTTACAAATTACCTCAACTAACCTGTACCCCGCACATTGACTCGGTACCAGTACCCCCTGTATATAGCCTCGTTATTGTTATGTACGTTTCTTGTGTTACTGTTAGAATAGTTTTTTTTGTTTATTTAGTAAATATTTTCTTATTTCTGTTTCTTGAACTGGATTGTTGGTTAGGGGCTTGTAAGTAAGAATTTCACGGTAAAGTCTATTGTATTCAGCGGCATGTGATACATAGAATTTAATTGGATTTGATTTGACAAACAGTGCCAGCTGCCAACTTCTGCTAACTATCCTGTAAAGAATCCAGCTTTCCACAGCCAATGTAAAATAGTGTTTCACTCAAAGACCACAATACTTGACTACAGACTTCCAAAGACTTGAAAATTGAAGAATTGTTTGTCTGACTGTCAGAACTCTCCCATCTTTCTCAAGGAAATGTATTTTCCTCCCATCTCTTTTGATGTGGTAGTTGAAATCACTTCAACTTTGGAACTGCAGCATCTTGCTTCTTACATCATTAAAATCTACATTCAAACAGAAAAGTAAGTTTTTTAAAAATCACAGCACATAAAAACTCTCCCTCTCATTATAGGACCAATGTAACAGTTACGACGACCATACCTGGTCCCTACAAAGTACAAACAGGAGACATACTGATCCAAACAGTGGTTCTGGAAGACGATTGAGGCAGGGGGCTGCAGTGTAGTGACGGGAGGACGGATGGGGGGAGAGAGGAAAGGGGGCAGCGATGCACAAACAAATACCTCTTTAGCATTCTACACAGCACTCCTCTGCAGCGTGTTTGGTTTCCAGGCAGCACTGCATTATTAATATACACATATCCCCGGGCCTCCCTCCCACCCCTGGAGCATAGGGGAGAGGGTGGGGACAGAGAAAGGGGGGGAGATAGGAAGAGAGGAGACACAAGAGGAAGAGAATGAACGAGAGAGAAATTAAGAGGGTGGAAAGGAAAGAGAGGGAATGAGAGGGATGGAGGAAGTAGACAGAGAGAAGTGGTGTAGAGGTGCTGGGAGGGTGGATTGGGAGCATTCTCTCTCTCTCTCTCTCTCTCTCTCTCTGTGTGTGTAATTAACAAAGTCAGACGTGTTTGGAACGCCAAGAACCTGGCAGTCGGTGCACAGAGAGAGAGATAAAGATTCCAATTTCCCCAGCCACTGACATCATAAGGAACACTCTGTCGCCACTCACAGATTGGCATCAAGTATGCCTGACATTGCATCCCAGACTGCACCGCCACAGCCCAAGGAAAATGCTAAGAGTTAACCTGTGGCAGCCCAAAAGAGGTTCTGAAGCTAGCACATTCCCAACCATGCTCTTTTAATTCCTGCTTATTAGAGACATCATTTCCTATTCAACGTAGCCCGGTCCCAAGTAATTAATTCTTGGTGGGTCCAAACTCTGCGGGTTGGCCCCTCTGTGATCTGGTGTCTGTACATGAAGTAGTCAGTAGTGCACAGGGGGTGAGAGGTCACTCTGGCATAAAACTCTGACCACACGGCTCCACAGGGAGCATTCTGGAGCACTCCCTGTTCTATCTTCTTTAAATAAAACTCTGCAACCTTAGTTTGTTTTTTCTCTCTCTCCAGCATTGGACTCCAGCTCAATTTATTCTCATTTTGCTTGGCAATGCAATTGTTTAGCAAACCCACAGAGGATATCGATACCCATTATCTTTTGCGTTTTATTCCATTTGAGTGAACGAAAACAACAACTACAAATATTTGAGGTGGGAGACTGATGCTGTTAAGTGTCTCTGGTGGGTGACTTGACCAATCAAGCGGTTGAGCTGACACCTTTTCACTCACACTGCAGTGGTGAAGCGAGACAGGCAGAGATGGTGAGAGGGAGAGTGACATCATCTTTTCAAGAGTCAAATTGGATTTGCTTAAGGGGGACTTTGCAGGGTTGTACATAGACTCCACAGTAACACTGACTCACATCCCCTACAGCTGGGTAGCTACAATACCACTGCGGTGTCTTGTATATGACTTTAAAAAGCATGGAACCAGTAAGGGTAAAAGGTCAGGGGCTCCATGCAGTCCTTCCTAACACCTTCAGAGTTCACACTGCTATCTATCCATTGCCATAGCACACTACAGCTTAGGTGACACAATACAATCACCAAGTGCTGTTGGCTGTTCCGACCCGAGTTAAGCGCAAGCAAATGTAACTTTTTATGCACTTTTTTCTCTATGTGTATTCTGAACTTGAACTTAAGCATGATAATGGCATGCTATTCACCTACTATTCATTTGGGGTGGAGTTAAAACATACTTGAAGGTGTGGCGGAGGTGTGTCTACAGATAAGCCGTGTTCTGACCTTGACTTAATTCCCTCATAATTTCAAGCAACCTGTCAGTTCCAAATGGAATAAAACATTTTTTTTTTCAATTTAAGCACCATTCTCAATGCACTGTAATCTCTTTTACCTCAGGATCGCTGGAGACAAATGGAAAAACTGAAAAACTGGCATCAAACTGAAGCATATCAACAAACTCAGCAAAAAAAGAAACGTCCTCTCACTATCAACTGCGTTTATTTTCAGAAAACTTGAACATGACAAGATTCAACAACTGAGACATAAACTGAACAAGTTCCACAGACGTGACTAACAGAAATGGAATAATGTGTCACTGAACAAATGGGGGTCAAAATCAAAAATAACAGTCAGTATGTGGTGTAGCCACCAGCTGCATTAAGTACTGCAGTGCATCTCATCCTCATGGACTGCACCAGATTTGTCAGTTCTTGCTGTGAGATGTTACCCCACTCTTCCACCAAGGCACCTGCAAGTTCCCAGACCATTCTGGGGGGAATGGCCCTAGACCTCACTCTCCGATCCAACACGTCCCAGACGTGCTCAATGGGATTGAGATCCGAGTTCTTCGCTGGCCATGGCAAAACACTGACATTCCTGTTTTGCAGGAAATCATGCACTGCACAAGCAGTATGGCTGGTAGCATTGTCATGGTGGAGGGTCATGTCAGTATGAGCCTGCAGGAAGGGTACCACATGAGGGAGGAGGATGTCTTCCCTGTAACGCAAAGCGCTGACAACAAGCTCAGTACGATGATGCTGTGACATTCCACCCCAGACCATGAAGGACCCTCCACCTCCAAATCGATCCCGCTCCAGAGTACAGGCCTCGGTGTAATGCTTATTCTTTAGATGATAAGTGCGAATCCGACCATCACCCCTGGTGAGACAAAACTGTGACTCGCCAGTAAAGAACACTTTTTGCCAGTCCTGTCTGGTCCAGCGACGGTGGGTTTGTGCCCATAGGTGACGTTGTTGCCGGTGATGTCTGGTGAGGACCTGCCTTACAACAGGCCTACAATCCCTTAGTCCAGCCTTTCTCAACCTTTTGCAGACAGTCTGAGCACTGATGGAGGGATTGTGCATTCCTGGTGTAACTCGGGCAGTTATTGTTGCCATCCTGTACCTGTCCCACAGGTGTGATGTTCGGATGTACCGATCCTGTGCAGGTGTTGTTACACGTGGTCTGCCACTGCGAGGATGATCAGCTGTCCGTCCTGTCTCCCTTTAGCGCTGTCTTAGGCGTTTTACAGTACGGACATTGCAATTTATTGCCCTGGCCACATCTGCAGTCCTCATGCCTCCTTGTAGCATGCCTATGGCATGTTCACGCAGGGATCCTGGGCATCTTTCTTTTAGTGTGAGTAGAAATGCCTCTTTAGTGTCCTAAGTTTTCATAACTGTGACCTTAATTGCCTACTGTCTGTAAACTGTTAGTGTCTTAACGACTGTTCCACAGGTGCATGGTCATTAATTGTTTGTGGTTCATTGAACAAGCATGAGAAACAGTGTTTAAACCCTTTACAATGAAGATCTGTGAAGTTATTTGGATTTTTACGAATGAAGTTCATGAAATGCTAGGCTTATAACTTGCAGGGAGGACATTTGTAGACCCAACTATAGGCTTCTGTAGCCAAGCGCAAATGACAGTATAACCTACTGAGTTGATTTATGATTTCTAGAATGTACAGTATTGATTATATGTCCAGAATTTTCTCTGTATTTTTTTATAATTTGTATCGTGTTAAATATTAGCCACTATCGGTAGGCACCGTCAGTTATAACTGTTAGTTTCCTTACATTTTGCATCATTCCATTACATCATTGGTTTACTTTTTCTGTGGTTGTTCCTGAGGATCACTAGTATTAGCAGATCATATTAGGTTAACATATTACAAGTAGTGCAATAACTTCGAAAATGAAGCCTATTTGTGTGACGCCCTGATCTGTTTCACCTGTCCTTGTGATGATCTCCACCCCCTTCCAGGTGTCGCTTATTATCCCCGGTGTAGTTATCCCTGTGTTTCCTGTCTCTCTGTGCCAGTTTGTCTTGTTTTGCCAAGTCAACCAGGGGTTTTCCTAGCTCCTGTTTTTCCCAGCCTCTGTTTTTTTCCTAGCCTTCCTGGTTTTGACCCTTGCCCGCCGTGATGCCGAATCCACCTGCCTGACCACTCTGCCTGTTCTGACCTCAAGCCTGCCTATCCCCTTGTACTGTTTGGACTCGGACCTGATCACTGAACCCCTGACTGTCCTGACCTCGACCCTGCCTATCGCCTGGTACTGTTTGGACTCTGACCTAGTTTATGAACTCTCGCCTGTCCCCGACCTGCCTTTTGCCTACCCCTTTTGTTATAATAAATATCGGAGTTCAACCATCTGCCTTCTGTGTCTGCATTTGGGTCTTGCCTTGTGCCCTTATAATTTGAATCATTATGGAACGCAGACCATACGTAGCAATTTAAACCTGGAGCCTGGCGCACGGTTCACGACACGACGACTGGACCGTTTCCATTACAGTTCCATAATTAGAGGATTATTAGAGTAGATTTATAACTATTGGTCAACCTCTATTGTACACTTTCCAATAGTTCATTGACTGAACAATTGAATATGGCAACTTTCAGAATGAATCAAACCACTGAATGTTTGATTCACATTATATTTTGTGCTTAAAGAACCTGTTTTACTCATAAAAAATGTCCAAACCCTATATAACATAAAATATCTGAGTATTTGCGGTAAAGGAGAGTCGGACCAAAATGCAGCGTGGTATTCTTGATACATGTTATAGGACGATGAAAAAACGAACAATACAAAAACAATAAACGTAACGAGAAAACCTAACAGCCTATAGTGGTGCACAAACAAACAGAGACAGGAACAATCACCCACCCCACTCAAAGAATATGGCTGCCTAAATATGGTTCCCACTCAGAGACAACGATAAACACCTGCCTCTGATTGAGAACCACTCCAGACAGCCATAGACTATGCTAGAAAACCCCACTAAGCCACAATCCCAATACCTACGAAAAACCCCAAGACAAAACACACCACACAAAAAACCCATGTCACACCCTAGCCTGACCAAATTAATAAAGAAAACACAAAATACTAAGACCAGGACGTGACAGTATTTTTCAATCTACCAATTGGTGCTGAAAAGAAGACGAATATGCATGTATTTACATGGCTTTCTTTCATTGATCACTAATATTCTGATTTGTTGTCTCCATATCCTCATATATTCTTATTAATTCTTATTAAAGGTGCACCAAATTTAAAGGGATGGCTTTAGATAAAGCTGCACATGTAAAATGGAGCCCTCAATATTAATTGCAAGACCTACAGTATTTACATGTGGGCTGTCTGAAGGAACATGACTTTGCTGAGGGGTGGTACATACAGTACCAGTCAAAAGTTTGGACACACCTACTTAATCAAGGGTTTTTCTTTATTTTTACTATTTTCTACATTGTAGAAAAATATTGAAGACATCAAAACTACAAAATAACATAGTTGTGTGGGTCATTGTCCTGTAGAAAAACAAAATGATAGTCCCACTAAGCGCAAACGAGATGGGATGGCTTATCGCTGCAGAATACTATGGTAGCCATGCTGATTAAGTGTGCCTTGAGTTCTAAATCACTGACAGTGTCACCAGCAAAGCACCCCACACCATCACACCTCCTCCTCCATGCTTCACAATGGGAACCACACATGCGGAGATCGTCCACTTACCTACTCTACGTCTCACAAAGACACGGCGTTTGGAAACAGAACATTTCAAATGTGTACTTATCAGACCAAAGGACAGATTTCCACCAGTCTAATATCCATTCCTCATGTTTCTTGGCCCAAGCAAGTCTCTTCTTATTATTGGTGTCCTTTAGTAGTGGTTTCTTTGCAGAAATTCAACCATGAAGGCATGATTCACGCAGTCTCCTCTGAACAGTTGATGTTGAGATGTGTCTGCTAATTGAACTCCGTGAAGCATTTATTTGGGGTTCAATTTCTGAGGCTTGTAACTCTAATGAACTTATCCTCTGCAACAGAGGTAACTCTGAGTTCTGTGGCGGTCCTCATGAGAGCCAGTTTCATCATAGTGCTTCATGGTTTTTGCGACTGCACTTGAAGAAACTTTCAAAGTTCTTAAAATTCTCCGCATTGACTGACCTTCATGCCTTAAAGTAATGATGGACTGTCGTTTCTCTTTGCTTGTTTGAACTGTTCTTGCCTTAATATGGACTTAGTCTTTTACCTAATAGGGTTATCTTCTATATACCACCCCTACCTTGGAACAACACAACTGACTGGCTCAAAAGCATTAAGAAGGAAAGAAATTCCACAAATTAACTTTTAACAGGGCACACCTGTTAATTGAAATGCATTCCAGGTGACTACCTCATGAATCTGGTTGAGATAATGCCTCGAGTGTGCAAAGCTGTCGTCAAGGCAAAGGAATCTCAAATATAACATATACACTAACATAAACACTTTTTGGTTACTACTTGATTCCATATGTGTTATTTCATAGTTTTGATGTCTTCACTATTATTGTACAATATAGAAAATCATTTAGAATAAAGTAAAACCCTGGTACTGGTATTTGACTGGTACTGTAACCTTTCCATGGTCATTAGCCTATCATGATTTGTAATGCCTGACTGACAACCAATTCTCAGGCTGAAGTCCAATGGGGAGATCATTTTAATTGTTGCTTCACCTCGTACTAAGTACTACGTCTCAGCCTTGACAGTGTAATGCAGTGCCTCACTAATGTCATTCTTGTTTATCTTCATCGCCTGTCAATGGGACAAGCTTATGATCATGTTAAATGCCGTTTTGGGTCACTGCAAATCATAGCTCAGTGAATATATTTTGACAGAGAAACATTCTGTGTTTAACCTGTTTACAGTAACCCATGTGGTTAAGCATTTCTCCTAGAAAATAATGGCAAATGTTACCAGCTTGTGCTGAGAGGGCTACTGATTGGATGGAGTACAGTGGAGTAGAGTCCCCTGCCCAACAGTAGGCTAAATGGAGAGACATGCCTTTATCTTCAAGACATAAAATAAAATAATCCATAAACATTAGCCTGTGTGTCAATCTGCTTATGCTACTTAAAGGATGACTCAGCGATGCACAAAGTCAACAGAATTAGTGGTCAATTTCCGCAAAAACGAAGAGCGTTAAAGTGAAAGGTTAAACTCCAGTAGCTACTACGTTGTATCAGTGTGACGCGTACCCATGCACATGCACAGTTACTATGTGTGACCGTGTGACAGCAAAGTCTTGCGTCGCGGTCATCGCATTACCTGATGCTATGTCATAACGCTGAGTCTACCTTAAACCCTTCTCTGAAACAATTATATCATTGACTTCTATACATGCCAGGAACATAAACAAATGTGGTTAGAGTGTCCGCCATGAGATTGGAAGGTTGGGAGTTTGATCCCCGGCCGAGTCATACCAAAGACTGTAAAAATGTGACACAATGCCACTCTGCTTGGCACTTAGCGTTAACGGATACAGTGGGGAGAACAAGTATTTGATACACTGCCGATTTTGTAGGTTTTCCTACTTACAAAGCATGTAGAGGTCTGTAATTTTTATCATAGGTACTCTTCAACTGTGAGAGACGGAATCTAAAACAAAAATCCAGAAAATCACAAATAATTTTAAAGTAATTAATTAGCATTTTATTGCATGACATAAGTATTTGATACATCAGAAAAGCAGAACTTAATATTTGGTACATACGTTTCCTGTAGTTCTTGACCACGTTTGCACACACTGTAGCAGGGATTTTGGCCCACTCCTCCATACAGACCTTCTCCAGATCCTTCAGGTTTTGGGGCTGTCGCTGGGCAATACGGACTTTCAGCTCCCTCCAAAGATTTTATATTAGGTTCAGGTCTGGAGACTGGCTAGGCCACTCCAGGACCTTGAGATGCTTCTTACGGAGCCACTCCTTAGTTACCCTGGCTGTGTGTTTCGGGTCGTTGTCATGCTGGAAGACACAGCCACGACCCATCTTCAATGCTCTTACTGAGGGAAGGAGGTTGTTGGCCAAGATCTCGCGATACATGGCCCCATCCATCCTCCCTTCAATACGGTCTCATCAGACCACATGACCTTCTCCCATTACTCCGCTGGATCATCCAGATGGTCATTGGCAAACTTCAGACGGGCCTGGACATGCGCTGGCTTGAGCAGGGGGACCTTGCATGCGCTGCAGGATTTTAATCCATGACGGCGTAGTGTGTTACTAATGGTTTTCTTTGAGACTGTGGTTCCAGCTCTCTTCAGGTCATTGACCAGGTCCTGCCGTGTAGTTCTGGGCTGATCCCTCACCTTCCTCATGATCATTGATGCCCCACGAGGTGAGATCTTGCATGGAGCCCCAGACCGAGGGTGATTGGCCGTCATCTTGAACTTCTTCCATTTTCTAATAATTGCGCAAACAGTTGTTGCCTTCTCACCAAGCTGCTTGCCTATTGTCCTGTAGCCCATCCCAGCCTTGTGCAGGTCTACAATTTAACCCTGATGTCTTTACACAGCTCTCTGGTCTTGGCCATTGTGGAAAGGTTGGAGTCTGTTTGATTGAGTGTGTGGACAGGTGTCTTTTATACAGGTAACGAATTCAAACAGGTGCAGTTAATACAGGTAATGAGTGGAGAACAGGGGGGCTTCTTAAAGAAAAACTAACAGGTCTGTGACCATTCTTACTGGTTGGTAGGTGATCAAATACTTATGTCATGCAATAAAATGCTAATTAATTACTTAAAATCATACAATGTGATTTTCTGGATTTTTGTTTTAGATTCCGTCTCTCACAGTTGAAGTGTACCTATGATAAAAAGTACAGACCCCTACATGCTTTGTAAGTAGGAGAACCTGCAAAATCGGCAGTGTATCAAATACTTGTTCTCCCCACTGTATACTGTAAATAATGATGACATGGTCATTTTCTGGCCCAAACAATGGGAGTTGTTTTGGAAGGCAGGCATTCTGCTTATCGCTGTATACCCTTGTGGACAGATTTTCTGCCCATAAGAAGATATATTGGGCGTGAGGCCCTGCGAGGTGGTGTACTTGTACATCAAGCTGCCTCACACCAAGGCATGTGCAAGGCTACTTACATAAAACAGCCTTCATACTTTCAGGATTTGACAGGGGCCTATACTGTTAGCTCTGGAATTCCTGATGAAGCACAGAGCGGTAGCATAATGTAATGAACACACTAATAGCTGCATCCACTCATCACTTTAATTGCAGCGAGACAAAGTCCCACTGATGGTGCACCCAGATTGAGCCCTCAAAGTTCTCCAGCATGGTAGATACATCTAGGCCCACCAATGAATAATCAACCTCTCATAATCCACATTCCAGAGATAAAGACACTATTTTAAGCATTTAGATGTTGAATATTCCATCAAAAGCTATTTTTGGGGGCACCTGTACAGTAATCATGTCTTCCAACAACCATCTGAGTAAGAAGCTGGCATGGTCCCTGCTCTCCAAGAACATCCCTTTTATGAAGCAGGAAATGTTCATTCAATTCATTGCAGGATTTGCAAGTTTTTTATTTGTTCTGATTCAATTATTAAACACAATCGGAAAGTGTTCCTTCTTCCATTTACAGATACAATTTAATAAAATTACAGCCATAAATAGTGTTTTCTCCAAAATGACAAACTTCTAATGAGCTCACTCACTTGTTGAACACCCACTCAAAATATTGAACATGTAACTTCAGAAGATGTACAATGGAAAACATCCACCAAAATGAACACAGAAAGTCCTAGAGTCTGTCTTCTACAGACAAATTACTGAACACACAGCTATCAGAGAGACAGAGCCAGACCAATAAATGGATTCATAAACATTGTGACACATACATTTCAAAGAGCTCTCCTCTCCAGTGACATTTAACGCTGCCTCTCCTGTGCACCTCACAGAAAATAGGGGATGATAAGGACACTTTTAATTATTTCTGCCACCGTTTTTTCCATCCCTTCCTCTTCTTCTCCTTCAAATAAAAATGATAACAGTTTCCCCAATGGCGATCCTGTGTTTATAGCAAGAGGAAGAAACAATGTAATTAGTTATTCGATTTGTTTTATTGCGCCTGTCTCTCCTTCACTTTCTCACTTTCTCTCTCTTATCCTCTCCCTCTCTCTCTGTCTGTCTCTCTCCCTCTCTTACACAAATGCCTCTGGTGATGTGACAAGGTCCTGATTGTTGTGATTTATGCAAGTGTTTTAATTTGCTGTCAGTGAGAGGCATTCAGATTGCAGGCATCTCGAGCATTCCTCAGGCTGCTAAACAAACCCATCCCCTTCTCTCATGTTCCCCCTCTCATCCCCCTAACCGGTAGGCCTATCTCTGTTCCTACCACCTGCTGTTACTGTTCCCTCAGTAGTCACACAGTTCCTCCATGGCTGTCCTTGACCTTGACATGGATGTGCTGCTAAACTGAGCCTGTTAAAGAATGCCCGGGATTGTATGAAGCTCATTTTGAGTGTGGGTGAAAGAAATGTTGGGGGAGAGAGAAGAAAAAGGCATATTGTCTGTGTTTCCCTTAGGTACATAAAGCATTAATGTAAACGGTTACTGGAAGCTTTTATATTGCATACAGAAATGCAGAGAATAAGATGTTTCAGGGAATTTAAGTTTCCCAGTATGTTAGAATAGGAGAACGGAATAGGCATTAGACTTGAATTGCTTTAGAAAGCTAATACTGTGCCAAAATATGGTTAATTAAACAGAAATACAGAGAAATAATTTGAGTTTTTAAAATGGTGCTAAATTGTTTTCAGCTTTTTGTTAATGCAGTTGAACACCAGAAGGCATGTTAATAACGTTGTTTTGCACAACCTCAAGTGTACAATTGCTTTTCTACAACTGGTTACCAATTAAACCCCCCTAGAGTCTACATCTAATTAGCATCATAATAAATCAGTCAGTTTAAGCTAGAGATATGTGTTTGTCAGACCATGAGACATCCCGAAAGTCGGTCTTCTCACAAAATCGTCTGTTTGGGCTACAAACTAATATGACCCCTCTGCGGAAAAGTGAGACTCTCTCGAACACATACATGTCTGAAGGTCCCCTGGGTACCAGTTGAGAAAATTGATAGGCCTATAATGGAGACTGTTTAGTGCCAAAAACATGTCAAATAAAAAAATAACAAAATATGTTTCCTCATCTTTATTATATCTCTCAGATATAGGACAGACACTTCAGAATAAGCTTAATTTTGAAAAAAAAATGTGGGACAATACGTTGTTCCAGGTAGAGAATCTGTTGTTGGTACCACTTTTAATGACATACAAATTATAAAGGCTTCATAAAGTTTTCATAAAGCACTCAACAACACAACATAAATGTGTTACAAGTCATCTATAACCTCATGTCATGCTTTATAAGTGGTTCATAATTGTGTCATAACTGTGTGGCATAACCACCAATGTCAAATGTGACATAACCTACTATGTCAATATTACATAAACCTATGCTTTACAAATGGTTGCATAAGCAAATCCTATTAAATTGAGGCTTCACACAGCATTTATAACCCTGGCATGCATCTTGGTAGAGCATTGCAACGCCAGGATATTAGTTTCAATTCCCAGTACCCCCCCCCCCCCCCGTACGTAAAAATGTATTCTTGCATGACTGTTATTAGCTTTGGATAAAAGTGTCTGCTAAATTGTATATATTATATTATATTTCACTAAAACATTTCTAGGATGGCCCAACCTCTTTCCCTCTTGGGTGCATAGTCAATATTGGACCTGACCTCAACTTCCCCCAAAATGCTGTACTGCAGGATGACAGTGTTGGCACACACAGGAAGAAAAAAAACACTGGTAGTGCCTTTTAAAATCAGTTTTTTACTCTTTTTTATATATAAAACAAAAACATTGGATTTGCTGTGTTCACAACAATGCTTAAACCACATCAGGGGGTGACTTTTGAGGTCTGGGAAAAATCTAAGAATTTTTTTTGGTGTGTGTGTGTGTATTTTCTCTTAATTCAGTGAGCATGCCCTGCACTGTTGTTTGGTTATCTGGTTTTCTGTAATGCAGTGAGCTCACATATGTGATTTGGGCCGTCAACGTAATGGGTGGAGTAAAAGGTCAGCAGTATTATTCAGAACCCCATGAAATGACACCATATACATTCTACAGACCCTCCTGTGTATTCCCTACTATACTTTAACTGAGGCACCCAGAATAGTTCTTACTCTAGGCAAATACAGTGAGGCAAAAAAGTATTTAGTCAGCCACCAATTGTGCGAGTTCTCCCACTTAAAAAGATGAGAGAGGCCTGAGAAAACAAATTCCTGAAAATCACATTGTACGATTTTTAATGAATTTATTTGCAAATTATGGTGTTTTGTCACACAACACACTGCCACAGATGTCTAGAGTTTTGAGGGAGTGTGCAATTGGCATGCTGAATGCAGGAATGTCCACCAGAGCTGTTGCCAGATAATTTAATGTTCATTTCTCTACCAGAAGCTGCCTCCAACCTTCGATGGCTACTGGCATGCTGGAGATGTCACGGTTGTTCAAAAGAGAGGACCAAGGTGCAGCGTGGTGAGCGTGCATTTTCTTTCTTTTCATCTAAATGACGCCAAACAAAACACTAAAAACTACAAAAACAAACTGTGAAGCTCAAAAGCAAAGTGCTCTGAACAGAGTCGACTTCCCACAAACTCAGGTGGGAAAAAGGGTACCTAAGTATGGTTACCAATCAGAGACAACGATAGACAGCTGTCCCTGATTGAGAACCATACCCGGCCAAACACAAATAAATAGAAAACATAGAATGCCCACCCCAACTCACGCCCTGACCAAACCAAAATAAAGACATAAAAAGGATCTCTAAGGTCAGGGCGTGACAGGAGATGTGTGCTCTATCAGGCAGATGGCAGACAGCGTGTATGGTGTTGTGTGGGCGAGCGTTTTCCTGATGTCAATGTTGTGAACAGAGTGCCCCATGGTGGCGGTGGGGTTATGGTATGGACAGGCAGGAATAAGCTACGGACAACAAATACAATTGTATTTTATTGATGACAATTTGAATGCTGTGAGATACCGTGACGAGATCCTGAGGCCCATTGTCATGCCATTCATCCACCGCTATCACCTCATGTTTCAACATGATAATGCACGGCCAAATGTTATAAGGATCTGTACACAATTCCTGGATGCTGAACATGTCCCAATTTTTCCATGGCCTGCATACTCACCACACATGTCACCCACAGAGCATGATTGGTCTGCTCTGCATCAACGTGTATGACCGCGTGTTCCAGTTCCCACCAATATCCAGCAACTTTACACAGCCATTGAAGAGGAGTGGGACAACATTCCACAGGCCACAGACAACAGCCTGAAGGAGATGTTTCACACTGCATTGGGACAATTATGGTCACACCAGATACTGACTGTTTCTTTATCCACACCGCTGTATCTGTATTCCCAGTCATGTGAAATTAGCCAAATTAATTTGTTTCAACTGACTGATTTCCTTACAAAGAACTGTAACTCAATAAAATCCTTGAAATTGTTGCATGTCGCGTTTATATTTTTGTTCAACGTAACTGCATTGCTGTACTTTTGAAACTTAATGTATTTGTATTGTTTTAAACATGTACAAATAAAATGAAATGTATGGTTTAATCATGTCTTTAATGTTTATTTGTTTTAGCTGTTAGTGATAATTCCCTAAGTGTTAATACATTTGTGTTTACATAAGGAAGCCTTTATGTATGTGTTATGAATGACCAAAGATGTCTGACTTCATAGTAAGTACAGTGTCATATGAGACAAGGCATTTATGTATGTGTTATGAATGACCAAAGGTGTCTGACCTAATAGTAAATACAGGGTCATATGATATAAGGCATGTATGTACATGTTATAAATATCAAAGTACAATTAAGTACAGCGTCATGTGATATAGATATAGAGTCTTTCTGGATGTGTTATGAATGACCGAAAGTATCTCACTTCAAACTAAGTATTACCGGACACTACATGTATTCAATAAATAGGTTATTAACATTCTGCTGATTTATGAAGGTTCGCTCATGATCCATAGGTTACTGTAGGGTGTGAGAGGTATTTAAATGGGTTGATGGACCTGCAAAGTTTGTGTACTGAGGAAAATGTAATTAGGTTCCAGAAGACAGACACATTCAATTTCTTTAGGTTGGGGGCTTTCATCAAGTTAAGTGTTTCTTGCTGTAACGTTGTCCCTAGACTATTGCACACACAGCACATATAAGGCTTGGATATTAACCATTCGAAGTTGGCCTTAGTGGGACTAACCATAGAATTCTATAGGAGTGACCTCACTGAGTAAAGTATTTGTCATCGTCACTAAACACAGTGAAAAAGTCATAATTATGGCTAAACCCTGCACATTTCCACAATGTATCTTCTTAAAATTTGATTTGAAATCTAACCACAAGTAATGAAGGGCAAGTTTGATGCGTTTGTCCACCAGATCTGTGGAAGTGTCTGGGAACAAGATTTGGTGTAATGTGACTAACCTGACGTCATATTAAAGCTTATGCCATTCTTCAGCGTAACATGTCACCCTTTATAAAGCACATGTTTATGTCATATTCAACATAGTGGGTTATGTCACATTTCACATTGGTGATTGTGTCACACAGTTATGCCACATTTATGAACCCTTTATAAAGCATGGCATATGGTTATAGATGCTTTGTAGCACATTTATGCAGTGCTTATGAAGCCATTATAAGCTGAACATAATTTAAAGAGGAACCCTGTTGGGTCAATGAATTTGTATGGGCTAATAGCAGTAAGGCCATATTTTCTTTTGATACTTCAAAATCAAATAGCTAAAGGATCCTTGGTATGATCTTTTACATGTTTTTATTTTTATAAATGTGACTCATATCAGGAAACTCAGCGTATGTCACACATCACTACTTCACAGGAGAGTCATTTGAACGTAAACAGTTACTTTTTTATCCCAATTTTTGGGGGGGCAGAAATGCCTTCTGGAAAATGTGAACTTTCATGTGCTTTAATAACAAACGTGTATTCCATCTGTAAATACGGATGGAATACCAAACAAGATGTTGCTAAAAGTTTTGCTACTTTTCTAAACAACAGTGACGACCTGAATTTAGCAAACGCTATAGATAGATCAGTTGGAAAAAGAGATGGGCTAATCTCTGCACATGCCACATAAACAAGATGGCGCCAACAGAGATAGTCGCCTCGCTTCGAGTCCTTAAGTTTTTTTCTGCACTGTTGGAACTAGAGGCACAAGCATTTCCCTACACTTGCATTAACATCTGCTAACCATGTGTTTGTGACAAATAAAATGTGATTTGATTTGATGGTCAGTGTAAACCGGAGTGACTTGAAACAATGTTCGCCAAACAAGATGTAGCTACAAACAAAACAGAGTTAAATGATTCCAGTCTGCCGTGAAGCGTTCATCCATGTATGCGGGTAAGAGGCTAGCTACATTTTGTAAGAAAGTCATCTTCATTGCAAGTTAAAGCGTACTGTTCGCTAGCTAGCAAATATTAGCTTGCTGGCTCACTAGCTAACGTTATGTGTATGTTCTTTGTAGAAATATTATTCTAATCAGAAATCCATTTGCATTGCTAGTCATAGCCTAATGTTAGCTAGCTAAAATTGAACCTAGTTGGTTAGCTCTTTAGCTACCTGCAGATTCATATTATAGATATGACAATATTTGTATTGGTAGTAGTATGAGTTGGGATTATGCCGGTTCATTGTTTAGCTAGCCAGCTAGGTATCTACTTACATGTCTAAACAAAAGATCCATCAAGTTAGCCAGGTGTGTCTGGGTGTGATTACAGACATCAATTGTATTTCATAAACATGTGTACATGTCTAGACATAGTGACCCATCCACTTAGCTAGATGTGGCTGGGGGGTGGTTATAGCATTTCCTTCATATTCCATCAATTTAGAGAAGTGTGTCGGGTAAGCGTCATCTAATAATTTAAAATATTTGTTAAACATTTTAATCTGGACACCTTCTGTTTTTGATATTGCTACTATGCAAGTAACCATTTCACTGTACCGTTTACATGTTCTGTATCCTGTCCATGTGAGAAATAGACTTAGATTTGATTTGATATAGTGTGTATTTACCAGAAAAGTGAATGTGAAGAACAACATGACCTGCACAGAGCTTTTGTATCCTGAATCAGCACCATGAACAGGGCTTTTGTATTTTGAATCAGGACCATGGACAGGGCTTGACTATGATGTATCTCCACAGAGGGTTGTGTTTGTTAGTGTGGCCTGCACAGACTGTATTGACAGGAACAGGACATTTCTGTCACACAGGCAGTCTGGACTGGGCGACCCCCAGTCACAGATAGACATTGCCCTTTCACCTATACAGCCACATGGTCCCACACTCCCTCTGAGAACCATCTGGTTCACGATAAGGCAGGAGGCACTGTTAGTTTCAGGAACCATTGTTCTCAGAAACATTTGGATTTTGTCTGCAGCCTCGCAAACATTTCCATATAATAACTACATTTTAATCTTATGAGATAATCTTTTAACCCAGTGTGGTTTTAAGTTGGTTAGTTCAGTGTTCCCTTTCTTTTCAAGAGAGACTTCCCTCCAGATACAAGAAATTTACTCAAATCAATCTCTAGAAAAGATTTGGTGTGTTGCCCATTTTTGCTTATCTCTAATTTTACATGTTGTTATTTTACTCTCCAACAGCTAGTTGGCTGAAAATAACTTTTCAACATTTCAGCTCGCTCAGCTCAGCTAAACTATTAGAAGCAATTCCTTACATATCTGTTCTCCTCTCCATGTTGTTCTGCTGTGTGTTTCCCCTCATCCACCATCGTTTAGCCCATTTCTTAATCAACCGCAACCCCAAGATTAATAAACTGCAAAGAACAATCCAATCAACCACTAATAATAACAGACCAATTAAAATATAATCCATTAATCCTTCACCTTTAATATGCATATCACATTTTCCCTTTGATTCTCCCATGTCGTGACAATCCATAATGATCATGAATCTCTTCTCAAGGGCACTCTGATGAAGGCATCAAGTAGACACACAAAACAGGTACTTTTTTATGTGTATAGATGATGTAAAGTACCATGTTTTCCAATGATTGCTTTTAGTGTCTCATAAACTCAATTTCAGTGGTCCTGTAACGGTTTTCTTCTGGTGAAAGAGAGGCGGGCCAAAATGCAGCGTGGTTGTTTTTGTACATCTTTAATAAAGATGAAAATACAACAAACTACAAAACAAGAAATGTGAAAAAACCGAAAACAGTCCTATCTGGTGCCACAAACACAAAGACAGGAACAATCACCCACAAGAGACCTAAAGAATATGGCTGCCTAAATATGGTTCCCAATCAGAGACAACGATTAACACCTGCCTCTGATTGAGAACCACTCCAGGCAACCATAGACTTACCTAGAGTACTACTCTAACCACAATACCATACCTACAAACAACCCCAGACAAAACAAACCACATAAGTCCCCATGTCACACCCTGGCCTCACCAAAATACTAACGAAAACACAGAATACTAAGGCCAGGGCGTGACAGTACCCCCCCCAAAGGAGCGGACTCCCGGCCGCCACTTAAATCCATAGGGGAGGGTCTGGGTGGGCGTCTGTCCACGGTGGCGGCTCTGGCGCTGGACGTGGACCCCATTCCAACACAGTCTCTGTCCACCTCCTTCGCGTCCCTTGATTGGCGACCCTCACCGCCGACCCAGGCCTACTAACCCCAACAAAGGGCCCACCTGGACTGAGGGGTGCCTCACGACTGAGGTAGCTCAGGACTGAGGGGAAGCTCAGGACTGAGGGGAAGCTCAGAACTGAGGTGAAGCTCAGGCAGATTGATGGATCTGGCCGATCCTGGCTGACTGGCAGTTCTGGCCGATCCTGGCTGACTGGCAGTCCTGGCAGATCCTGGCTGACTGGCAGTTCTGGCAGATCCTGGCTGACTGGCGGCTCCTGGCTGAATGGCGGATCCTGGCTGACTGGCGGATCTAACGGATCCTGGCAGACTGGCGGCTCTGGCGGATCCTGGCTGACTGGCGGATCTTGGCTGAATGGCGGATCTGATGGATCCTGGCAGACTGGCGGCTCTGGCGGCTCCTGGCTGACTGGCGGCACTGGCGGCTCCTGGCTGACTGGCGGCACTGGCGGCTCCTGGCTGACTGGCGGCACTGGCGGGTGGCTCAGGCTGCGCTCCTTGGAGAGGAAGGCTCCGGCAGCAGACTTGGCGCCACTGGCTCTGGCGCCTCTGGACTGGCTGACTGGACTGAGGGGCTCTGGCACTGGCGGCTCCCTGGCAGACTGGCGGCTCCTGGGGACAGACCTCAGGGCGGCACTTGGCGGCCTTCTCTATTCTGTCAGACTGGTGGCACTGGCGGCTCCAATTCCATCCATG
Source organism: Oncorhynchus nerka (assembly GCF_034236695.1). Lineage (NCBI taxonomy): Eukaryota > Metazoa > Chordata > Actinopteri > Salmoniformes > Salmonidae > Oncorhynchus > Oncorhynchus nerka. The sequence continues at coordinate 28,138,196 of NC_088404.1, read as the reverse complement.
GCAGAATGGTCTGGACTCTGCCACACTCTCCCTGGCGGGGCGCTGGGCAGACTCTGGGTGGCTCCTTGTGCTGCTTTTGCTGCTGGGCAGATTCTCCTGGGTTTTGCTGCACACCGCTTGGTCCTTGGTTGGTGGGTGATTCTGTAACGGTTTTCTTCTGGTGAAAGAGAGGCGGACCAAAATGCAGCGTGGTTATTTTTGTACATCTTTAATAAAGATGAAAATATGACAATCTACAAAACAAGAAACGTGAAAAAAACAGAAACAGTCCTATCTTGTGCCACAAACACAAAGACAGGAACAATCACCCACAAGAGACCTAAAGAATATGGCTGCCTAAATATGGTTCCTAATCAGAGACAACGATAAACACCTGCCTCTGATTGAGAACCACTCCAGGCAACCATAGACTTACCTAGAGTACTACTCTAACCACAATACCATACCTACAAACAACCCCAGACAAAACAAACCACATAAATCCCCATGTCACACCCTGGCCTCACCAAAATACTAACGAAAACACAGAATACTAAGGCCAGGGCGTGACAGGTCCATAATGTTTAATTTTGTATTTGTATTTTGTATTATTGTATTATGTGGAGGGCCAATTAAATCACTTTTGTTACATTTTCTAACTTTAAAACTAGGATCTACACATCCTGGTTATTATAAACTCACCACTGTATGGTTGACTTGTAACAGAAATAGTCTCATTCCGATGCTCATTCCGACTCAACCTCTATGGAAGGAGTCTGCAAAACATGTTAGGGCAATGAGGGAGTGACAGGCAAACAGCTATGTACCAAGTCTGATCTACAACTACTTTAGTTTATTTAGTAAATATTACATTAATTCGTTCTTGCATTGTTGGTTAAGCACTTCATGGTAAGGTGATACTAAACCTGTTGTATTCTGGCGCATGTGACAAATAAAATTTGATTTGATGCTTAGGCAGCGATTATAAAACAAGTTCAATGCTAATAGATTTGCTCCAAGAGTAGAACTATGACAGAAGTGGTCTTTCCAGATCTGACTGGGTCAAGCTGCACTCTGGCGTCAAAGGTCTTTGTAGGAGAGAACTGACACCTGGTCCCCCTCACCCTTCCAGAGACCCAGCGAGCTAGCCCAGCGAGGCCCAAGGAGACCCAGCCAGACAGCTCAGCTGGATGAACCAGGAATCTCTACACCCAATAAACTCTCACAGTCTCACTGCAGAATTCATCCACGTTCTCCAAATGACAAATTTAGGAATTGCGTCAAATGTCAAATTTCGAAGTGTTTTTGTTCATCCTGCTGCTCTGTATCGTTCCATTTCTCCAAATGTCAAATTTTTAAGTTAGGGATTAAGTTTAGGCAGTCATTTCGATTGGTTAAGGTAAGGGTTAAGGTTTGGATAGGATTAAAACATTAAGTTTAGACACTCATTCCAAATGGTTGAAAACCTCAAATAAAAAAAACTGTGTCTGCGACTGGGATCGAGCACACAAACTTTGGCTCCAGAGTCATGGGATTACAACACCTTAGCTAAACTCAAGCCTACTGTTGCCACCAGTGGCTGGTTTTGAAGGGATTTCCGAACGTCCTCAGGACATGGATAGATGTCCAATCTTGTTCATCTTGAACGACCTGGCTGCTACACCACCCTCCTCGTGCTGAGCCCACAACAACAGACTGGCCACAGGGAGTTCAGGACAGGACAGGCTCTGTTGCCCCTAAGCCTCCTGCTGGGAACCCCGCCTGACTTCCTACATGCAGTTTAGGCCTGGAAAGCCAGCTCGAGTGTTTGCACACTCAACACAGAGCAAGGACCAGGCAAGACACAACAACATGGGGCAGACGAGATCAGACGATGAGGGTGTGAATCGTCATGGTAGTGCAGGTTATCTGATTATGTTTTGCTGAGATGATAAGACCAGGGCAAAACTAGGTGTGTCTATTCTGGATCATATGAGTGTAACATGGATGAGGCATTACAATAGAGCACACTAAAAACCTCAGACCAAACTTCTTAATTTCATCAGACTACCTTGCCTTGTTGGGCAATTTTTTTAATATTCAGAACAGACATTCAGAAAAATACACAATTATGTTAACATACAATTCTAGCCTACTTATGCAAGTTAGCTTGGTACATGACATCTGACAAGATATGTGTTTTGAACATCTTGGATCTTCAGACAAGCATGTTCTCTGATGCCAGAGTGAGTTGATAAGATCTGGCACTTACCAACAAAAACATTAACAGTACTTTGTTTGTCAACCCGAGACCGACCACAAACACTCTTATGGCAAACCACCCAAGCTGAAAGCTTGTTCGGTGTGTTAGCTTGGCTGAGTTGTTTGATTCATGCTCTGGTTGTCGTCTACCTCTTGGGCTAGCCAGCTAGTGTCCAGGCATTGCCAGACATGGCCTCAGCTGTGCTACTGGGCACTTGGCCCCCTCCATGAAGTGGAGCAATGGAGCACACTACTAATGTCCTCAATACACTGAACCCCAGCTGTGGCTAGCTCTACGAGGCCTGCTGGGCCTGACAGGCAGTCAGGACAATGGGCTTCTGCCATCCCCATGTCCAAGCCCCACACAGGGAGCAGTTATGTGTTTGATCAATGTTTGGGTGATATGCACATTTGCCTTGTGCAAGTTAACCTAGACAGGAGTGTGTATGTATGTAAAATATCTCTCTCTTTGTTAATCCTTGTTCTATTTAATCTGCCTCAAATGTATTGAGAGTATGGAGACACACAGCGTTTTACTGTATGCTTTCATAAGATAAAATGAACCGTCCGGCCGTTACCGTGAATCACATATCAGGATTGTTAGCAATTTCATTTTCAGAGTATTTCCTGTGGCGACCTAGCAAAAAATTCTAGATGTTGGATTAAAATGAGACTGTAATATCCATAAAGTGACCATTGGACTTTGATTGACTACATTTTTAGGTGCAACAGATTTTACTAAATGTATTATTTAATCGCTCTCACGTGCACATTTCCACCCATTAAGAACCAATGCTGTGCTGCATTTTTGTAGCATTTCTGACAATGCAAACATATTTTCAGCCAAATCTCAGAGTTCTATCTAAACGGGTCGAGCAACTTGATCGTTCAGTCATAAGAAGTGACTGAGAACCAACCTAGGCTACTGTAGATGGTGGTGAATCAAGCTACGGTTAATCACTACATGCAAACAGATATTTTGATTAACTAGCTAGCTAGCTAACATTACCTAGTTAAAGTTTGCTAACATTAGCTTGTTTGTCCAATGTCCAGCAGCTAGCTAACAACAGCAACCCGAAAGCTAGCTAGCTAACTATATTTCTTATTGAAGGGGTTTAAACAAATAACTTCAGCCTTTAGCTAGCTAGCTTGAGCCAGACAACAACAGCAAACCTTGACACAAAGGCTAGGTAATGATAGCTAGCTCAAATCCAGTCCCAAATTGTCCACAAAGCATAGCTAGCTAGCTAGATCAGTTCAAAACCAACACCAAATGTTGGGGAAATTGTCACTTTGCTACTTTACAGTGCATACAATGCACTTTTAGAACACTGGCTAGGTAGCTACTCTATAGTCCAAGCTACAGTAAGAGCTAGCTATATTTCACTGTCAGGCAGGACACAACTCAAACTGTAGCTGAAAAAACAAATGCACATGTAAATAGCGTGGTTATGCACTCCAGTGTGCAAATGCATGTTTGCTAGAATTAGCTAAGATAGATTCCAGTACGCTCCTTCTCCTGTCTTCTTGACATTTGAATCCAAATCTGTGTTGATCAACAGTGCCAAACTAACAACTCTGCCATTTTACACTCTTGATTGTATTTACAGCTCTGTGTTGGATATTTGTCAACAACTCTGTCATGCATGGCCATTCCAGTGGTAAACCGATAGGGATGGGGGAAAATGGTTAATGCCTCCACCAACCCGGATTAAATAAATGTATAGGATGCATAACTGCACTGCTTTAGTCTAGAAACAAGCTCTAAAAGGCATACAAAACACGAGGCTCTAGTGTACATGGGGATATCTTTGTTTAGTCTCTATGGCTGAGTTAATTAAACTACCTTCAAAAGTCAATGACTTAAAAACCATTTTACATTACTTTGTTTTCAATGGGTATCGGGTCATATTTTACAATGTAAGACTGTCACAATCAATTGAGCTATTCACCTTCTGAAAACTGCAGACAATGACTTTCAACTATCCATGGAAATTCTAAACATACTTCAATAGTTTAAAACTGATTTTAGCTATTTGAGGATAACAGCCAGCAGACCAGGGTTGAAAGCAGCAATCCTTGCAGTTATGTAAGCATACCACTTGCGCCATGAAAGCCCAGACCTTTTGGCATACTTGGTTGCTCAAAATAAATCTGGTTTTGCATGTGGAAAGGTTGTATAATGCATTTTTAAAAGAAGATCACCTTCCGGTGTGAAAACCATGGAAATTCAAAAACAAAGTGTTAAGTGAGAAGTAGGCATTGGTCTGACGCTGAAAAATAAAGGAAATTCACACGAGCACCACAATGCTTACTCCACCCATACTCAACCAATGTTTTCCAGCACTTTGATCTACTACAGTAGCTATGTCGGTCTATTGTAGGTTTTATTTTATTTTATTTTACCTTTATTTAACCAGGCAAGTCAGTTAAGAACAAATTCTTATTTTCAATGACGGCCTGGGAACAGTGGGTTAACTGCCTGTTCAGGGGCAGAACGACAGATTTGTACCTTGTCAGCTCGGGGGTTTGAACTTGCAACCTTCCGGTTGCTAGTCCAACGCTCTAACCACTAGGCTACCCAGCCGCCCCAGGTGGCGGAAAGAACTCACATACCAAGATTCAAGATCATCATAGATGGGAGATTCATCCATTGATAACAATTGAATGATGAACACAATGAAAAGGTGACAAGTAGGTAAACTCAGCAAAAAAAGATGCGTCCTCCCCCTGTCAACTCAGTTTACTTTCAGTAAATATTTGTATGAACATAACAAGATTCAACAGAGACATAAATTTGGCAAGTTCCACAGACAAGTAAATAACAGAAAAGGAATAATGTGTCCATGAACAAAGGGGGGGGGGGGGCAAAATCAAAAGTAACAGTCAGTATCTGGTGTGACCACCAGCTGCAGTACTGCAGTGCATCTCCTCCTCATGGACTGCACCAGATTTGTCAGTTCTTGCTGTGAGATGCTACCTCACTCTTCCACCAAGGCACAAACAAGTTCCCAGACATTTCTGGGGGGAATGCCCCTAGCCCTCACCCTCCGATCCAACAGGTCCCAGACGTGCTCAATGGGATTGAGATCTGGGCTCTTCACTGGCCATGGCAGAACACTGACATTCCTGTCTTGCAGGAAATCACGCACAGAACGAGCAATATGGCCAGTAGCATTGTCATACTGGAGGGACATATCAGGATGAGCCTGCAGGAAGGGTACCACATGAGGGAGGTGGATGTCTTCCCTGTAACGCACAGCGTTGAGATGGAATGCAATGACATTGCCTGCAATGACAACAAGCTCAGTCCGATGATGCTGTGACACACCGCCCCAGACCATGACGGACCCTCCAACTCCAAATCGATCCCGCTCCAGAGTACAGGCCTCGGTGTAACGCTCATTCCTTTGACGATAAATGCGAATCCGACCATCACCACTGGTGAGACAAAACCTAGACTCGTTAGTGAGGGGCACATTTTGCCAGTCTTGTCTGGTCCAGCAATGGTGGGTTTGTTCCCGTTGTTGCCGGTGATGTCTGGTGAGAACCTGCCTTTCAACAGGCCTACAAGCCCTCAGTCCAGCCTTTCTCAGCTTATTGTGGACAGTCTGAGCACTGATGGAGGGATTGTGCGTTCCTGGTGTAACTCGGGCAGTTGTTGTTGCCATCCTGTACCTGTCCTGCAGGTGTGATGTTCGGATGTACCAATCATGTGCAGGTGTTGTTACACGTGGTCTGCCACAGCGAGGACAGTCAGTCCTGTCTCCCTGTAGCGCTGTCTTAGGCGTCTCACAGTACGGACATTGCAATTTATTCCCCTGGCCACATCTGCAGTCCTCATGCCTCCTTGTAGCATTCCTATAGCACATTCATGCAGATGAGCAGGGACCTTGGGCATCTTTCCTTTGGCCTTTCAGTAGAAAGGCCTCTTTAGTGTCCTAAGTTTTCATAACTGTTACCTTAATTGCCTACCGTTTGTAAGCTGTTCGTGTCTTATTGACTGTTCCACAGGTGCATGTTCATTCATTGCTTATGGTTCATTGAACAAGCATGGGAAACAGTGTTTAAACCCTTTACAATGAAGATCTGTGAAGTTATTTGGATTTTTACAAATGATCTTTGAAAGACAGGTTCCTGAAAAAGGGACGTTTCTTTTTTTGCCGAGTTTATGTTAATACAATACCCATTGTAACCATAGTATCCATTGTATGTGTTGTACCCAGATCCAACACAAAAAAAATAGGAAGGAAGTAACTAGAACACAATGTGATTCAGACACTTTTTAAAAGTTTCTGCACGACACCAAGTCAAATGAAGACCTGTCTCTGTATGGTTATCATGAATAATCCAGGAGCGCTAGCTACTGTAGCTTGATGTATCCTGGAGCTGCAGATGTGCTAACTGGCTTCTGGGACCCGGTTGCTAATCAGGAAAGTGCAGAAAGCCACTTAGAGAAGGACAAATATCAACAAGTCCTCCGCTGGCTGTTCCAATTTCTCATTAGGCAGATAGATGGCAGATAGCAGGGACGGGGAAAGGCGGGGACACAGGAAGATTAGTCTCTCCTCACAAACAACCACATATCCTTGAGTTTTAATTAAAAATACCATCGCAATTAGACACGGTAGTTTAAAGGAGTGCAGAAATAAAAAGAGTTGAGGCAGCACTATAAAACTGATCCGCCAGAGCTCCAGGAGAATAAAGCCTTTCAATTTGCTCATTGTGGCCTTTTTTTTGTGAAACCAAAATCGGCTTAGAGGTTTCACAGAAACATTGTCGGGTTGGAGTAAAGGAGGAGCAGAGGATGAAAAAATAGAAGTCATTGCCATGGCTCCAAAGGACATCAGAGATTGAGGTCAGAGGGTAAGAAAAACTTATTTGTACACATTATTTAAATCAAATCAACAGTTAACCTGAATTACACCACTTATATCTGATCTATTTTTATAAATAAAGGAGTCGACTCAGATCTGACCTCTGATACTCTATGGAGAAAGGGAATGACCCTACCTGCCTGCCTGTCAGGTTAGCGAACCAGTCCATCTCAGCAGTAGAGGTAGCACTGCGTTACAATCTATCCCATCCTTGAGGAACGGTGCTTGCTTGAAATTGTTCACACTATTTTTCAGACAAAGCTAAAAAAATAAGTACATATTTCTCCATCTGTGTGAATGTATTCCACTTGATTCATTCATGATGTTTGAACTTGATTGGTTAAGCAAATGTGTCACACATCCTAAGCATTTACATGGGACAATGCTTGCGATCCATCATTTTTACAAAGATTACATCTTTCTATAATATGTAAAGTTTTAGTAGACTCTTCACTGTATGCAACTCACTGCATGCAACAGCAATTATAAACCAATTCTAGCATCATTAGCACTTAACTGTTAACACAGTGGTTGTCAGTGAGATTCACAACTACAATAAAAATAAGGTTGTATTTGGCAGAACCACTGAGTGTTAGATACCATTACTGTTTTTGAGAAACAAAACCACACAACAAAACCCTTTGCTTTCCAAGTTTTAGTGTGTCTTTTGTAAAAGCAGAGGAAAATAACAAAAGGGAGCCTGGTGATTTAGCGTTCCCTGAGGTAATTGGTTTTCTGGAGTGGCGACCATGTGGAGATGAAAAACAATCAGCAGAGCTCTTAACAGATGCTGTAATTACCTGAGCACGGCAGCGAGCGCGTCAGCACATCAGTGTGGTAGACCGACACAGGCCGCTCTGATCTATCGCTCGCTCACAGCCCACACTTACACTCACAGACAAACCTCATCTCCTGCTCCAGAAGATGCATCCGGACTGAAGACTGCCTCTATGTGCATCGCAATTCCATGAAAATCGCCAAATGCCTCCAATGATATGTCAGGGTTTGAAACCATCTGGGCCAACAGTGGTGCATGAGAGGCAGTTGGTAGTAGTAGGAATTTTTGTTGCATGGATCCAATGTCCTGTCTATGAGGGAAAATGGTAGACAAAACATTATAATAATAATGAGGTGAAAAAAACATCAGTGCATGCCCGGGTAATTTTACCATCTGCTATTCTTTCGTCAGCTCATCGCTGTAACAACAAGGAAACTGGGGCGGCAGGGTAGCCTAGTGGTTAGAGCCTTGGTTGCAAGTTCAAACCCCCGAGCTGACAAATCTGTCGTTCTGCCCCTGAACAGGCAGTTAACCCACTGTTCCTAGGCCGTCATTGAAAATAAGAATTTGTTCTTAACTGACTTGCCTAGTAAAATAAAATTTAAAAAACTCTAATCTCACAATGTATACATTAGTTCTAATCATCAGGAAATTGGCACCCAGTTACTATTTACACTACCTCTCACCTCTTTCACTACAAAATGATCACTCAAGTACATACTGGCATTTTCTTTGGACCTTCTTTGGACAAAATAAAATGATTCTTAAAATGTGCCTTAAATGGAGAAAGGGAAAGAGAAAGAGAGAGAAGAGAGCGAGACAGAGAGTGAGATCTGTGAGAGGGAAGTAAAAGAGAGGTAAATGTGTGTGTTAATGTTTGAAGGATGGGAGGTTAATTTGATGCCATGCTGACTGAGCGTGTTCTGTCTGTCCTCTCTGCACTCTGCTCCTACCGCTATTCGACTTAAACTCACCTCACCCCCCTATCAATCACAAACCGCAATGGCAACCTGGCGGAGTCGGCCTGATCATGTCGCTACGTCACTCATCAGTTAACCAATCAAAGACCAGTGTGTGAGGAAGTGTCACCTCTTCATTATGTCACCATGTCACTCATCTTCAGTATTTCAATAAGTAGCCAGCCAATAGGACCTAACAGGTGAGAGCCAACAGCAAAGGGCAGGCATGCTCACGTTACCTGGCTTTTCAGTTGATGCCGTACTGTTATTTTGACCCATAATGGCGAGTATAGCACTGTATGTTACGGTGCATATGACCTGGTATTGACTGGGAAGTAAAACACCAGGTATTTACTGAGAAATAACATCCTACCATGTTTTTTATCTGTATATGACTTCTGTAGCCGAGGCCTCTTCAGGAGCTGTTGCTTATGTTTATCAATTACATGCTTTCCGGTGTGGTGGCATCATAGCCCAACCACAGAGTGCCGTAGACCACACTGTGTTTATCCTGCTGGTTTAAGGAGATCACCATTGTCTCAGTGCCCAAGAAAAACAAGGTGACATGCCCAAATGATTATCGCTCAGTCGCGGTTACCTCGGTCATCATAAAGTGCTTCGAAAGGCTGGTCATGGCCCTCATCAAGGCCAGCATGGCAGGCACACTAGAACCAATCCAATTTGCCTACCTCTCCAACAGATCCACAGAAGATGCCATTTCCATCGCTATTCATACAGCAGTAACACATCTGGACAGGAGGAAATGTGAGAATGCTGTTCATTGACTACGGTTCAGCATTCAACACTATCATTCCCTCGGAGCTCGACACCAAGCTCAGATCCCTGGGTCTGGACCAGAGGAGGCTGCTGAGGGGAGAACGGCTCATAACAATGGCCAGAACAGAGCAAATGGAATGGCATCAAACACCTGGAAACCATTTGATGGTTGATGTAGTTGATACCATTCCACTTTTTGCTCTCCAGTCATTAACACAAGCACGTTCTCTCCAATTAACTTACCACCATCCTCCTGCGGTCTGGACAACACCCTCTGCAACTGGATCCTGGACTTCCTGACAGGCGGACCACAGGCTGTGAGGATTAGCAACAACACCTCCTCCACACTAACTCTTAAAACCTCTTTGGGATAGGGGGCAGTATTTGGATGTTTGGACGACTGAGGTGCCCAAAGTAAACTTGTCTGTTACTCAGGCCCAGATGCTAGGATATGCATATAATTTGTAGTATTGGATAGAAGACACTCTAAAGTTTCCAAAACTGATCAAATAATGCTTGTGAGTATAACAGAACATATATGGCAGGCAAGAACCCGAGGAGAATCCATCCAGAAATATTTTTGGGGAGCTCAGCACTCATTGAAATGTCTATGGGGAAATCAATGGAATACCTCCCAGATTGCAGTTCCTAGGGATTCCAGTAGATGTCAACAGTCTGTAGAAAGAGTATCAGGCTTGTTTTTTGAAAAATTAATTTTTCTAGGTGGCTCCCATTTTGGCTGAAGTATTGTGGCGCGCGTGGATGAGGGTGCGCACTTCGATATTTATCTCCAGTAATGAACATACTATTCTCCGTTTTAAATTGTATCATTTATTTACATATTAGGGTACCTGAGGATGGATTAGAAACGTTGTTTAACCTTTTATAATTAGGGGAAGCTATTTGAATTATTGGATGAAAAACGTTCCCCTTTTTAAACAAGATATTTTGTCACGAAAAGATGCTCGACTATGCATATAATTGACAGCTTTGGAAAGAAAACACTCTGACGTTTCCAAAACTGCAAAGATATTGTCTGTGAGTCCCACAGAACTGATGTTACAGAAAAAACCCAGATAAAAATACAATCAGGAAGTGTCGCATTTTTTAAAACTGCCTCATGGCAATGACTCCTTATATGGCTGTGGAGGAGCTAGGAGTCAGCTTACCTTTTCCACGTTTTCCCCAAGGTGTCTGCAGCATTGTGACGTATTTGTAGGCATATCATTGGAAGATTGACCATAAGAGACTACCAGGTGGTCGCTTGGTGTCCTCCGTCGCAATTAGTGCGTAATCTCCAGCTGTAGTATTTTTCCGTTTGCCTCTGATGAGAAACCGACTGCCAGGAATGATTTTTCATCGAATAGAATTGTGAAAAACACCTTGAGGATTGATTCTAAACAACGTTTGCCATGTTTCTGTCGATATTATGGAGCTAATTTGGAAACGTGATGAACAAAACGGAGCTATTTCTCTTACACAAATAATATTTTTGGAAAAAATTAACATTTGCTATCTAACTGAGAGTCTCGTCATTGAAAACATCCGAAGTTCTTCAAAGGTTAATGATTTTATTTGAATGCTTTTCTTGTTTTTGTGAAAATGTTGCCTGCTGAATGCTAGGCTTAATGCTATGCTAGGCTATCAATACTCTTACACAAATGCTTGTCTTGCTTTGGCTGTAAAGCATAGTTTCAAAATCTGAGATGACAGGGTGATTAACAAAAGGCTAAACTGTGTTTTAATATATTTCATTTGTGATTTCATGAATAGGAATATTTTCTAGTAATATTTATGTCCGTTGCGTTATGCTAATTAGTGTCAGTTGATGAGTACGCTCCCAGACCCGGGATGGGTAGTATGAAGATTAAGCAGAGGGAATGATTAAACATGGGAAAATAAGCGACATGAACATTTGTTCTATTCCTCCCTCAGACACACACCTTGAAAGGTCTTCATGAAATAACATTTGTATAATCTACTAATCAAAAGTCAAATTAAAATAATCTACTAAAACAATTTTTTATGATAAAAAAAACGTTTCATCTGATTTCAAAACCTAGTATCGTACTGTAGTATGGTACTGTTTTTCAAACAAACGATGGTACATTTATTGAGAAAGACAAATTAATGAGTAAAAAGTATATTTGATAATTTATAAGTAAAAACATTAGTGAGTAAACACTGTGAATGCTGTCAATATCAAACTATTGACTACAGGCAGCCAAGGATGAGGGATAGCCGATGTTATTTTTTTAGTGCTGATAATATTTGTGACGTGCTCTATCGTAATCATTCGGGAGTCACAATGGCCAATTTGCATATAATTGTGTTTTTGTCAAAATGTGGGTTGTTTGCTGTTTGGGGGTTTCATCTGGTTTTAACAAAACAATGTCTTTGCTTTCATAATCTGTATTTATTATTACCAAATTCAGAGTATAAATATAGTTTTTATTCTTATACATGTGGTATGAAACATAGCAACGGAGCACTTTCACATCGGTTTGGTGGATGCTAGCTTGTAATCGCTCCAGGCTTTCGTGGCACAGTATCTGCACTATTAAAACCCTCCCCGAAATAATGAATGAATCACAAACAAGCTATATATTGTGAATCAAGCTGAAATAGGCTATTCAATCGGAGGATTTTCCTGTTTTCCCAAAGTTTGTGAAAGTTACAGTAGCGTATTATCCACGAAAAAACAAAATGTGTACTTCAGGCTACACTCGCATTTCAAATCCCATCATACATAGTCACTGTCACTAGCTAGCTTAGCTTTCTACTGTATCGATGGATTCCCGGGGGAGAGAAATCGCTAGATTTTTAAATAGTAATGATGTTGGTTCAGACAATCAGTCGCGTCAACTTATTGGCTACTACTTTTTGACCTGAGCTGGAGAGCGTCGCCATGAGCAACTCCACAAAAGCATAGCCACCGACTCAGACGAGCTCACCAAAGTCGAAGCCGAGCCCCTTGAGGAGGAAACCGAGGAAGACCACCCGTTATTGGTGGATCTGTCGCATCACAGCGCTAGCTGTGCCACCAGAGATCTGGGTTCGCGCCCAGGCTCTGTCGCAGCCAGCCGCGACCGGGAGGTCCATGGGGCAACGCATAATTGGCCTAGCATAGTCCGGGTTAGGGAGGGTTTGGCCGGTAGGGATATCCTTGTCTCATCGCGCACCAGTAACTCCTGTGGCGGGCCGGGCGCAGTGCACACTAACCAAGGTCGCCAGGTGCACGGTGTTTCTACCGATGCATTGGTGTGGTTGGCTTCCGGGTTGGATGCGCGCTGTGTTAAGAAGCAGTGCGGCTTGGTTGGGTTGTGTTTCGGGGGACAAGATAGTAATTACTAACAATTGGATACCACAAAATTGGGGAGAAAAAGGGGGTAAAATTTAAATACATTTCAAATTAAATGGTGGATCTGTCAATTACGGCTCTTCAGTCGGCCAATGGGAAATATGTCAGTGATGATTGGCAAGAAATTGAAAAGGCTTGCGTGTTCAGGTGCACTTGCAAGTCCAATGCATTTGCTGTTTGCCCCCAAGAAGGTAAGAGACTTGACCAAATGAATTAACTAACCAATGGTAAGTGCTTGCCATTCAACAATTAGTCAAGTTCAGTTGGCTGTGAGTGTGTAATGTGTGCATGTTTCTGTGTGCGTGTATGTATCTGGTATTTTATGGGACCTGTGTGTGTGTGTGTGTGTGTGTGTGTGTGTGTGTGTGTGTGTGTGTGTGTGTGTGTGTGTGTGTGTGTGTGTGTGTGTGTGTGTGTGTGTGTGTGTGTGTGTGTGTGTGTGTGTGTGTGTGTGTGTGTGTGTGTGTGTGTGTGTGTGTGTGTGTGTGTGTGTGTGTGCTGTTGTTGGTGTGTGTGGGATTCATGCATGCATTTCAATAAGTGCAGGTTATGTGTAAATAGTGTGTGTTATTGAAAGAGTGTTGATATTACATGATATTACATTACATGAAATGTTTTTTTAGATTATGAGGATGACTGAATGTTAAATTACTATAGTATTTGTCTTATTTTTCGGATTAAAAACATCTAGTGCTCATTGGCAAGATCGCTGGTTCCACGAACCTCTCCAAGGAAACCATCAGCTCGAAAAGGAGCAAACAAACAAAAAGGAAACATCAGAGGATATCCTATTTCCTTGATAGCCAGCAAATCTAAAGAGTAACATTCAAGTTCTTACACGCGTAAGTTTTCTTTAGTAATACAACTTGATGTTTTCTGTGCAACAGTATTAAAAAGTGCATAAGGTATTTAAGAAAAAATGAGTAGTTGGCTGTATCACGAATATAAATAAAATAGCTATAGCTGAGAATATATTGTGCCTTACAGCACATATTAAAGGCATGTTTTAAATAATGTATTTTCTCATTTCTGAATTTCTACAAAAATTTGACTGCAGTGATAAAGTTCTACAAAGAACACGGTGTGGCTCAAAGGAAGAAGAGGTGTGGTGGTCATCTCGCCAGCAAACGGGTGCTGTCCTACGAGAACATTCAGTGAATCGTCCACCAAGTCAACAACTTCGCTGAAGTCCAGGCAATGCCGCTCCCAGGATAGATTCCTGGATTTAAGAGGGCAGACATCCAGGTGCTACTGACATTTGAGACCGTGCGTGGTCATGGTTAGTGTTTTCCTAATACTTCATACTTATATTTGTATCAAACGTTCGTTAGCTCCAGCCAGTGGACCAGCGGCAAAGACCAAAGCCCACACAAATCGGATCCAAAGAGACTGTCAGTCTTTACTCTCTGGTGACACATACGTGTGGTCAGATTTTCTTTAACGTTTTTCATTTTAGCTGCTTAGAGACCAAAGTTTACTCTGACCATTTTTAGCTTTCAACCCGTCCATCTGTTTTAGGCTCTTTTTAGATGCTGTTTGCTCTGTGTGACTGTCAGAAGAATACAGGTCCTGGGTTGCTTGAGCACATCTATACACATTCTCTGTGATGTATTTATAAGAGATGCTATTTAATTCATTATTATCTTATCTCTGAATCTAACATGGAAAATCTGTGGGCCACAACCATGACATGTTTGAGGACTACATGGGATGTGCACGCACTTGTGCGCTCGTGTACATGTATGCATGTGCACGTACACATGCACACCGCATCTAGTCCTAGCACATATCATGGCGTGAACATGTGCAGCGTGAGACTATTTCTCTGTCATACATATGCATGTACTGTACATGTGTACATGTGTGTGCATGTTTGAAAATAAGTGAATGTAGCCAATAAATTATGTTTGTGTTTCTTGCATTGATGTTTGTATTAAGTAAATAGTTGTGATAAATTATATGAATAAATGTCTTAAAAGTTACTTTGACTTTGGTTTGGTGACACTCAGCATGTAATGTCATGTAAGTCACTTGATATTTGGAGTAGAAAAGCTAACATTCTCCTCTTTCCAGCACTGTATAAAACTCCAAATGTGTTCTGGGGTCAATGTGACTGATTATGATAGAGCAAGTCACATTTATCAGACATAAGCCAAGAGTGGGCCTTCAGAAAGCCAATGGGACGAATGGCCAAGTTCAAAGACTCTCTAATAATAATAATAACTTTATTTATGTAGCGCTTTTCAATACAAGTAACAAAGTGCTCTACATCATGAATAATAAAATAAATAAAAGTACAGCAACAAAGACAGGAGGAAGGATAATTAAAAAGATAGCTAATTCAAATCATAACTTGAAACCACACAATACAAGCCTTTTTATAAATCTGTGTCTTCAGCAGGGATTTTTAAAAGAGGCACAGCCTTAAACGTGATTGATACGATTTAAACATCTATTCTAAAAGGGACTGGTAGACAGGATAGAGAAGCTAAAACAGATGTGATATGGTTAAATGTTCTAATGCCTGTTAAAAGCAGAGCTACAGCATTTTGAACTAACTGTAGACGATGGAGTGATTTCTGATTGAGACGTATACAAAGAGTTACAGTAATCTAGGCGTGAGGAAATGAAAGCATGGATAACTTTATGAAGGTCCGTGATTGAAATAAAATACTTGATTTATTATATGATCAAATCAGAACTGGACCACCTTCTTTACATGCAGCTCGAAAATTATGTCAGGGTCAAAGACACCAAGGCACTTGTGAAGGGTAGCTAGGCTAACTTGGTCACTGGGTCTGAATGGTAAATAAAGCTGCGTGTCATCCGCATTCCCTATCATGTAAGTGCCAGAAGTTTTATTCATTGCCTTGATCACAGTGTGTGGGTCAATAAAAACGTAGGGAACACACTCTACCCCTCAGTCCCAGCCATTGGGGCTCAGAAACACAACCTCATTGTCCTACCTCCCTAGCAACCAAGTTCACTGACAGTACCCCATCAGGACCACCCACCTTTTTGGAGAAGCATTTTTCAATTACAGTTCACTCACATCACAGGAAGCCATACTGTCCCTGCCCAGGCCATACCCCTCCCTCTCTAGGCCATACCCCACCCTCTCCATGCCATATCCCACCTTCTCCAGGTCATACACCTACCCCCACAGGCCATACCTCTCTCTCCCCAGGCCAAACATCTCCCTCACCAGGCCATACCTCTCCCCCTCCAGGCCATACACCTCCCTCTCCAAGCCATACCGCTCCCTCTCCAAGCCATACCTCTCTCTCTCCAGGCCATTGTCCTCCTTCAGACAGACAGAGTAGTGTGGCTACATGAAGAACTTCCTCTAAGAGAAGAGAAAGAAAATGAGGGATGAAAGAGTGACACCAGATCAGGGTCACCAAGAAAGAGGCACCTGAATTAATATTTTTCGGCTCAGGGAGTTGAAATGTATTTTGTAACCAAAGGGAATAATTATGTTTGTAGGAGGCTAATCTAAAGTTATCAAATAAAACCCTGCTATGAGTGTCAAGAAATTGAATTATATGGGATAGAAATGCAAATGTGTGTTCCTCTGCAGAAGGAGGGGACTCATAAGGTACAGTAATTGATGTTTGAGT
Organism: Oncorhynchus nerka; assembly: GCF_034236695.1. Classification (NCBI taxonomy): domain Eukaryota; kingdom Metazoa; phylum Chordata; class Actinopteri; order Salmoniformes; family Salmonidae; genus Oncorhynchus; species Oncorhynchus nerka. The sequence continues at coordinate 28,121,604 of NC_088404.1, read as the reverse complement.
CCTTGTGGACATTTGTGACGGACAAGAAAGAGCGGTGGATGGGGTATACTGAAAAATAGCTTCGGAAAATTATGTGCTAGACAAGTGCCTAAGATGAATTATCCCCTCATCAAGGTTATATTGGAGTGTGAGGTACCAGTAGCCTGTGTGATACCTATTGTTAGTCTCTTCAAATAAAACAATAGAGGTGCTATACAGGGAGACCCCCCGCAAAAAACTCATAGTGAATAGAGCCTGTCTCCAGCAGTCTAGGTTCTCTCCATCTCAATTTGTCTGTTTTCTCTTCAATCCTCCTGTAGTTTTGTCCTTCATGATGTCACTTAGAGCCTTGAGGCTTGCATCCGAACAAAGGAAAACGTTGGAGAAGAGAAGTTGTAGAAGAGTGGGAAAATGCTACTACATTATGGTTTTGTTTTCATGTTTCACCAGTGTGCAACAGAGAGCAAGTAGCACCACAACAAACCCATGATTAAAATTCTGACCTGACAACTGAAAGAAAGAAACAGTAGAGAAAGTGTGTTACCTAGGAGATGATCACAGACCAGGTGTTTGACTGATTACAGGACAGTTTTAAATGTTTTGTTCCCACTGTTTTTGTGTCTGGGGACATTAATAAGGCTTAATTTCCCTTCAACACTGCAGCGACTACACACACCTGTTATTGTGCTATCACTATATCATCTATCACAATACCATCTTTGATTGGTTTACTGAAGTGTAACATGGCGACATGATCAGGCCGCCTCCCCCAGGTTGCCATGGCAGCGTGTGATTAACAGGAGGGTGAGTGTGAGTCGAGGAACTGCAAGAGGAGAGTGATGAGAGGACAGACAACACGCTCTGTCAGTATGGCATCAAGTTAACCTCCCATCCTTCAAACATTAACACACACATTTACCTCTTTCTCTATCTTTGTCTCTTTACTTTTCCCTCCTTACCTTTTCTCATCCTGCTCTTTTCTCACCTTGGGAACTCTTCAGAGGCAGAAACACAACTGTTCAGTACCAGTATTTCCGGGAAAGATTGCAAAACATGAAAGATGGGGGGAAATTATCCTTACTGTATATGTAGTTACTTGGCTCTGATAAATACATAAATAATTGATCACAGATGTGCTCCAGGGGGAGTCGTATGGAGCTATGTTGATTACACATCCATTTCTCCACCTATGTAGCCCAACCTCTGTGATTAACCTTGTAGAAAAACAACACATATCGCATCAGCCCAGATGAGGAGGGGCAGAGCCAGGAATTTGTATTCCAACATTCTGAAGTGGATCCAGGATAATTTAGATTTTTAAAGGCCTGTAAAACTACATTGATGAATGCATCCTTCCCTCCCATATCACTCCAACAAGAATTATGGATAAATACCGGGACAGCATAGCATTGTTTTTAATAATTAAAAGTTTGAAAACATCGAGAACCATTGAATTGGGAAAGTAAATGAAACACACAATATACAGATTGCCACACAAACCCTTGACAACACCAATTTGAACGCATACCACAGAAATCTAGAGCAGAGCTTGCTGCTGGCAAAAACAGCTGATAAATCTGTTATGTGTTATACAGAGAGAGAAAGAGAAAGTGAGAGGGTTTCAGCTAAGGAGTGCTGACAACACCTCAAAGATTTCAACGGGTAAGGTCATGAATAAATATGCCTGAAAGTTGTCTAAATGTATCTTCCCAAAACAGGAGTTGGGCAAAGTTGTGATATTTTTTCCCCAAAATAAATGTATGGGTAAACAGAGGCATGTAAATGAACATGATGCTGATGTATTTACTGTAGCTCCATCTATTTGATCTTATTTACAAAACAGCCAGGGGGAAATATTAGCATTGCCAGTGCACTGATATGAATCGTGTTCATTAATGCTGACTCCACAAAATGTTCAAACTGAATGACCCCATGTAAAGTTACAGTATAGGGTAGAGTAGACAACCATATAGACAACAACCGGTTCCCCTCTTTCCACCGGGTGTCACGTTCTGACCTTTATTTCCTTTGTTTTGTCATTATTTAGTATGGTCAGGGCGTGAGTTGAGGTGGGCAGTCTATGTTTGTTTTTCTATGATTCGGCCCAGTATGGTTCTCAATCAGAGGCAGGTGTCATTAGTTGTCTCTGATTGAGAATCGTACTTAGGTAGCCTGGGTTTCACTGTTTGTTTGTGGGTGATTGTCTATGTTACTTGCTTGTGTCAACACAGTTCTTATGATAGCTTCACGGTCGTTATTTGTTTATTGTTTTTGTACAGTTTACCCTTGTGTTTTTTGTCATCTATTAAATGATGCATTCACACCACGCTGCGCTTTGGTCCGCTTCTTATGACGGGATTCTCTGCCTCTAACCCTATTACAGGGGCTGAGTCACTGGCTTACTGGTGCTCTTTCATACCGTCTCTAGGAGGGTTGCGTCACTTGAGTGGGTTGAGTCACTGATGTGATCTTCCTGTCTGGGTTGCCCCCCCCCTCCCTTGGGTTGTGCCGTGGCGGAGATCTTTGTGGGCTATACTCGGCCTTTCCTCAGGATGGTAAGTTGGTGGTTGAAGATGTCCCTCTAGTGGTGTGGGGGCTGTGCTTTGGCAAAGTGGGTGGGGTTATATCCTTCCTGTTTGGATGGATCATCGGATGGGGCCACCGTGTCTCCTGACCCCTCCTGTCTCAGCCTCCAGTATTTATGCTGCAGTAGTTTATGTGTCAGGGGGCTAGGGTCAGTTTGTTATATCTGGAGTACTTCTCCTTTCTTATCCGGTGTCCTGTGTGAATTTAAGTATTCTCTCTTTCTCTCTTTCTTTCTCTCTCTCAGAGGACCTGAGCCCTAGGACCATGCCTCAAGACTACCTGACATGATGACTCCTTGCTGTCCCCAGTCCGTGCTGCTGCTCCAGTTTCAACTGTTCTGCCTGAGGCTATGGAATCCTGACCTGTTCACCGGACGTGCTACCTGTCCCAAACCTATTATTTGACCATGCTGGTCATTTATGAACATCTGAACATCTTGGCCATGTTCTGTTATAATCTCCACCCGGCACAGCCAGAAGAGGACTGGCCACCCCTCATAGCCTGGCTCCTCTCTAGGTTTCTTCCTAGGTTTTGGCCTTTCTAGGGAGTTTTTCCTAGCCAAAGTGCTTCAACACCTGCATTGCTTGCTGTTTGGGGTTTTAGGCTGGGTTTCTGTACAGCACTTTGAGATATCAGCTGATGTACGAAGGGCTATATAAATACATTTGATTTGAACTGCTAATGCTCAGTTGTCATCTACATGAGTATCTGACCATCTTCAGGATCAATAGCCTTCTTTCAAATACTCCTATCTTTGAAATGGACATGATTAAACCATATTCATTGGATTTTAGGAGGCAGGCATTGATACTTTACATCAGCATGCCTCCACAGCTTGTTTTTCCCCTCTTCTCGCTCTCTTTCTAAGTTGTGAGTAAAATATGCCTCTGCGCAATTCGTTTCTGTCATGCTGATTAATGAGTCTCAATAACACTACAGCTTACTTGGATATGGGAAGGCAGATCTCTACCACAGCCAATCGATAAATCAGTGATCCCAACAACAGAATTAGAGGCCATACCCAGTTCCATGACTCCCCATAAGTCGTATGCAAATGTGTGCTGTGAGTGTGCTTCACTTGTGAGTCTTAAGTGAGTCTAATAATATGGAAAACAGTATTTCATACACAGTGACAGTTATTTGTCAGTTCGGCTATTGGTCCCGTGACGTCTCTGCCATGCGATTTCTCTGCAGCCACACTATAGCCAGGTCTAGTGTCTTCTGTGGCTTATGGAAATACTGTGTATGCTGTACAGTGCTATAGCATGCCTTATTAGGTATTGCAAACTAGCATGCATACGTTATGACCGTCTCATACTTCACCTAATGTGAAGTTTTACTGAAACCTCAACTGAAATCTGTCCAGCAACTACTTGAGAAGAATTTCACAAGGAGCATTTTCCGTGGGGCAGCATCAAGATTATCATGAAACTGGTTCATAAACATCCATGCAGGGTTATGAAATGTTTAACCACTGAGAGGGATCCAATAGGCAATGTCTCATTTCCACTGACTTGTCTGCGGGAACTGTTGACCCAGAAGATTAAAAATATATATATATATATATATATATATATATATTTCACCTTTATTTAACCAGGTAGGATAGTTGAGAGCAAGTTCTCATTTGCAACTGCAACCTGGCCAAGATAAAGCAAAGCAGTTAGACACATACAACAACACAGAGTTACACATGGAATAAACATACATACAATCAATAATACAGTAGAAAAACTCTATATACAGCATGTGCAAATGAGGTAGAATAAGGGAGGTAAGGCAATAAATAGGCCATGGTGGCGAAGTAATTACAATATAGCAATTAAACAGTAGAATGTGCAGAAGATGAATGTGCAAGTTGAGATACTGGGGTGCAAAGGAGCAAGATAAATAAATAAATACAGTATGGGGATGAGGTAGTTGGATGGGCTATGTACAGGTGAAGTGATCTGTGAGCTGCTCTGACAGCTGGTGCTTAAAGCTGAAGTTGAAGTTGTTAAGAGTGTGTTTGAAGCCTTAGGTGATAAATGACTACCTAAAATCACACAAATATCAGCCATGGCTTGTCAATAGCAGGCAGCGTCAAACAGCATGATGTATTTCCTCTTGACAGAGTCCAACCAACAGACAAAACTCATCCAGCAGACCGGTCCGCCAATAGAATAGCAATACTCCATAGAAACATGTAACTATATTCACCAATCTAACCATAAAACATCTGGAATCCCTCATGTTTATCTGTATCTGTCTGCCTTCACCCCCAGCTCTATCCTCCCCCCACCCCTGTCATCTTTATGCCTAGCCACTCGCATGCATGTCGCATGCTTCCCAGTCGAAACAGGTTGTGCACATATTATGATTCAATTTGTTGCCGTTTTGGTGTTCGCTTGTTTTTTGGGTGGCTGTTCATGCACACAAAATGTTTTCTTCAAGCAAGTTGAAGTTTGGTAGCTGAAGTCTACACCCCTTCATTGGTGATTGGTCAACAGTACTACTACTTGTAGGAGTGGGAAGAACTATGGAAGGGATTCTTCAATTAAGTGTTTGTTGTCATTCAACAAGAGACAACTCGTTTTTATGCAATTTCTCACTTGAGAAATATTGCACCAAACATCTTAGTTAGATGCAAAATTGCACGACTAAGACCTCCTTGGCAAGAACCTCAAAATGAATTACAGATTTCTTGATTTATCATAGATTAATTCAGACCATTTTGAGGAAGTGTATACTGGCTATGTTGTTGCTATGCCGTCTCAAGAAGCACAAACAATAACATTGCAGCTTTTTATTTTATTTTTCAAGAGGTCTTTTAAGGGAGTAGCCTGGGGGGAGCAGCCTGATTTCAACCAATGCTTCAACAGTGGCATTGCACATCAGTCTCATTAGGAACTATAGTTCCACATCACTCAGAGTTTCATAGAAGACGTTAATAGAAATGGATTCATTGATATTCCTGCTAGACTGTCCAGGGGAGTTGAGATGAACTGGCACAATCTGAGAAAAGAGAAACAGAAACAGAGCCTGAGAAAGAGAGATTGAGTGGGAGGGTGGGAAAGACAGAAAGAGAGAGAGAGAGCGAGAGAGAGAGAGAAAGGGAGAGAGCAGCCTGGTCTCATAGACCAACATAATAAACGTAAGTCCAGGACACTCAAATTAGTATGATATGTTAAGTTTGGTATGGTTACATAAGAGAGAAGGTTACTTAAGGAAAAAAATGTAAGGAGGGTGATTGGTCAGGGTGGATGGGTAGGCGGATAACGCAAATGTCTAGCATCCCAAAGGTGGCGTGTTTGAATGTCATCATGGACAACTTTAGCATTTTAGCTAATTAGCAACTACTTTTTAGCTACTTTGCTACTTAGCAATGTTAGCTAACCCTTCCTCTAACCTTAACTCTTTAACGTAACTCATAACCCTAACCTTAACCCTAACCTTAGCCCTTTAACCATTAGCCTAGTTAATGTTAGCCACCTAGCTAATGTTAGAGTTAGTAATCTAACCACCTAGCTAAAGTTAGCCACAAAAAATTGGATTCGTAACATATCATACGTATTGCAAATTAGCTAAATATTGTACGAATTGTAATTCGTAATATGTCATATGAAATGGATGATGAACATCCACAAATAAATACATACCATAAGAAATGTAACATATACTAGATGGAGGGAGAACGATTTACTATTACTATGTCTACCCCTGGTTGGAGAGAGAGCGAGACTCCAGATTAGCACTCACATATTGAGACGCCAAGGATGAAAAACCCAACTCTCTCAGACAGATGCCACTGCTATAAACCCATCATTCACCCATCACAACACGAAAATGTGAGTGGAGAGAGCAGCAGCAGGCCTGGTCTCGCTGGGGGCCGCAGAACACTTTTTACAAAATCAAATCAAGTCTGTCAAACATGAGCCTTCCAGCTGACCCTGCGGGGCAGGCAATGGTTTCAGTGTTGCGCAACTGACTGGAATGTTGACATAGCACAGTTCAGGAGCCACTGTCAGACCCGGAGAACCATCATCACCTACTCTCCAGCTATGAAACTCCCCTCCCTACTGCCTTATCTCTCACCCTTTGGCATAACGTCTGTACGTTTTCAAAGGGCTCCTCATGAATCTCATTTACACTTGATTAAATCCACAAAATCTTCAATGTTTTAACAGCATTAGTGAGTGATGTGTTTTAGATATTTATAGCTATTAATAAGCCAGCCCATTACACTGCTTTATTTCTATCAGGCAGATAAAAGACACCAGATGTTATTGTTCTGGGACCCTTATCTTCTGTTTCCATTGTTGTAAGATGTTGTAAATGGCACATTTCCCATGCATTTGATCTCAACCGCGTTTTTCTAATGGGGAGTTTTGCGATGTATGAAGTGATTATGGTGTTGGGCAGGGCCGGTTCAGCCATAATCCTCAGGGATACGCAATACCTGGTAGAGCCAAAGCACCAAATCAAGCCACTAGAGCACCCTCACTGAATGCTTTATTGGAGAGCTGCAACCAGCACAATATGGAAGCCTCCTGTCAAAGCGAGGGCAGAGGAATTATTTTTGCAATAGCACAGGCACATGCACAGATAGAGCCCTAGGGGCACTGGAGTTTCTGCCCTTTTACCCTCCTATGACAAAAGGTCCCTTTTTTTTAAGTATTACTTTATGTATATATCACAGGAGGCTGGTGGCACCTTAATTGGGGAGGACGGGCTCATGGTAATGGCTGGAGCCTTTACACTCTATAAAAAATCTGCTATTTTAAGTAACATTATTAGACTACATTTTCATTTGATAAAAAAATCAGATTATATACAGTACCAGTCAAAGATTTGGACACACCTACTCATTCAAGTGTTTTTTAAATGTGTACTATTTTCTACGTTGTAGAATAATAGTGACGACATCAAAACTATAAAATTACACATATTGATAGTAACCAAAAAAGTGTTAAACAAATCAAAATATATTTTATATTTGAGATTCTTCAAAGTATCTACCCTTTGCCTTGATAATAGCTTTGCACACTCTTGGCATTCTCTCAACCAGATTCATGAGGTAGACACCTGGAATGCATTTAAACTAAAAGTTGTTAAAAGTTCAAATGTGGAATTTCTTTCCTTCTTAAGCCAATCAATAGTTGTGACAAAGTAGGGGTGGTATACAGGAGATAGCCCTATTTAGTCAAGTACAAAGTCCATATTATGGCAAGAACAGATCAAATAAGCAAAGAGAAATGACAGTCCACTATTACTTTAAGACATGAAGGTCAGTCAACCAGAAAAATTAAGAACTTTTAAAGTTTCTTCAAGTTCAGTCGCATAAACCATCAAGTGCTATGATGGAACTGGCTTGCATGAGGACCGCCACAGGAAAGAAAGACCCAGAGTTACCTCTGCTGCAGAGGATAGGTTCATTGGAGTTACCAGCCTCAGAAATTGCAGCCCAAATAAATGCTTCACAGAGTTCAAGTAACATGTACATCTAAACATCAACTGTTTAGAGGAGACTGCGTGAATCAGGCCTTCATTGTTGAATTGCTATAAACAAAACCACTACTAATGGACACCAGTAAGAAGAAGAGAATTGCTTGGGCTAAGAAACATGAGAAATGGACATTAGACCGGTGGAAATTTGTCCTTTGGTCTGATGAGTCCAAATTTGAGATTTTGCGTTCCAACTGCTGTGTCTTTGTGAGACGCAGAGTAAGTGAACGGATTATTTCTGCATGTGTAGTTCCCACCGTGAAGCATGGAGGAGGAAGAGTGATGGTGTGCTTTGCTGGTGACACTGTCAGGGAGTTATTTAGAATTCAATCACACTTAACCAGCATGGCTACCACAGCATTCTGCAGCAGGAAAATCATTTGTTTTCAATAGGACAATGACCCAACACACCTCCAGGCGGTGTAATGGCTATTTGACCAAGAAGGAGAGTGTTGGAGTGGTGCATCAGATGACCTGGCCTCCACAGTCACCCAACCTCAACCCAAATGAGATGGTTTGGGATGAGTTGGACCGATAGTGAAGGAAAAGCAGCCAACAAGTGCTCAGCATGTGGGAACTCCTTCATGACTGTTGGAAAAGCATTCATCATGAAGCTAGTTGAGAGAATGCCAAGGGTGTGTAAAGCTGTCATCAAGGCAAAGGGTGGCTACTTTGAAGAATTTAAAATATATTTTAATTTCTTTAATAGTTTTTTGGTTACTACATGATTCCATGTGTTATTTCATAGTTTTGATGTCTTCACTATTATTCTACAACGTATTAAATAGTAAGAATAAAGAAACTCTTGAATGAGTAGGTGTGTCCAAACCTTTGACTGGTACTGTAACTCAATCATGATTTCCTTGATTTACTTACACTTTTCAAATACGGATAGTCCAGGGCAATAACCCCGATCTTGATAAGAAATTAGTATCAGGAATCAAGGTAAGACCCAAGTGCAGACTGTGTGGAGTAACAATGTTTATTGTAACCATAGGGGCAGGCAAACGACAGGTAATGGCAGGCAGGGGTCGATAATCCAGAGCAGAGGCCAAGGTACAGGATGGCAGGCAGGCTCAGGCAGTGGTCAGGTGGGCGGGTACAGGGTCAAGACAGGCAAAGGTCAAAAACCAGGAGGATGAGAAAAAGCAAGACTATGGAAAAACAGGAGTTGAGACAATCCACTGGTAGACTTGAACAAACAAGCCGAACTGGCAACAGACAGACAGACAGAAAACAAAGGTATAAATACACAGGGGATAATGGGGAAGATGGGAGACACCTGGAGGGGGTGAAGACAAGCACGGGTGAAACAGGGCGTGACAACCAGACCATTTTCTTTTAAACACAGTTGTATTTAATGGATTACAATGAGAAGTGCAAACAAAGTGGAAACAAATAAAATAATAGTAAGCTACATCAACATTCGTTTTCCATTCCATTCGGGTAAATTAACACAGTAGATTTGCCGTGGTAAACAAGGAAAGTTTATTTCAGTTGCACAAAATTGTCAATAGATAAATCGCCCTTAGTAGAGAGGTTTCTATCCAATTGGTGACAGATTTTCATGCAAATATTCTAAAATGTTTATCAAATTGACTTGTTGTGGGTAAATGGCTGTGTAATGATATAGAGCACATAAAAAACAATTTTGTTTAAATTTGCGGTTAAATTCCCATGTACCGAATAACAAACAAGTTAAATGAGTTTCCATCCGATTTTCAGCTCTACTGATGGAATCTGGATCCCAGAAGTATTGGCAGCTTACACAATCATCCAAACCAGAAAATGTAGGCTACATTAGTCCTAGCGCCAACTGAGGAAAGATTTACATAACACAAGTCGTCATATTTAGATGACTCTCGGCTGACAGAAACTACAATATGAATTAGCAAATAGCAAATACTATTTATTATTCATCACATCACAGGTGAACTCACCATTGATCGAAATAATTGAGTAAAACACTTTCTAGAAAACAAAAGTAACATACGATGGGTAGTTTGTGCGCGCCGCCATGTTTGTTTTTTCGTGTCAACCAAAGATAATGAGAGGAGACGAGATGAGTTTGGTCTGTTTGTATTGTGCATGTTGAAGGGGGAAGTGCTTGGACTCTTCTCAAATTGGAAGTTTGTCCGGCTCAGTAAAGCCTCAAACATAAATTGTCTGTAACACAGAAATGGGCTACTTCTATGTGAATTAACAAGGAGGCAGAACACATCTCAACTCAAACTGTTGTTAAAAAACAAAACAAGTTTGAAAATAATTTGAAATTGACAAGTTGAATAGATATAGATAATTAGCAGGCAACACGTGTTAATAGTCCTGTTGCGTAACAATCACATTTTGGAACAATGAGTGCCTTCTGACATCTTCTGATGTGAATAAAACAACTCACGCTGGGGTGACCATCCATTAGAAATATTTGGAACTCACATTAAGAAATAAATTAAATGTTAAGTTGGCAACTTCATGTTTTTCAAATACTAGATTTTTGTATTTTATTTAAGCTTTATTTAACTAGGCAAGTCAGTTAAAGAACAAACTCATATTTACAATGACTGCCTACCCCAGTCAAACCCGGTCGACACTGGGCCAATTGTGTCCCACCCTATGGGACTCCCAATCACGACCGGATTTGATTCAACCTGGATTCGAACCAGAGAGTGTACAGAGATGCAGTGCCTTAGACTGTTGCACCACTTGGGAGCCACCAAGAACTAGAAACAACACGACCAATGGATCAAGTAGCTGACGACTCGACTAAAGTGAGTTTAGAGACATTACTAAAAGAAATTGGCACTGGTAATGAGAAACTGTATAAGCAGATGAAGAAAATATCTGATTTAAAAAAAAATCGAAACTGATGTGACTGAACTGGGCAGTCGAAACTGGGCTTAACCCCAGGGAAAATTGCACCAGAATAGCTCCAGAAAACTATGGATAAACAAAAGGACATCATTACGGGGATTACTGAAAGATTAAATGGGATGGAGGTCTTCAGTCGCCATTCAAATCGGTGAGGGGCTGAGGTTGAACCCAGGTGCAGAGAATGGACTAGACGAGGAATCAATGATTTGGGATAAATGTAAATACTTTACTTGAAAAACGAGAACATAAGGATAACAGTGATACTGGAAAAACAACAAACACTAGGACTAGAAAACCCAACGCTTGGGACGAACACACAGGGAACCGAAATCAAGCTACTGCAAAGGGAAACAGAAAACACACCTCTCTTAAAAACCTCTTAAGGATCCGCCCCTTTTTTCAATTTTTGCCTAAAATGACATACCCAAATCTAACAGCCTGTAGCTCAGGCCCTGAAGCAAGGATATGCATATTCTTGGTACTGTTTGAAAAGAAACACTATGAAGTTTGTGGAAATGTGAAAGAAATGTAGGAGAATATAACACAATAGGTATTATAGAAGATAATACAAAGAAAAAAACAACAGTTCTCAGTATTTTTCTTAACCATCATCTTTGAAATGCAAGAGAAAGGCATAATGTTTTATTCCAGCCCAGGTGCAATTTAGATTTTGGCCCCTAGATAGCAGCAGTGTATGTGCAAAGTTTTAGACTGATCCAACGAACCATTGCATTACTGTTCATGTTGTATCAACACTGCTCAAATGTGCCTACTTTTTTTATTAATAACTTTTCATGTTCAAAATTGTGCATTCTCCTCAAAAATCGTAATTTCGTAGATTTCCCGAAAGCTGTTGTCACGTTCTGACCTTTATTTCCTGTGTTTTGTAATTAGTTAGTATGGTCAGGGCGTGAGTTGGGTGGGCAGTCTATGTTTGTTTTTCTATGATTTGAGTATTTCTATGTTTCGGCCTAGTATGGTTCTCAATCAGAGGCAGGTGTCATTAGTTGTCTCTGATTGAGAATCATACTTAGGTAGCCTGGGTTTCACTGTGTGTTGGTGGGTGATTATTCCTGTCTCTGTGTTTGCACCAGATAGGACTGTTTTGAGTTTCACATTTCTTGTTTGTTGTAGTCAGTTGTTCATGTGTATCTTAACGTATTAAAAAAGAACCATGGACACTTACCACGCCGCATATTGGTCCTCTGATCCGTTTCGCCTCTCCTCTTCGGAAGAAGTGGAGGAAATTCATTACAGAATCACCCACCAACCAACTCGGACCAAGCGGCGTGGTAAACAGCAGCGACGACAGCAGCAGCAGCAGCAACAACAGCGGCCAGCATCACAGGACTCCTGGACATGGGAGCAGATACTGAACAGAGAGGGATCCTGGGCACAGGCTGGGGAAAATCGCCGCCCCAAAGCAGAGCTGGAGGCAGCGAAAGCTGAGCGGCGGCAATATGAGGAGCCAGCACGGCAGTGCGACAGGTACGAGAGGCAGCCCCAAATTTTTTTGGGGGGGGCACACGAGGTGTGGTACTAAGCCAGGTAGCAGACCTGAGCTCACTCCTCGTGCTTATGATAAGCAGCGCATTACTGGTCAGGCACCGTGTTATGCGGTTAAGCGCACGGTGTCGCCAGTGCGTGCCCATAGCCCGGTGCGCTAAAGGGCAGCCCCCCGAAAGTGCCATGCGAGTGTGGGCATTGAGCCAGGGCGTATGGTGCCTGCTCAGCGGGTCTGGTCGCCGGTACGCAGTTTTGGTCCAGGTTATCCTGCGCCGGCTCTGCGTGCTGTGTCTCCGGGGCGCTGGGAGGGTGCAATGCGTCCTCTGCCTGCGCTCCGCTCGTGCCGGGCAAATGTGGGAGTGGAGCCAAAGGGAGAGGTGCGTGTAGTAAGCACTAGATCTCCCGTGCTTACCCACAGCCCGGTTCAACCTGTGCCTGCACTCTGGAGGGTCCGGGCTAGAGTAGTTGTCCAGCCTGGGGAAGTGGTGCCAAGGTTGCGCACGAGAGCTCCAGTGCTCCCCCACAGCCCGGTCCTTCAGGCTCCTCCTAACACCAAGCCTCCTGAAGGTCTCCCCAGCCTGGTGGTTCCTGTGGCAGCCCCACGCACCAGGCTGTCTCCTCTCTGCAGGTGGTCCCGCCTGTCCGGCGCCGCTGCCGGAGCGTCCCGCCTGTCCGGCGCCGCTGCCGGAGCGTCCCGCCTGTCCGGCGCCGCTGCCGGAGCGTCCCGCCTGTTCGGCGCCGCTGCCGGAGCCTCCCGCCTGTCCGGCGCCGCTGCCGGAGCGTCCCGCCTGTCCGGCGCCGCTGCCGGAGCCTCCCGCCTGTCCGGCGCCGCTGCCGGAGCCCCTCAGCCCGGAGGCGCTGCTGCCGGAGCCCCTCAGCCCAGAGGCGCCAGAGCCCCTCAGCCCAGAGGCGCCAGAGCCCCTCAAGCCCAGAGGCGCCAGAGTCCCTCAGCCCAGAGGCGCCAGAGCCCCTGCCCCTCTGTCCCGAGCCCCTGCCCCTCTGTCCAGTGGGGTCATTGAGAGGGGTGGCCATGGTGAGAAAGCCACGGAGGCGGACAATAAGGCGGACTAAGACAATGTTGAAGTGGGGTCCGCGTCCCGCGCCAGAACCGCCACCGCGGACAGACGCCCACCCAGACCCTCCCCTATAGGTCAAGGTTTTGCGGCCGGAGTCCGCACCTTTGGGGGGGGGGTACTGTCACGTTCTGACCTTTATTTCCTGTGTTTTGTAATTAGTTAGTATGGTCAGGGCGTGAGTTGGGTGGGCAGTCTATGTTTGTTTTTCTATGATTTGAGTATTTCTATGTTTCGGCCTAGTATGGTTCTCAATCAGAGGCAGGTGTCATTAGTTGTCTCTGATTGAGAATCATACTTAGGTAGCCTGGGTTTCACTGTGTGTTGGTGGGTGATTATTCCTGTCTCTGTGTTTGCACCAGATAGGACTGTTTTGAGTTTCACATTTCTTGTTTGTTGTAGTCAGTTGTTCATGTGTATCTTAACGTATTAAAAAAGAACCATGGACACTTACCACGCCGCATATTGGTCCTCTGATCCGTTTCGCCTCTCCTCTTCGGAAGAAGAGGAGGAAATTCATTACAGCTGTAGAATTCCTGGAAAAGGTAATACCACAACTACTGGGCCAGGAGAACTTCACACGAGCTTCCACAATTGAACGAGCATATCGAACAGACGGCCCGAGAGAGGGCACAAGCAGCAAACCAAGGGGCATCATCTCAAAGTTCCTTAACTATAGGGACAAATATACATTTCTACGACTGGCCATCCAAAAGCCCGAAGCCGGGAGTCAGACCTTAAATGTATTAGGGCCATCGGATCTACATCAACGACGACATGAGCAGAGACCTCTACATGAAATGCAGAGAATTTAACAACACATGAAGAAAAAGCTAAGGAAAAAATAATCCTGTTCTCTTTGGTGTAGCCCGTACAACTACCGGTCAAATCAAATCAAATTTGGCACATACACATGGTTAGCAGATGTTAATGCGAGTGTAGCGAAATGCTTGTGCTTCTAGTTCCGACAATATTTTATTTTATTTTTATTTCACCTTTATTTAACCAGGTAGGCTAGTTGAGAACAAGTTCTCATTTGCAACTGCGACCTGGCCAAGATAAAGCATAGCAGTGTGAACAGACAACACAGAGTTACACATGGAGTAAACAATTAACAAGTCAATAACACAGTAGAAAAAAAAATGGGCAGTCTATATACAATGTGTGCAAAAGGCATGAGGAGGTAGGCGAATAATAAAATTTTGCAGATTAACACTGGGGTGATAAATGATCAGATGGTCATGTACAGGTAGAGATATTGGTGTGCAAAAGAGCAGAAAAGTAAATAAATAAATAAAAAAAACTGTATAAAAACAGTATGGGAATGAGGTAGGTGAAAATGGGTGGGCTATTTACCAATAGACTATGTACAGCTGCAGCGATCGGTTAGCTGCTCGGATAGCTGATGTTTGAAGTTGGTGAGGGAGATAAAAGTCTCCAACTTCAGCGATTTTAGCAGTTCGTTCCAGTCACAGGCAGCAGAGTACTGGAACGAAAGGCGGCCAAATGAGGTGTTGGCTTTAGGGATGATCAGTGAGATACACCTGCTGGAGCGTGTGCTACGGATGGGTGTTGCCATCGTGACCAGTGAACTGAGATAAGGCGGAGCTTTACCTAGCATGGACTTGTAGATGACCTGGAGCCAGTGGGTCTGGCGACGAATATGTAGCGAGGGCCAGCCGACTAGAGCATACAAGTCGCAGTGGTGGGTGGTATAAGGTGCTTTGGTGACAAAACGGATGGCACTATGATAGACTGCATCCAGTTTGCTGAGTAGAGTGTTGGAAGTCATTTTGTAGATGACATCGCCGAAATCGAGGATCGGTAGGATAGTCAGTTTTACTAGGGTAAGCTTGGCGGCGTGAGTGAAGGAGGCTTTGTTGCGGAATAGAAAGCCGACTCTTGATTTGATTTTCGATTGGAGATGTTTGATGTGAGTCTGGAAGGAGAGTTTGCAGTCTAGCCAGACACCTAGGTACTTATAGATGTCCACATATTCAAGGTCGGAACCGTCCAGGGTGGTGATGCTAGTCGGGCATGCGGGTGCAGGCAGCGATCGGTTGAAAAGCATGCATTTGGTTTTACTCGCGTTTAAGAGCAATTGGAGGCCACGGAAGGAGTGCGGTATGGCATTGAAGCTCGTTTGGAGGTTAGATAGCACAGTGTCCAATGACGGGCCGAAAGTATATAGAATGGTGTCGTCTGCGTAGAGGTGGATCAGGGAATCGCCCGCAGCAAGAGCAACATCATTGATATATACAGAGAAAAGAGTCGGCCCGAGAATTGAACCCTGTGGCACCCCCATAGAGACTGCCAGAGGACCGGACAGCATGCCCTCCGATTTGACACACTGAACTCTGTCTGCAAAGTAATTGGTGAACCAGGCAAGGCAGTCATCCGAGAAACCGAGGCTATTGAGTCTGCCGATAAGAATATGATGATTGACAGAGTCGAAAGCCTTGGCGAGGTCGATGAAGACGGCTGCACAGTACTGTCTTTTATCGATGGCGGTTATGATATCGTTTAGTACCTTGAGCGTGGCTGAGGTGCACCCGTGACCGGCTCGGAAACCAGATTGCACAGCGGAGAAGGTACGGTGGGATTCGAGATGGTCAGTGACCTGTTTGTTGACTTGGCTTTCGAAGACCTTAGATAGGCAGGGCAGGATGGATATAGGTCTATAGCAGTTTGGGTCCAGGGTGTCTCCCCCTTTGAAGAGGGGGATGACTGCGGCAGCTTTCAATCCTTGGGGATCTCAGACGATATGAAAGAGAGGTTGAACAGGCTGGTAATAGGGGTTGCGACAATGGCGGCAGATAGTTTCAGAAATAGAGGGTCCAGATTGTCAAGCCCAGCTGATTTGTACGGGTCTAGGTTTTGCAGCTCTTTCAGAACATCTGCTATCTGGATTTGGGTAAAGGAGAACCTGGAGAGGCTTGGGCGAGGAGCTGCGGGGGGGCGGAGCTGTTGGCCGAGGTTGGAGTAGCCAGGCGGAAGGCATGGCCAGCCGTTGAGAAGTGCTTATTGAAGCTTTCAATAATCGTGGATTTATCGGTGGAGACCGTGTTACCTAGCCTCAGTGCAGTGGGCAGCTGGGAGGAGGTGCTCTTGTTCTCCATGGACTTCACAGTGTCCCAGAACTTTTTGGAGTTGGAGCTACAGGATGCAAACTTCTGCCTGAAGAAGCTGGCCTTAGCTTTCCTGACTGACTGCATGTATTGGTTCCTGACTTCCCTGAACAGTTGCATATCACGGGGGCTATTCGATGCTATTGCAGTCCGCCACAGGATGTTTTTGTGCTGGTCGAGGGCAGTCAGGTCTGAAGTGAACCAAGGGCTGTATCTGTTCTTGGTTCTGCATTTTTTGAAAGGAGCATGCTTATCTAAAATGGTGAGGAAGTTACTTTTAAAGAATGACCAGGCATCCTCAACTGACGGGATGAGGTCAATGTCCTTCCAGGATACCCGGGCCAGGTCGATTAGAAAGGCCTGCTCACAGAAGTGTTTTAGGGAGCGTTTGACAGTGATGAGGGGTGGTCGTTTGACTGCGGCTCCGTGGCGGATACAGGCAATGAGGCAGTGATCGCTGAGATCCTGGTTGAAGACAGCGGAGGTGTATTTGGAGGGCCAGTTGGTCAGGATGACGTCTATGAGGGTGCCCTTGTTTACAGAGTTAGGGTTGTACCTGGTGGGTTCCTTGATGATTTGAGTGAGATTGAGGGCATCTAGCTTACATTGTAGGACTGCCGGGGTGTTAAGCATATCCCAGTTTAGGTCACCTAACAGAACAAACTCTGAAGCTAGATGGGGGGCGATCAATTCACAAATGGTGTCCAGGGCACAGCTGGGAGCTGAGGGTGGCCGGTAGCAGGCGGCAACAGTGAGAGACTTACTTCTGGAGAGGGTAATTTTCAAAATTAGTAGTTCGAACTGTTTGGGTATGGACCTGGAAAGTATGACATTACTTTGCAGGCTATCTCTGCAGTAGACTGCAACTCCGCCCCCTTTGGTAGTTCTATCTTGACGGACGATGTTATAGTTGGGTATGGAAATCTCTGAATTTTTGGTGGCCTTCCTGAGCCAGGATTCAGACACGGCAAGGACAATACAGTAATAACCAACGAGTAATCTAACCTAACAATTCCACAACTACTACCTTATACACACAAGTGTAAAGGGATAAAGAATATGTACATAAAGATATATGAATGAGTGATTGTTCAGAACGGCATAGGCAAGATGCAGTAGATGGTATAGAATACAGTATATACATATGAGATTAGTAATGTAGGGTATATAAACATAAAGTTGCATAGTTTAAAGTGGCTAGTGATACATGTATTACATAAAGATGGCAAGATGCAGTAGATGATATAGAGTGGAGTATATACATATACATATGAGATGAGTAATGTAAGGTATGTAAACATTATATTAAGTGGCATTGTTTAAAGTGGCTAGTGATCCATTTTTTACATCAATTTCCATCAATTTCCATTATTAAAGTGGATGGAGTTGAGTCAGTATGTTGGCAGCAGCCACTCAATGTTAGTGGTGGCTGTTTTACAGTCTGATGGCCTTGAGATAGAAGCTGTTTTTCAGTCTCTCGGTCCCTGCATTGATGCACCTGTACTGACCTCGCCTTCTGGATGATAGCGGGGTGAACAGGCAGTGGTTCGGGTGGTTGCTGTCCTTGATGTGGTGTCCTTGATGTCCTTGGTGTAGGTGTCCTGGAGGGCAGGTAGTTTGCCCCCGGTGATGCGTTGTGCAGACCTCACTACCCTCTGGAGAGCCTTACGGTTGTGGGCGGAGCAGTTTCCGTACCAGGCGGTGATATAGCCCGACAGGATGCTCTTGATTGTGCATCTGTAGAAATTTGTGAGTGCTTTTGGTGACAAGGCAAATTTCTTCAGCCTCCTGAGGCGCTGCTGCGCCTTCTTCACAACGCTGTTTGTGTGGGTGGGACAATTCAGTTTGTCCGTGATGTGTACGCTGAGGAACTTAAAACTAACTAGCCTCTCCACTACTGTCCCGTCGATGTGGATAGGGGGGGTGCTCCCTCTGCTGTTTCCTGAAGTCCACAATCATCTCCTTTGTTTTTTTGACGTTGAGTGTGAGGTTATTTTCCTGACACCACACTCCGAGGGCCCTCATCTCCTCCCTGTTGGCCGTCTCGTCATTGTTGGTAATCAAGCCTACCACTGTAGTGTCATCCGCAAACTTGATGATTGAGTTGGAGGCGTGCATGGCCATGCAGTCGTGGGTGAACAGGGAGTACAGGAGAGGGCTCAGAACGCACCCTTATGTGGCCCCAGTGTTGAGGATCAGTATTGTTACCTACCCTCACCGCCTGGGGGCGGCCCGTCAGGAAATCCAGTACCCAGTTGCACAGGGCGAGGACGAGACCCAGGGTCTCGAGCTTGATGACGAGTTTGGAGGGTACTATGGTGTTAAATGCTGAGCTGTAGTCGATGAACAGCATTCTCACATAGGTATTCCTCTTGTCCAGATGGGTTAGTGCAGTGTGCAGTGTGGTTGCGATTGCGTCGTCTGTGGCCCTATTGGGGCGGTAAGCAAATTGGAGTGGGTCTAGGGTGTCAGGTAGGGTGGAGGTGATATGGTGCTTGACTAGTCTCTCAAAGCACTTCATGATGAAGGAAGTGAGTGCTACGGGGCGGTAGTCATTTAGCTCAGCTTTCTTGGGAACAGGAACAATGGAAGGAAAGAGACATCACATTGAAATCAGCAAAAAAAAACTATGCAATTCCTGGATAATCTGGACAAGGTGGAAATGGCAATTAATTAAATGTATAGACTACAGGATAGCTTCTCAACAGACGTTGTAGGACAGATGGGGTGCAGGCTACTGTAATGAGGACTATTACACCCCATCACATCAAAGATACAAAAGAGAACTGTGCACTGAACAAAAATATAAATACATAAGGAAATCTGTCAATTTAAATAAATTAAACTATGGATTTCACATGACAGGGAATACAGATAAGTATCTTTCAGTCACAGATACCGTAAGAAAAGGGAGGGCGTGGATCAGAAAACCAGTCAGTATCTGGTGTGACCCCCATTTGCCTAATTCTGCGCGACACATATCCGTCCCATAGAGTTGATCAGGCTGCTGATTGTGGCCTGTGGAATGTTGTCCCACTCCTCTTCAATGGCTGTGTCTGGAGTAGCTGGATATTGGCAGGAACTGGAACTAGGTGTCGTAGAGGTCAATGCAGAGCATCCCAAACGTGCATGCAGGCCATGGAAGAACTGGAACATTTTCAGCTTCCAGGAATGGGGTGGTGTGGAGACAGTGCAGAATGGTCTCGTATTTAGATGAACCCCGAGTTTCTCTACAGAACCGTTTCTGATTACAATACAGGTACTTGATAATATCTTTTCATAAAGACCATACTTTTGGTCCCGGTATAGATCTCTGCAAGCATTATCCTGCTGAAACATGAGGTGACGCGACGGATGAATGGCACGACAATGGGCCTCAGGATCTAGTCACGGTACATCTGTGCATTCAAATTGCTATCAATAAAATGTAATTGTATTTGTTGTCTGTAGCTTATGACTGCCCATACTATATTCCCACCGCCACCATGGGGCACTCTGTTCACAACGCTGACATCAGCAAACCGCTGGCCCACATGACGCCATACCTGTCCGCCAACAGGGATTCATCTGTGAAAGGCACAGTGTGCCAGTGGCCATTGAAGGTGAGCGTTTTCCCCACCGAAGTTGGTTACACCTTCAGGTCAGGTCAAGACCCCTGATGAGGATGACGGGCACGCAGATGAGCTTCCCCGAGACGGTGTCTGACAGTTTGTGCAGAAATGAATCGGTTGTGCAAACCCACAGTTTCATCAGCTGTCTGGGTGGCTGGTCTCAGACGATTCTGCAGGTGAAGAAGCAGGATGTGGAGGTCCTGGGCTGGCATGGTTACAGGTGGTCTGCTGTTCTGAGGCAGGTTGGACTGACTGCAAACTTCATGCTGTTAAATCAGCTTCTTGATATTCCACACATGTCAGGTGGATGAATTATCTTGGCGGAATGCTCACTAACAAGGATGTAAACAAATTTGTGCACAACATTTGAGAGAAATAAGCTTTTTGTGCATATGGAACATTTCTGGGATATTTTATTTCAGCTCATGAAACAAGGGACCAACACTTTACATGTTATGTTTATATTTGTCCTCTCCCATCTGGACTACTGCAACTCGCTGTTGGCTGGGCTAACCGCTTATGCCGTCAAACCCCTGCAACTTATCAAGAACGCCTGGTTTTCAACCACCCAAGTTCTCTCATTTCACCCAGCTCCCCCGCACGTTCACTGGCTTCCAGTCAAAGCTCGCATCCACTAGAAGACCATGGTGTTTACCTATGGAACAGAAAGAAGAACTGTTACTCCCTACCTTCAGGCGATGCTCAAATCCTACTCCAACCCGAGCAGTCCGTTCTGCCACCTCAGGTCTCTTGGCACTCCCACCCCATTTGGAGGGTAGCTTCCACTCATCCCAGTCCAAGCTCTTCTCTCTCCTGGCACCCCAATGGTGGAACCATTTCCCCCTGGAGCTAGGTCAGCAGAGCTCTTGCCCATCTTCGAAAACATCTGAAACCATATCTCTACAAACAGTATCTTAAATAATCCTCTTCTTCACCTTGAACCCCCCCCCCCCCGACCCACACACACACACACAAACCAGCATTTGCACTTGACCCCCACCCCCTTTCTAGCTCGGACTACTAATAACTACTTTATTGAGGGAAAATGTACTTTCTATGCCTGTGATATGTTGTTGTCCCACCTAGCTACTCTATCTTAAGAATAATGCACTAACTGTAATATATATAGAATGGTGCCAGAGGGGATGGCTGCTGTTTCATGGACTCCTAACCAATTGTGTTATGTTGTGTGTTTTTCGCATTGTTTGTAATTTATTTTGTACATAATGTTGATGCTACCGCTTCTGGATATCAGAACAGCGATTACTCACCTCAAACTGAACAAAGATTTTTTCTTTAATGAGTCTGACATGAAGGATATAGCGTTGATCCCGGACAAGGCCCAAATCCCTGTCATTCGCATGAAGAAAAAAATAGAATTTGTCGGCGAGTGGGTAACTCACCTCTACCGTCCGTTCTATTGGCCAACGTCCAATCACTGGAGAATAAACTGGATGAGCTCTGTTCGAGACTATCCTACCAAAGGGACATTAAAAACTGCAATAGTCATGGCTGAACGACGACACGGATAATATACAGTTGGCTGGGTTTTGAGTGCATCGGCAGGACAGAACAGCTACGTCCTAGGGGTGGGTGTCTGTTAGTCAATAACAGTTGGTACACGATGTCTAATACCAAGGTACTCGAGGTATTGCTCGCTTAAGGTAGAGTACCTCATGATAAGCGGTAGACCCCACTATCTACCAAGAGAGTTTTCATCAACATTTTTCGTAGCCGTCTATTTACCACCACAAACCGATGCTGGCACTAAGACCGCACTCAATGAGCTGTATAAGGCCATAGGCAAACAAGAAAATGCTCATCCAGAAGCGGCGCTCCTAGTGGCTGGGGAATTTAATGCTGGCAAACTTAAATCCGTTTTACCTCATTTCTACCAGAATGTAACATGTGCAACCAGAGGAAAAAAATTCTAGACCACCTTTACTCCATACACAGAGATGCGTACACAGTTCTCCCTCACTCTCCATTTGGCAAATCTGACCATAATTCTATCCTCCTGACAAGCAAAAACTAAAGGAGGAAGTACCAGTGACTCGCTCAATAAGTGTGGTCAGATGACTTGGATGAAACACTACAGAACTGTTTTGTTAGCACAGACTAGAATATGTTCCGGGATTCATCCAATGGCATTGAGGAGTATACCACCTCAGTCGCTGGCTTCATCAGTAAGTGCATCGATGACGTCATCCCCACGGTGACCGTGCATACATATCCAAATGAGAAACCATGGATTACAGGCAACCTCTGCACAGAGCTAAAGGATAGAACTACCCCCAAGCCATAACACTGCTGAACAATTAATCAAATGGCCACCCGGACTATTTGCATTGACCCTCCCCCCTTTGTTTTTACACTGCTGCTGCTCGCTGTTTGATATCTATGCATAGTCACTTTACCTCTACCTACATGTACAAATGATCTCGACTAACCTGTACCCCAGCACATTGACTCAGTACTGGTACCCCCTGTATCTAGCCTCATTATTGTTATTTAATTGTGTAACTTTTTGTATTTCTTTTTTGCTTTAGTTTATTTAGTAAATATTTTCTTAACTATATTTTCTTAAAACTGCATTGTTGGTTAAGGGCTTGTAAGTAAGCATTTCACAGTAAGGTGTTGTAACCTGTTGTATTCGGTGCATGTTACAAATACAATTTCATTTGACTATGTATAAGAGCGTCTGATAAATTAGTAAAAATGTAAATGTTAATGCCTTCACTCACACACCTATTGAAAAACAATCACAGCACCATCCAGGCTATCTGTCTAAATGAATAACACTTTAATGACTATTGGCTATGCAGTCTAAATGACAACCCATTAATTAGTAGGCTACAGCAATAATCTATTTGTTTCAGTAACAAACTGACAAGTGAACAAGACAACACGATCATTGGTATGATCTCAACAATTATAGAGGCCTGAGTGGGTGGGAATAATTTAAATGGCCCATATGTGAAAAAAGACTGGGAGAGATCAGATGTCATACTTTATGTTGCTCTCTCTCCCTTCCAAAGAAATGATAGACTTTTGCCCAAATTAAGGCATTGATAACTGAGAAATTGATATATGAATTTAAAAATGTGTTATTAATGTGGTCAACATGATATCATCATGTTTTGTCCCTCAGAAAGTAAAATGAATAACGTTAATGAAGGGCACAACTATTCACCTTTCAAACATTATTTCCAGCTCTTTGTTGGACAATTATATCAAAATGAATTCATTAACTGAATCCCAAAGTGGAATGTACAAGAAATGTAGCTATGCCAACTGAACATATAGCCGATAAATGGCGCTTGCTTTAGCTCTATGGGTGCCCTAGGCTCTACTGGTGCGCAGAGCGGATGGATGTTGCATTGATGTTACAATTCATTATACCACCCTGCTCTTAGTGATCTGCCTGCTCTGGCCTATGGAGTCCCTTGGGAAACCCAACTACCGAACCATCAAATGGGATGGGATTTATAAATAAAATATTTGGGTTAACAAAAGGACTGATCTCTATAATATATAAATAACTTTTGGAAATCTCATATTCTGAAATAGCCATTAACAAGGTATTGTTCACAGATCTAAGTGAATCTGAACAACCCTTTAACTGGAACAGAATATGGAAAACTATGACCTTGGCATCCCGTAATCCGAACCCTCAATTTATACATTTTTAGCTTAACAGACTGTAACAGACTGTATTTAAACACCAAGGAAAAGTTTTACAAAAGCCCCAACTCCCAACTGTTCACTGTCCCCTAAATCAGGTAAGCATATTCCTTCATATGATGTGGGAGAGCACTGCAGTTAGCACGAGAACTGCCATTCAGCATATAAGTAAATGCTAGAGCTCCCGAGTGGCGCAGTGGTCTAAGGCACTGCGTCTTAGAGCAAGAGGTGTCACCACAGACACCTTGGTTCAAATCAAGGCTGTATAACATCTGGCTGTGATTGGGAGTTCCATAGGGCAGTGCACAGTTGGCCCAGTGTTGTTGGGGTAGGCTGTCATTGTCAATAAGAGTTTGTTCTTAATTGACTTGCCTAGATAAATAAAGTACAAATTTAAAAAAATAGAGAATGTCGCCAGGTGTCTCCTTTAGCGTATGTATCAGATGCATATCAACCCGCATAAGCACCAATGCTTGATAAATCGTGCATAAACTATTGTAAAGGATTAATTCTATTAATAAATATTTGTGTAAATGTATAAATAAATACAAATAAAAAATGTTTTTAATCTATGACTAGGGTGGCTGGAGTCTGACAATTTTTAGGTCCGTCCTTTGACACCGCCTGGTATAGAGGTCCTGGATGGGCAGGAAGCTTGGCCCCAGTGATGTACTGGGCCGTTCACACTACCCTCTGTAGTGCCTTGCGGTCGGAGGCCAAGCAGTTGCCATACCAGGCAGTGATGCTCTCAATTGTGCAGCTGTAGAAACTTTTGAGGATCTGAGGACCCATGCCAAATCTTTTTAGTCTGCTGTTGAGGAATAGGTTTTGTTGTGCCCTCTTCACAAATGTCTTGGTGTGCTCGGACCATGTTACTTTGTTGGTGATGTGGACACCAAGGAACTTGAAGATTGAGTAAAAAATCTGTTTTGTACATTTCTACAAAGCCAGACACCCGTCTCACCATGGCAGTTGGGATGACTATCTCAGTTGGCTCTGTTCATGTTTTTCTGCAGAAAGGCTCAGGCATCTGAGGCGGAGGCTCAACGTCAACATCAGAATCAGATGAAGACTCTTCGTCAGCAACGTCGATTTCAAGCTCAATATCCAATCCTCCATCCGACTCCAATTCATATAAATTCTGCAGCATTTGCAATGCTGTCAGAGTGTCCATTTGTTTGGTTCGGCTTGACATTGTGAACTAAACACATTGTATGTTGTACTCAGTGTGTGATTTGACTCTGCGAGGATAAATTATATACCATTTCCAGCCTTTCATAATAAAATAATTAGATCGCACACAACAGCTACAATTATTCATCATAATTTCACTATTGTTCTAACTTCAATCATCCTCTTCACCTTCATCATTCAGACCAATCAAATTCAATCACCCTCTTCACCCCCTCGTCAACATCCTCATCATTCAGTTATTTGAATGCACATGCACCATTATCAGTTTCTATCTGGGTTCTATCGCCCATTCATCCATTGACAACAGAATAGTATATTTAAATGTTAAGTTTATTTTGTTACTAGTTTTTGCTTAGTAGCCAGAGCAATGCTGCCACATGAGGGGTCATAGGTTGAATGCATGATATTCTTGGAAAAAAGTGAAATTTGGAAATAGAACTGCACCTCTTGAATTTTGAGAGTTATTTGACAAAGGTAAGTGAAACGGCGGAATATGTTCTTTCTGATACTATATAGAAATCCAAACGTTTTACCTGCAGGTGACTCTGAATGAGGATTTGATGAATTGATGCTCCTTTCCCTGCATCTGTCAATTACGAGATGTGCCAATCTCCTCATGTACAATTTGACAACTGATAGGCCTAATATTGTCACTCATCAAATTGTCAATTTAATCTTGTCTGTAGGCTAACTTATGAATTGTGAAATTTGTTTCAGCATAGTTTATGTGTAGTTTCGATGGGCCGGCTGTGCAGGCTGACTGGCAGCATTTGTTTCCCGCTTATCAACTTGGATAGTGTCAAGGATGTGTTTTGCTGTCACGCCCTGACCTTAGAGAGCCTGATTATTTTTATATTTGGTTAGGTCAGGATGTAATTTGGGTGGGCATTCTAGTTTTCTATTTCTTTGTTGGCCGGGTATGGTTCCCAATCATAGGCAGCTCTCTATCGTTGTCTCTGATTGGGAATCATACTTAGGCAGCCTGTTTTCCACCTGAGTTTGTGGGATCTTGTTTTTGTTCAGTTACTGTGTAGCCTGCAGAATGTTACGTTCGTTTATCTTTTGTTGTTTTTTGGTGTTCATCTAAAAATAAAGAAAGATGTACATTTCCCACGCTGTGCTTTGGTCTTATTCCGATGACGGACGTGACATTTGCATTATTCTAAAGGCCTACTGCAACACGTAGCATGTTTTTTTAGTTTCCCTTAGAATACATTTGAGCAGCAACAGAGTTACAATAAATTAAACAGCCCCGTAACAGCTTATTTTTACCAAGTTTATTTATTTATTTTTTATTTTTTTATTTCACCTTTATTTAACCAGGTAGGCTATTTGAGAACAAGTTCTCATTTGCAACTGCGACCTGGCCAAGATAAAGCATAGCAGTGTGAACAGACAACACAGAGTTACACATGGAGTAAACAATTAACAAGTCAATAATACAGTAGAAAAAAGGAGAGTCTATATACATTGTGTGCAACAGGCATGAGGAGGTAGGCGAATAATTACAATTTTGCAGATTAACACTGGAGTGATAAATGATCAGATGGTCATGTACAGGTAGAGATATTGGTGTGCAAAAGAGCATAAAATAAAATAAATAAAAACAGTATGGGGATGAGGTAGGTAAAAATGTGTGGGCTATTTACCGATAGACTATGTACAGCAGCAGCGATCGGTTAGCTGCTCAGATAGCAGATGTTTGAAGTTGGTGAGGGAGATAAAAGTCTCCAACTTCAGCGATTTTTGCAATTCGTTCCAGTCACAGGCAGCAGAGAACTGGAATGAAAGGCAGCCAAATGAGGTGTTGGCTTTAGGGATGATCAGTGAGATACACCTGCTGGAGCGCGTGTTACGGGTGGGTGTTGCCATCGTGACCAGTGAACTGAGATAAGGCGGAGCTTTACCTAGCATGGACTTGTAGATGACCTGGAGCCAGTGGGTCTGGCGACGAATATGTAGCGAGGGCCAGCCGACTAGAGCATACAGGTCGCAGTGGTGGGTGGTATAAGGTGCTTTAGTGACAAAACGGATGGCACTGTGATAAACTGCATCCAGTTTGCTGAGTAGAGTGTTGGAAGCAATTTTGTAGATGACATCGCCGAAGTCGAGGATCGGTAGGATAGTCAGTTTTACTAGGTAAGTTTGGCAGCGTGAGTGAAGGAGGCTTTGTTGCGGAATAGAAAGCCGACTCTTGATTTGATTTTCGATTGGAGATGTTTGATATGAGTCTGGAAGGAGAGTTTACAGTCTAGCCAGACACCTAGGTACTTATAGATGTCCACATATTCAAGGTCGGAACCATCCAGGGTGGTGATGCTGGTCAGGCGTGCGGGTGTAGGCAGCGAACGGTTGAAAAGCATGCATTTGGTTTTACTAGCGTTTAAGAGCAGTTGGAGGCCACGGAAGGAGTGTTGTATGGCATTGAATCTCGTTTGGAGGTTAGATAGCACAGTGTCCAAGGACGGACCGGAAGTATATAGAATGGTGTCGTCTGCATAGAGGTGGATCAGGGAATCACCCGCAGCAAGAGCAACATCATTGATATATACAGAGAAAAGAGTCGGCCCGAGAATTGAACCCTGTGGCACCCCCACAGAGACTGCCAGAGGACCGGACGGCATGCCCTCCGATTTGACACACTGAACTCTGTCTGCAAAGTAATTGGTGAACCAGGCAAGGCAGTCATCCGAAATACCGAGGCTACTGAGTCTGCCGATAAGAATATGGTGATTGACAGAGTCGAAAGCCTTGGCAAGGTCGATGAAGACTGCTGCACAGTACTGTCTTTTATCGATGGCGGTTATGATATCGCTTAGTACCTTGAGCGTGGCTGAGGTGCACCCGTGACCGGCTCGGAAACCAGATTACACAGCGGAGAAGGTACGGTGGGATTCTTGATGGTCAGTGACCTGTTTGTTGACTTGGCTTTCGAAGACCTTAGATAGGCAGGGCAGGATGGATATAGGTCTGTAACAGTTTGGGTCCAGGGTGTCTCCCCCTTTGAAGAGGGGGATGACTGCGGCAGCTTTCCAATCCTTGGGGATCTCAGACGATATGAAAGAGAGGTTGAACAGGCTGGTAATAGGGGTTGCGACAATGGCGGCGGATAGTTTCAGAAATAGAGGGTCCAGATTGTCAAGCCCAGCTGATTTGTACGGGTCCAGGTTTTGCAGCTCTTTCAGAACATCTGCTATCTGGATTTGGGTAAAGGAGAACCTGGAGAGGCTTGGGCGAGTAGCTGCGGGGGGGCGGAGCTGTTGGCCGAGGTTGGAGTAGCCAGGCGGAAGGCATGGCCAGCCGTTGAGAAATGCTTGTTGAAGTAACCGTCACGGCTGTCGTAAGAACGGGACCAAGGCGCAGCGGAGGTTGAGTTCCACATATTTATTTCAAAAGTGAAACTTAAAGCAAAAACAATAAACGAATAACGAAACGTGACTACGTGGTGCACAAACACAAAATAATATCCC
This sequence comes from Oncorhynchus nerka, assembly GCF_034236695.1. Lineage (NCBI taxonomy): Eukaryota > Metazoa > Chordata > Actinopteri > Salmoniformes > Salmonidae > Oncorhynchus > Oncorhynchus nerka. Next base: position 28,093,018 of record NC_088404.1, on the reverse strand, counting down.
ACAAACACAGGTGTGAAAAATAGCTACTTAAATATGATCCCCAATTAGAGACAACGATTACCAGCAGCTGCCTCTAATTGGGAATCATACAAAACACCAACAAAGAAATGATAAACTAGAGCACAACATAGAAATTATAAGCTAGAATACCCCCTAGTCACGCACTGACCTACCACACCATAGAGAAACAAGGGCTCTCTATGGTCAGGGCGTGACATTACCCCCCCGCACCGGAGCCTCCACTGACATTAGTCACCTCCCCCTAACTCCCCCCCAATCCTGGACACCGTACCCGGACTCGGCACCGGCGCAGAGGAATGCCCCTGGACTGGGCACCGGCGCAGAGGAAGGCTCCTGCCATGGAGCGGGACTGGGGGCCGGCGCTGAGGAAGGCTCCTGCCCTGGAGCTGGACTGGACATGTGCCTGGACTGGGCATCGGCACAGAGGAAGGCTCCTGCCATGGAGCTGGACTGGACACCGTGCCTGGACTGGCCACCGGTGCAGAGGAAGGCTCCTGCCCTGGAGCTGGACTGGACGCCTTTCCGGGAAGCTCCGGACCGTTGACCCTCGCTGGAGGTTCCGGACCGTTGGCCGTCGCTGGAGGTTCCGGACCATGGACCGTCGCGGGAGGTTCCGGACCATGGACCATAGCAGGAGGTTCCGGACCGTGAACAGTCGCCGGAAGCGCCGGACTGTGAACCGTCGCTGGAGGATCTGGACTGTGAACCGTCGCCAGAAGCACCGGACTGAGTTGCAAACCTCTCTGCCAATAACAACTGGTCTTCCGTTTTCACCTTCCCGTTCAGACCACTCCCAGACTGTCGTCGAAAAATTCTTACTTGAGTTACACTTTTCAAAAGGCACCGAATCAGTGGAACGATCCATCTGTTTTCCAAGGTCTTCGAATTTATGATTCTCTTTCTGTCAGAAGAACTTCACATTTCTTAACTCCCCTTTCCATGGGCGAGTTGTGTAGTTCTGTAGTCCTTCGGTGAATGGTGTGTGAGGAATTTTTTATCTATCAGAGGATATCATCAATGCCCACAAGCCCCATAAGCCATCCGTCTTCACGAGCTTTCAGCCTGTTGTCTGCCGAGGAGGAGGAATAAGGTTGGGGGCAGCAGAGTGTTCAGAACTAGAGAGAAAGACCTTGGGTAGCATTCATCCAGTTTTCTTTGATGATACCATCCAGCCCCCTCTCATCTAAACAACGCATCCACCAAGGTCAGACAAGTGAAAAATGTAAACTAAATTACAGTTGTAAGATTCACCATTTGCTCCAAACATTTGATTGAATGTAGTAAATGGAGGCCTTGTAAGGTTATCTGTATTAACCTAAAGGTATTCACTGGTGTACCATACATTAGGTAGCATTCCCTTCCCTTTCATTTGTCTGCAGTACTGTAATCAGAGGAATAATAAGCTAAAGACTCAAGCAGACTAAAGCTGGCCCCCAGGGAATGGTATTTTTTATTTCTGAACAGAGCAGACACCAGCTCTGCTCAGTGCAATGTGAAGCTCCTCTGCTCCGCTTCCCTTCCTTCCCTCAGCCTATTCCCCGCCATGAGTTTGAAACTCATCATTTTTTATTCTCCAACACCGCACCCCCATCCAGAGGGAACATGCAGATAAATCAGACCCACAGTATTTGCTGTGCCTTGGGGTGTGACTTTAGATTCAGGCTGGAGTGGAATGGCCCTGTCTATCTCTCTCTCCGTCTCCCCCCTTTCTCTCTCTCTCTCACTCTCTCTCCCTCTTCTCATTTTTCTCTGGCTCCCTCACTCACTATCATTTCCATGCCGAATTCACTCTCCTTACAGTGTGACGTCGTCATCAATAGTCATTTAGGGATGGGATGCTTTCCACGCCGCCAAATGCAATGAAGATTCATTGCTGCCATTTCAAAGTAGGGGGAGGGAGAGGGAGGTAAGCGAATAGGAGGAGATGCAAATTGGGCGCACACACACACAAGACACACGCACTATTCTGTTTCTATGGTGTGGACTTGTGTGCAAACTGTGTGCAGTTAAAAGTGTTGTTTACGCAATCAATACAATTTATTTATAAAGCCCTTTTTACATCAGATGTCACAAAGTGCCTATACAGGTACCCAGCCTAAATTCCTGAAGAGCAAGCAATGAAGAAGCATGGTGGCTAGGAAAAACTCCCTAGAAAGGCAGGAACAAAAAAAACTAGCGAGGAAGCAGGCTCTGAGGGGTGGCCTGTCCTCTTCTGGGTGTGGTGATTCGGTTTGTCCACATTTATCGGGCTGGTTGAATTGGAGGGGGGGCGATGCCAGATCAATAGCAAAGGCGGTAGTTGAGTTTCTTGAGAAGTGATAAAAAGATAACCTTAAAAAAGATCATCTTCGGGGTATTGGCACTGATAATGCATCCGTGATGGCTGGGGTGCACAACTGGGTGAACAAGATTTTAGAGGAAGAATGTGCATTGCCCAATCTGGTACTAATCCACTGTGTGTGCCATTCTTTACAATTGGCTGTCAGTGCAGCATCCAAAGAAACCATCCCTAGGAGTGTTGAGTACTTAATCATGGAAACCTACAACTGGTTTTCGATTTCCCCAAAACGGCGCGAGTCGTACAAAGCAGTGTATGCCACCATTAATTGTGGCCAGAAACCCCTGCAGATCACCAAAGTGTGTGCCATACGTTGGCTAAGGGTTGAGCCTGCTGTAACTCGTATATTGAGCCAGTGGGAAGAAGTGAAACTCCACTTTGAGTTGACCAAGGCCAGTGAGCATTGCTACATGGCGGATGTGCTCCACGCCACGTACATGGACAAGACCAACTATGTCTACCGGACATTCTTGAAATCAATCCTGTCTGACGTACAAGTTGCAGTGAAGTCATTTGAAGGAGAGCAAACAGATCATGTCAAACTTTTGGACAATCTGGTACACCTCTTAACATCAATTTGCAGCAGAGTAGTCAACCCTAACTGCAAAATGTCTTAAAGGATGGTATTGATGGACATCTCAATCCATCACCATACCTTGGGTACCTTTTCAAGAGCACGGTGTACCAACTCAGTCTTGCGCCAGAGGAAGAAAAGGTCATTCGGAGACAGTGCATCAACTACATTGTTGCTATAAGCAAGGAGCTGCAAGCAAGACTCCCAGACAACCTAGAAGCCTTGCGAAACATGGCCTTGTTCAGTATTAAGGAAACGCTAAAGCACAATAAAGGCACCACTGAAAGGATTAAAGTAGCTGGGCTACTGGGATAACAGCTCCAAACAATCGATAAAATTGTTTCCCAATGGAGAATCATCCATCTGTTTAGGTGGGACTCAACTGAAAATAGTCGAGTTTTGGAGTGAAGTGAATAACTACACGGACTCTTCCGGGTCAAATCCATTTGAAGAACTGTGCAAAGCTGCGCTCGCTGCCCTCTCCTTGCCACACTCAAATGCACAGTTTGAATGGCTGTTCAGCCAAATGAGTGTGGTCAAGTCAAAGTTAAGAAATAGAATGTCACTGCACTCTCTCAACTCCTTGCTTCTGGTGCGGTATGGACTGAAGCTGGCTGGTGATACCTGTTACCAGCATAAACTACCAAGTGAAGTTCTACAGCAGTTTGGCACCACAGCTACATACAGCTTTTAAGGCCACTCCATCTTCTGCTGGTTCCAGCTCCGTGACAATGCATTTGGACAGTGAAGATGAAGAGGATTTCCTTGCCAATCTATGATTCATCATATTTACAGTACATATGCAAGGAGTGGACTTTCTGGAACTGGCGTAGACACACAGCTAATGGTGGCAGTGTGCACTGCAGTGTGAGCGAGAACAGTGGCCATATCTGGAGGAAACCATTTAGCAGCTAGTCAGCCAAGCAGCACAACAACCTGGAGAGAGCTGGAGAGACATGCACGCACATCATTATTTGAGTTAAGTTGCTTGTTCAATAAGATAGCATATATACCATGTTTTTATCTTGTACCTATAATTGTTGATCAGTTTACTAACTACCAATGCACTGCTTAAAACTATAATTGTCCAGAATGTGTAGGTTTACTGGTTAAAAAGAAAATAAATAAAACGTAATTGTTCAATGTGTAATATGTTGTGATTAAAAATAAAAATATCTGATCATATAAAATGTGTTGTGTTTATATTACTTTTACAAATACAAATATGTGATTATAAACAAACAAATCTAAACTAACAAATGTCAAATCATATTTTTTGCCGAGATGGCCAGTCAGTTTGAGTAATGTTATTGTGTATTCTACGTAATGATGACATCATCAAGCAATGACATCACGTCATTTAGCGACTTTTAGCAACAAATCGACCTGCCAGTAGCAACTTCCCTTAAAATGATTTGGCAACACTGCCTGCAGGTTTAAATAATAATCACAGTGGTTATAGAGGGTGCAATTGGCCAGCAGCATACCACCCTGCATCCACTTGCTGGCTTGCCACTGAAGCTAAGCAGGGTTGGTCCTGGTTGGTCCTAGGAAAGGAGACCAAATGCTGCTGGAAGAGGTGTTACAGGGCCAGTAGGAGGCACTCTTTCCTCTGGCATAAAAAGAGATCACAATGCCCCAGGGCAGAGAATGGGGACATTGCCCTGTGTAGGGTGCAGTCTTTTGGATGGGATGTTAAACGGGTGTCCTGACTTTTTATGATCACTAAAGATCCCATGGCACTTATTGTTTGAGCACGGGTGTTTTTCCTGGTGCCCTGGTAAATTCCCAATCTGGCCCTCATACCATCATGGCCACCTAATCATCTCCCGCTTCCAATTGGCTCATTCATCTCCCTGTAACTATTCCCCAGGTTGTTGTTGTAAATGAGAATGTGTTCTCAGTCAACTTACCTGGTAAAATAAGGGGTCAGCATGTCAGGAGTAAATGTCAGTTGGTTTTTCATAGCTGAGCATTCAGAGGTCGATACAGCAGGAGAGAGAGGGTTGAAACAGCATGTCTGGGACAGGGTAGCATGTCTGGTTTACTACCTACAGTATACTGATACATTCAACAATTGTTCTGGGACCATCTGAGCTGCAGGCAACAAATAATGTAAATCTATTTGTTGATTCAAAGCAACACTGTTTCCCCCAGCTCCCTATGACATAATTATAAGTCTAGTGTATTTAATGCAGTTGTTCCCAACCAGGGGTACAGGACCCCTGGCGGTACTTGGCCTAACCACATGGGGTGCTTGAAAAGACCCATGAGACCATAGGCTTACTGGTAAAAATGCACATGAGGGGGTACTTCAGGAGTACTCCGGGCAGAGCAAAATCCAGTTGGTGGTACAGTAACTGAAAAAGGTTGGGAAACCACTGTTTTAATGGACAATTGTATTGATCCTACCACTGGGGTCAAGTGTGTGATTTTGTGAGTGCTTTTGTGTGTGTGCGTTTGTTTATTTGTGTATGTTTCTTCTAATAATATGTACAGTATGGAAAGGATTAGAGTTAAAGTTGATCCTGGATCAATTTATACCAGACCTAGGTGAGAATGACAATCACATGATCATTAGTGTTACCCATTTTACTACATTTCAGTGTCACACAGCTTTTAGTTCCCATAACTGTAGTCAGAGATTTGTTAAATTGCAATGGAATATCAAGTCAAGACCAAAAACAGTTTTCTATAAATTATACAAGACTGTTACACAATAATTGCTCATTTAAGTGTACATTAGACAAGTATATGCACACACATGTGCACATGCACATGCACACACACACACCCACCCCACTGGGTACAGACATCATTCAACATCTATTTTCGATTTACATTGGTAAAACTAATGTGAATTCAATGTGAAAATCAACTAAAAGTGTCACAATGACATTGGATTAAGGTTAAAAGTTGGGTGGAAAAAATACTGGATTTTATGTTTTACATTGATGACTTTTTGCAAATTCAATCAGTTTTCGGCATTGATTCAACGTCATCACATAGATTGGTTGTTGTTGAAATAACATGGAAACAACATTAATTTAAAACCTCTTAAAACCTGTTAAGCCTACCCCCTACTTTTTCGAACATTCTGTTAAAAATCGCGCAACATTTCAGCGTCCTGCTACTCATGCCAGGAATATAGTATATGCATATGATTAGTATGTGTGGATAGAAAACACTCTGACGTTTCTAAAACTGGTTAAATCACGGCTGTGACTATAACATAATGTGTGTTTCATCGAAAACCGCAAGAAAAACTGATCACTGAAAACTGGAAAATATATCAATGCGCCACTTGCATGTATTGCCTATTGGAAAGCAAATTAGATGGGGCTGAGATTGCAAGTCCTACAGCTTCCACACGATGTCGCCAGTCTTGTCAATTGCCTGGCCTTTGTTTCTTGGTCAAACGAGCGAGAGAGAGCCCATTCCTTCCGGTCTCCAACAGGATATTTTGGAGTAGAAATTTCTGAACATGATTTCAAGACGTGGAGCTATTGAATACACATCGCCCCGTGATCAATTTGATAGATTATTAACGTTTACTAATACCTAAAGTTGGATTACAAAAGTATTTCGAAGTGTTTTGTGAAAGTTTATCGTCAACTTTTTTATTTAAAAAAATTACGTTGCGTTTTAAAACAGTGTTTTTTCCTTGATCACACAGTCTTCATAGATCGATATTTAGGGTATATATGGACCGATTTAATCGAAAAAAATACCCAATAGTGATGTTTATGGGACATCTAGGAGAGCCAACAATGAAGATCGTCAAAGGTAATGAATGTTTTATATTTTATTTTGGCGTTTTGTGTAGCGCCGGCTATGCTAATTATTTTGTTTACGTCCCCTTCGGGTATTTCGGGGTGTTGCATGCTATCAGATAATAGCTTCTCATGCTTTCGCCGAAAAGCATTTTACAAATCTGACTTGTTGGCTGGATTCACAACGAGTGTAGCTTTAATTCAGTACCCTGCATGTGTGTTTTAATGAACGTTTGAGTTTTAACGAGTACTATTAGCATTTAGCGTAGTGCATTTGCATTTCCAGATGGCTAGATGGGACGCATGCGTGTCGGGTCGACGTAAGAGGTTAAGGATCCACCTCGATTTTCGCCTAAAATGACATACCCAAATCTACCTGCCTGTAACTCAGGTCCTGAAGCAAGGATATGCACATTCTTGGTAATATTTGAAAGGAAACACTTTGAAGTGTGTGGAAATGTGAAAGGAATGTAGGGGAACAGTAGATCTGGTAAAAGATAATACAAAGAAAAAACCAACCGTTCTTTTGTATTTTTCTGTACCATCATCTTTGAAATGCAAGAGAAAGGCCATAATGTATTATTCAAGCCCAGGTGCAATTGAGGTTTTGGTCACTAGATGGCAGCAGTGTATGTGCAAACATTTTGACTGATCCAATGAACCATTGCATTTCTGTTCAAAATTGTATATCAAGACTGCCCAAATGTGCCTAATTTGTTTATTAATAACTTGTTATGTTAAAATTGTGCACTCTCCTCAAACAATAGCATGGTATTCTTTCACTGTAATAGCTACTGTAAATTGGACAGTGCAGTTAGATTAACAAGAATTTAAGCGTTCTGCCAAAATCAGATATATCTATGTCCTGGGAAATTTTCTTGTTACAACCTCATGCTAATCGCATTTGCCCACGTTAGCTTAACAGTCCCATGTACGGGACACCGATCCCGGAGGAGTGAACTTGTTTTTGCCCAGTGGGACACAAAACACACACAATTCATATTTTGCAGTCGTGACTGTATAAACACTTACAAATAAAAGTCTCAGAATAGCCTGCCAAATTAGGGTAGTTTCCGACCTTTAAAAATAGCAATGCATTAAATATTTTTTATTGACGCACTTGAAAATTCTAATGATCGCTCAGATTTGCAAGTGATTGATGATCATTATCACTGTTGACACCACAAAATCCCAGGAAATATTACAATCATGTTAACTTCTTAAGCGCACCCGACACGCAGGCGTCCCATCTAGCCATCTGGAAATGCAAATGCGCTACGCTAAATGCTAATAGCACTCGTTAAAACTCAAACGTTCATTAAAACACACATGCAGGGTACTGAATTAAAACTACACTCGTTGTGAATCCAGCCAACAAGTCAGATTTTTAAAATGCTTTTCGGCGAAAGCATGAGAAGCTATTATCTGATAGCATGCAACACCCCGAAATACCTGAAGGGGACGTAAACAAAATAATTAGCATAGCCGGCACTAAACAAAACGCAGAAATAAAATATAAAACAATCATTACCTTTGACGATCTTCTTTGTTGGCACTCCTAGATGTCCCATAAACATCACTATTGGGTCTTTTTTTCGATTAAATCGGTCCATATATATCCTAAATATCGATCTATGAAGAGTGTGTGATCAAGGAAAAAACACAGTTTTAAAACGCAACGTCATTTTTTAAAATTAAAAAGTCGACGATAAACTTTCACAAAACACTTCGAAATACTTTTGTAATCCAACTTTAGGTATTAGTAAACGTTAATAATCTATCAAATTGATCACGGGGCGATGTGTATTCAATAGCTCCACGTCTTGAAATCATGTTCAGAAATTTCTACTCCAAAACATCCTGTCGGAGACCGGAAGGAATGGGCTCTCTCTTACTCGTTTGACCAAGAAACAAAGCACAGGCAATTGACAAGACTGGCGACATCGTGTGGAAGCTGTAGGACTTGCAATCTCGGCCCCATCTAATTTGCTTTCCAATAGGCAATACATGCAAGTGGCGCATTGATATATTTTCCAGTTTTCAGTGATCAGTTTTTCTTGCGCTTTTCGATGAAACGCACCTTCTGTTATAGTCACAGCCGTGATTTAACCAGTTTTAGAAACATCAGAGTGTTTTCTATCCACACATACTAATCATATGCATATAATATATTCCTGGCATGAGTAGCAGGACGCTGAAATGTTGCGCGATTTTTAACCTCTTGCTTCTACTTGGGACGCTTGCGTCAAGTCAGATTTTAAAATGCTTTTCGGCGACAGCATGAGAAGCTATTATCTGATAGCATGCACCAATACACTACAACACAAAAGCACAGCAGGGGACGTAAACAAAATAATTAGCATTTCGGCGTTACACAAACCGCACAATAAAATAGAAAACAGTCATTACCTTTCACCATCTTCTTTGTTGGCACTCCTAGATGTCCCATAAACACTATTGGGTCTTTATTTAGATTAAATCGGGCCATATAAAGCCAAGATATCGTTATATGTAGACTGTGTGATAAACGAAAAAAACAGCGATTTCACAACGTAACGTCATTTTTTAAAATTCAAAAAGTAGACGATAAACTTTCACAAAACACTTCGAAATACGTTTGTAATGCTACTTTAGGTATTAGTAAACGTTAATAAGCGATAAAAATCATCCGTAGGCGATGTAAATATCATTAGCTGTCGTCTTGGAAAAAATTTCAGGAGAGAGCTCTTCCGGAATGATCTGGGCGGAGACCGGAGGTAAGTCGTGCCCCTCTTTCGGTTCAACCAAGAATCAAAGATGATTCAATTCACAAGACTCTAGACAACATGGGGATGCTGTGGGAGTTGAATGCTCGGTCTTATCTAATTCGGCTCACTGTTAACAATTGCTGGAAGTGGCGCAAGGATATTTATTTCCATTTTCTGTGATCAGGTTTTCCTGCGCTTTCCGATGTAACGCACGTTATGTAATAGCCACAGTCATGATTTAACCAGTTTTAAAAACGTCCGAGGGTTTCCTATCCACACATTCTAACCATATGAACGTACTATATTCCTGGCATGAGTAGCAGGGTGCTGAAATGTTGCGCGATTTTTAACAAAATGTTCAAGGGTCGACTGTAGAGGTTAAATGTAAATGTAACATCGGACAGTCGTCCTCACATCCTCGGAACAGGAGGTTACATTTTTGTCAAGGGCTTATATAGTGGAGGGAGAAAAGGGGTGTGTTTCATAGTTTACAACCGTGCTTCTACACCTGCATTGCTTGCTGTTTGGGGTTTTAGGCTGGGTTTCTGTACAGCACTTTGAGATATCAGCTGATGTACGAAGGGCTATATAAATACATTTGATTTGATTTGATTTAATGATGGTGTTGGAGTCGTGCCTGGCCATGCAGTCGTGGGTGAACAAGGAGTACAGGAGGGGACTGAGCACGCACCCCTGGGGAGCGCCAGTGTTGACGATCAGCGTGGCAGATGTGTTGCTACCTACCCTCACCACCTGGGGGTGGCCCGTCAGGAAGTCCAGGATCTAGTTGCAGAGGGAAGTGTTTAGTCCCAGGTTCCTTAGCTTAGTGATGAGCTTTGAGGGTACTATGTTGTTGAACGCTGTGCTGTAGTCAATGAATAGCATTCTCACATAGGTATTCCTTTTGTCCAGATGGGAAAGGGCAGTGTGGAGTGCAGTAGAGATTACATCATCTGTGGATCTGTTTGGGCGGTATGCAAATTGGAGTGGGTCTAGGGTTTCTGGGATAATGGTGGTGATGTGAGCCATTACCAGCCTTTCAAAGCACTTCATGGCTACGGACGTGAGTGCCACGGGTCTGTAGTCATTCAGGCAGTTTGCCTTTGTGCTCTTGGGCACAGGGACTATGGTGGTCTGCTTTAAGCATGTTGGTTTTATAGACTCAGTCAGGGACATGTTGAAAATGTCAGTGACACCTGCCAGTTGGTCAGCACATGCCCGGAGCACACGTCCTGGTGATCCATCTGGCCCCGCAGCCTTGTGAATGTTGACCTGTTTAAAGGTCTTACTCACGTCGGCTATGGAGAGCGCGCTCATACAGTCGTCCGGAACAGCTGATGCTCTCATGCATACCTCAGTGTTGCTTGCCTCGAAGCAAGCATAGAAGTGATTTAGCTCGTCTGGTAGGCTCCTGTCACTGGGCAGCTCGTGGCTGTGCTTCCCTTTGTAGTCTCTAATAGTTTGCAAGCCCTGCCACATCCGACGAGTGTCGGAGCTGGTGTAGTATGATTCAATCTTAGCCCTGTATTCCTGTTTGATGGTTCGTCGCAGGGCTTAGCGGGATTTCTTGTAAGCTTCTGGGTTAGAGTCCCGCACCTTGAAAGCGGAAGCTCTACCCTTTAGCTCAGTGCGAATGTTGCCTGTAATCCATTCACAGGATAACCCATGCTACTGCCTACCTTCCTCTGATAAAGTCTGTGCTCAGAAGATATTTTAGAGTTCCTGCACAACTTTTTGAGAGACTAACGACTGGCAATGCTCAATAACCTTCAAACCTTTTTAAATAAAAGACTGATTTGAAAATTAAGTATTTTGGAAAAACACCTCACACAATCAAACCAGATTTTGTCCGACCAGCTTCTGCCCTGGTGTGTTTTTATGTGTGTGATTGAACCACGGTGTTTGAACTACAGTGATTAAGTTGTGACAGAGATGCAGAAAGTGCCTGTGAACCCAAGCAAAAGGCTGTGTTTCAGAATGGATCATGGGGATCTAGTGCTCAGTCTTCTAATGCATTATGGTGCACATCGCTGCAGCCACTGGCATCTCTGTCATTATGGAATATCTAAATCAGCCCTCTGCTTTATAGGACTTCACAGGGAGATAAGAACTGTGAGAGAGAGAGAGAGAGAGAGAGGATAATGCGAAAATAGGCAGCAGCAGCGCAGAGGCGGAGTTATAAGCCGAACAGAGTGAGAGTAAGTTAGGGCTTTGGTGTGTGAGTGTTGATATGTGGGTTGATATGTGTGTGTGTGTGTGTGTGTGCAGCTATATGATGTGCGTGTGTGTGTGTGTCTGTGTGTGCAGGTGTGTATGTTAATGTACGAGTAGCTTTGAGGGGGATGAATTATGCCTGACTTTCAACAGATGTTTTACAGGCGTGTAAGTGCACTGGACTGTCAGAGTGCTTTATCACCCCGCCTTTTCCATAAATGCAAATACGCAGCCAGAATCTCCGTTCCATGTCTTTCCCCTCAGGACATACGAGGGCAGCGAGGAAAGATGGTGAGAGAGTCAGAAACTTAAAGAAACATTTTAAAAACATATGAACTGTTCAATGTTACTTTAATTAATTTTTTGTGGAAAAAAATCTGATCTCGTCTCCATTATAAAACATCAATGTCAAGTAAGTTGTTTCCTTATTATTCAATTATAGATAAATAAATAAACTGTAATCTCTTTGACACTGATACCCACCAGAGAGCAGAAAAGGGGAATATTAAAATGCCAAAGAGGTCATTTACTTGCGTAATGACCTTTCTGTGCTGCCGATGATTAAGGATGAGGCATATGGCGACGGGGCCTGATAAGGCAGGCTGCAGTGAACTGGATGCCATGACTATGCATGAGAATGCAAGCAGAGCAGCTACAGCCACCTCTCTCACCGAATCACTGCCCACTCCCCGGCTTTATGGGGATAGATCCCTCTTAGTTGATTTGATGTCCCCCCGTCTACTGCTCCTGTAACCAAATTCTCCATTATTTGTTTTAACATAGGCCTTCTGTTGCTGCAAAAGCACACTCACTAATCACACATTGTAGGTTATTAAGCCAGCTAGAACCAAAAATGAAAAACCTTTAGTTAAGTGGGCTATCTTTGCTATAACCACTACTGAAGATAGGTATATAAAATGATCATTGCTAATGTAGGCTAGATTATCAGTTAGTTAGCTAGGCCATGCTCGGCCACCAGATTATCATGAGCTGATCTCTCGTTAAACCATCAATACTTGCTAAATTCACACGCATAGCTGATCTCAGTTGGAACCATCATAGGTCACTTCATTACCATTCCCTAAAATCTGGGGTGTATCATTACGCCTTGAAAAGGAAAACGTTTACCGTTTTAGAACCAAATGGAAGCAAACAGAGCAAACAAAACCAAATGGGGAGGGATAGACCTGAAAAATAGCGACCCGGCTCTACATATTTGATGACCTGTGACCCACTGACCGGAAAACAGCAGCCCAAGAGTTAACACACAGGATACTTTATTTACACACACTGACAAAGATGAACATGGAAATGTACATGACTATGGTTATGTTCTCACGCATCCCATGTGCAGAAGTCCACCCGTGCTCACAGACTGGGAAAAAAACATTTGGGTAGAGGCAATATTTACTCCCTTGGAGAGCGTGGGTCAGGCTGGCTAGCCAATCAGGACCTGGAGAGACTGCATGGCTAAAGAGTGCACAAGTGTCACGACTTCCGCCGGAGTCGGGTCCTTTCCTTGTTCGGGCGGCACTCGGCATCGCCGGTCTTCTAGCCATCGTTAAATCCACTTTTCAATTTCCATTTGTTTTGTCTCGTTTTTTTCTCACACCTGGTTTCAATTCCCTCATTTACTTGTTGTGGATTTAAGCCTCTGTTCCCCCCATGTCTTTGTGTGGTATTGTTTATTGTAGTGCTTGTGCACGTTCCCCGGGAGCGCATGATGGGTTATTTTTTTATATTATTCTTGTTGTTCTGGATGCCGTTGGATTTGCTTAATAAATCTCCGGTTATTACCAAGTTCTGCTGTCCTGCGCCTGACATCTCTGCCGCCAACTACGCACCCCGCTACAGAATCCCACACCACAACATATGGAGTCAGCAGGAGCAGGTGCCCCTGGAATAGGGGTGGATGAGAGCGTCCGGGAGCACGTGGCGATGCTCCACCATCTCGGCGTTGCCATGGACCACGTTGTCCAAACCATGGACCGCTGGGAGAGACAGAGAGTCCCTCCTGCTCCTCCACCAGCACAACCGGGGTCTCCACTAGTCGCCCCCCCCCCTTCACCCGGTCCAGTGGGATTCGTCTCGCCCTTCCCCTGGAGTACGACGGGATTGCTGCACGCTGCCAGGGTTTCCTGTTGCAGCTCGACCTCTACCTGGCAACCGTCCACCCGACTCCTTCAGGCCGTGAGAAGGTGTCCGCCCCGTGAGAAGGTGTCGTCTCGTGCCTCTCTGGGAAAGCTTTGGAGTGGGCCAACACCGTGTGGGAAAAGGGGATGCGGCGCTGGACCATTTCGAGGATTTCACCCGCTGCTTCCGGGCAGTCTTCGTCCACCCACCCGAGAGTGAACGTCTCTACCATCTGAGGCAGGGGACGAGGAGGGCCCAGGATTTTACCATGGATTTTCGGACCCTGGCCACCGGCGCGGGATGGAATGATAGAACAACCACTATCGCTGCAGTCTGCGCGAGGACATCTGTCGGGAGTTGTCCTGCAGGGACACCACCCTCACCTTTCGACCAGCTGGTGGACCTGTCCATTCGGCTGGATAACCTGCTGGCTACCCACGGACGTCCAGATTGGATTCTGTCGGTTCCATCCCCCAGCACCACCGCTCCGGTGCCCGTGGAGCTGGCAGGTGCTGTGAGTAGGGAGACTGGAGGAGGTTCCGTCTCGTGCACCATCTGTGGCCGCAGAGGTCACACTGCCGGTTGGTGCCGGGTTGGTTACTCTGGAGATCGAGGCAGCAGGCAGAGCACTTTGGCGTCATCCCAAGTGGGCCGGCACCGTTGCACTCTGGCGTCATCCCAAGTGGGCCGGCACCATTCTCACCCAGAGAATTCTCACCCTCTGTTGCACACATGTTTTTGTATGTTACTTTTCCTGAAGTTTCCCCGCATTCCCAGCATAAGGCGTTCGTCGATTCAGGCGTGGCTGGGAATTTTATAGACAGATCGTTTGCCCTTAGTTTAGGGATCCCCATTGTACCCGTGGTTGTGCCCTTCCCCGTTCACGCCTTAGACAGTCGACCATTAGGGTCAAGGTTGATTAGGGAGGCTACCGCTCCTCTGGGTATGGTGATGCAGGGGGGTCACAAGGAGAGAATCAGTCTCTTCCTCATTGACTCTCCTGCGTGTCCCGTGGTGCTAGGCCTACCCTGGTTAGCTTGTCATGACCCCACTGTTTCTTGGCAACAGAGGGTTCTCACAGGGTGGTCGTGAGAGTGCTTGGGGAGGTGTTTAGAGGTTTCCGTTGGTTCTACTACGGTGGAAATTCCAGACCAGGTCTCTACCATGTGCATTCCCCCTGAATATGCCGGTTTGGCTCTCGACTTCTCCAAAAAGAGTGGTGTATATTAATGACATTCTGATATACTCCGCCGCAGGCGCCGAGCATGTGTCCCTGGTGCGCAGGGTGCTTGGTCGACTATTGGAGCATGACCTGTATGTCAAGGAGAGTGACCGCATTTCAGCTGTGAGTAATTGGCTGACTCCCACCACGGTAAAGGAGGTGCAGCGGTTCGTAGGGTTTGCCAATTACTACCGGAGATGTATTTTTATTTCACCTTCATTTAACCAGTTAGGCTAGTTGAGAACAATTTCTCATTTGCAACTGCAACCTGGCCAAGACAGCAATTCGACACACAACAACACAGAGTTACACATGGAATAAACAAAACATAGTCAATAATACAGTAGAACAAAAGAAAACAAAAAGTCTATATACAGTGAGAGCAAATAAGGTAAGATACGGGAGTTAAGGCAATAAATAGGCCATGGTGGCGAAGTAGTTCCAATATAGCAATTAAACACTGGAACGGTAGATGTGCAGAAGATGAATGTGCAAGTCGAGATACTGGGGTGCAAAGGAGCAAGATAAATAAATAAATACAGTATGGGGATGAGGTCGGTAGATACAGTGGGGAGAACAAGTGTTTGATACAATGCAGATTTTGCAGGTTTTCCCGCTTACAAAGCATGTAGATGTCTGTCATTTTTTATCATAGGTACACTTCAACTGCGAGAGACGGAATCTAAAACAAAAATCCAGAAAATCACATTATTATTTTTAAGTAATTCATTTGTAACCAACAAGAACGTACAGGTCGCAATGGTGGGTAGTGTATGGGGCTTTGGTGACAAAATAGATGGCACTGTAATAGAGTGCATCCAGTTTGTTGAGTAGAGTGTTGGAGGCTATTTTATAGATGACGTCACCGAAGTCGAGGATCGGTAGGATGGTCAGTTTTACGAGGGTATGTTTGGCAGCATGAGTGAAGGATGCTTTATTGCGATATAGGAAGCCAATTCTAGATTTAATTTTGGATTGGAGATGCTTAATGTGAGTCTGGAAGGAGAGTTTTCTAGCCAGACACCTAGGTACTTATAGATGTCCACATATTCAAGGTCGGAACCATCCAGGGTGGTGATGCTGGTCAGGCGTGCGGGTGCAGGCAGCGAACGGTTGAAAAGCATGCATTTGGTTTTACTAGCGTTTAAGAGCAGTTGGAGGCCACGGAAGGAGTGTTGTATGGCATTGAAGCTCGTTTGGAGGTTAGATAGCACAGTGTCCAAGGACGGACCGGAAGTATATAGAATGGTGTCGTCTGCGTAGAGGTGGATCAGGGAATCGCCCGCAGCAAGAGCAACATCATTGATATATACAGAGAAAAGAGTCGGCCCGAGGGTTGAACCCTGTGGCACCCCCATAGAGACTGCCAGAGGACCGGACAGCATGCCCTCCGATTTGACACACTGAACTCTGTCTGCAAAGTAATTGGTGAACCAGGCAAGGCAGTCATCCGAAAAACCGAGGCTACTGAGTCTGCCGATAACAATATGGTGATTGACAGAGTCGAAAGCCTTGGCAAGGTCGATGAAGACGGCTCCACAGTACTGTAAGTTGTGGCTCCACAGTACTGCAAGTTGTGACCGGAAATGGTGTCAAAATCTTATCGATGGCGGTTATGATATCGTTTAGTACCTTGAGCGTGGCTGAGTGCACCCGTGACCGGCTCGGAAACCAGATTTCACAGCGGAGAAGGTACGGTGGGATTCTTGATGGTCAGTGACCTGTTTGTTGACTTGGCTTTCGAAGACCTTAGATAGGCAGGGCAGGATGGATATAGGTCTGTAACAGTTTGGGTCCAGGGTGTCTCCCCCTTTGAAGAGGGGGATGACTGCGGCAGCTTTCCAATCCTTGGGGATCTCAGGCGATATGAAAGAGAGGTTGAACAGGCTGGTAATAGGGGTTGCGACAATGGCGGCGGATAGTTTCAGAAATAGAGGGTCCAGATTGTCAAGCCCAACTGATTTGTACGGGTCCAGGTTTTGCAGCTCTTTCAGAACATCTGCTATCTGGATTTGGGTAAAGGAGAACCTGGAGAAGCTTGGGCGAGTAGCTGCGGGGGGGGGCGGAGCTGTTGGCCGAGGTTGGAGTAGCCAGGCGGAAGGCATGGCCAGCCGTTGAGAAATGCTTGTTGAAGTTTTCGATAATCATGGATTTATCGGTGGTGACCGTGTTACCTAGCCTCAGTGCAGTGGGCAGCTGGGAGGAGGTGCTCTTGTTCTCCATACACTTCACAGTGTCCCAGAACTTTTTGGAGTTGGAGCTACAGGATGCAAACTTCTGCCTGAAGATATAGGCTGATCGTTTTTTATATTTTCTTGGTCAAGGTTAGTCTTTTTCAAGAGAGGCTTTATTACTGCCACTTTTAGTGAGTTTGGTACACATCCGGTGGATAGAGAGCCGTTTGTTATGTTCAACATAGGAGGGCCAAGCACAGGAAGCAGCTCTTTCAGTAGTTTAGGTGGAATGGGGTCCAGTATGCAGCTTGAAGGTTTAGAGGCCATGATTCTTTTCATCATTGTGTTATGAGATATAGTACTAAAACACTTGAGTGTCTCTCTTGATCCTAGGTCTTGGCAGAGTTGTGCAGACTCAGGACAACTGAGCTTTGAAGGAATACGCAGATTTAAAGAGGAGTCCGTAATTTGCTTTCTAATAATCATGATCTTTTCCTCAAAGAAGTTCATTAATTTATTACTGCTGAAGTGAAAGCCATCCTCTATTGGGGAATGCTGCTTTTTAGTTAGCTTTGCAACAGTATCAAAAAGGAATTTCTGATTGTTCTTATTTTCCTCAATTAAGTTGGAAAAATCGGATGATCGAGCAGCAGTAAGGGCTCTTCGATACTGCACGGTACTGTCTTTCCAAGCTAGTCGGAAGACTTCCAGTTTGGTGTGGCACCATTTCCATTCCAATTTTCTGGAAGCTTGCTTCAGAGCTCGGGTATTTTCTGTCTACCAGGGAGCTAGTTTCTTATGAGAAATGATTTTAGTTTTTAGGGGTGCAACTGCATCTAGGGTATTGCGCAAGGTTAAATTGAGTTCCTCAGTTAGGTGGTTAACTGATTTTTGTCATCTGGCGTCCTTGGGTAGACAGAGGGAGTCTGGAAGGACATCAAGGAATCTTTGTGTTGTCTGTGAATTTATAGCACAACTTTTGATGTTCCTTGGTTGGGGTCTGAGCAGATTACTTGTTTATTTGCAAACGTAATAAAATGGTGGTCCGATAGTCCAGGATTATGAGGAAAAACATTAAGATCCACAACATTTATTCCATGGGACAAAACTAGGTCCAGAGTATGACTGTGACAGTGATTAGGTCCAGAGACATGTTGGACAAACCCCACTGAGTCGATGATGGCTCCGAAAGCCTTTTGGAGTGGTTCTGTGGACATTTCCATGTGAATATTAAAGTCACCAAAGATTAGAATATTATCTGCTATGACTACAAGGTCCGATAGGAATTCAGGGAACTCAATGAGGAACGCAGTATATGGCCCAGGAGGCCTGTAAACAGTAGCTATAAAAAGTGATTAGGCTGCATAGATTTCATGACTAGAAGCTCAAAAGACGAAAACGTCTTTTTTTTTTGTAAATTGACATTTGCTATCGTAAATGTTAGCAACACCTCTGCCTTTGCGGGATGCACGGGGGATATGGTCACTAGTGTAGCCAGGAGGTGAGGCCTCATTTAACACAGTAAATTCATCAGGCTTAAGCCATGTTTCAGTCAGGCCAATCACATCAAGTTTATGATCAGTGATTAGTTAATTGACTATAATTGCCTTTGAAGTAAGGGATCTAGCATTAAGTAGCCCTATTTTGAGATGTGAGGTATCATGATCTCTTTCAATAATGACACGAATGGAGGAGGTCTTTATCCTAATGAGATTGCTAGGGCGAACACCGCCATGTTTAGTTTTGCCCAACCTAGGTTGAGGCACAGACACGGTCTCAATGGGGATAGCTGAGCTGACTACACTGACTGTGCTAGTGGCAGACTCCACTATGCTGGCAGGCTGGCTAACAGCCTGCTGCCTGGAGCTGCACCCTATTTCATTGTGGAGCTAGAGGAGTTAGAGCCCTGTCTATGTTGGTAGATAAGATGAGAGCACCCTTCCAGCTAGGATGGAGTCCGTCACTCCTCAGCAGGTCAGGCTTGGTCCTGTTTGTGGGTGAGTCCCAGAAAGAGGGCCAATTACCTACAAATCTTTTGGGAGGGGAAGAAAACAGTTTTCAACCAGCGATTGAGTTGTGAGACTCTGCTGTAGAGCTCACCACTCCCCCTAACTGGGAGGGGGCCAGAAACAGTTACACGATGCCGACACATCTTTCTAGCTGATTTACACGCTGAAGCTATGTTGCGCTTGGTGATCTCTGACTGTTTCATCCTAACATCGTTGGTGCTGACGTTGATAACAGTATCTCTATACTCTCTACGCTCGTCAGGTTTAGCTTTAGCCAGCACCATCTTCAGATTAGCCTTAACGTCGGTAGCCCTGCCCCCTGGTAAACAGTGTATAATCACTGGATGATTCGTTTTAAGTCTAATACTGCGGGTAATGGAGTGGCCAATGACTAGAGTTTTCAAATTGTCAGAGCTAATGGTGGGAAGCTTTGGCGTCTCAGACCCCGTAACGGGAGGAGTAGAGACAAGAGAAGGCTCGGCCTCTGACTCCGACTCGTTGCTTAATGGGGAAAACAAGTTGAAAGTTTCTGTCGGCTGAATGAGCGACACCGGTTGAGCATTCCTACAGCATTTCCCTCCAGAAACCGTGAGAAAGTTGTCCGGCTGCGGGGACCGTGCGAGGGGATTTATACTAGCGTTACTATCTGTACTTACTGGTGGCACAGACGCTGTTTCATACTTTCCTACACTGAAATTACCCTTGCCTAACAATTGCGTCTGAAGCTGGGCATGTAGCACAGCTATCCTCGCCGTAAGGCGATCGTTCTCCTGTATATTATGAGTACAGCAACTGCAATTAGAAGTCAATGTTACTACTTAGCTTTGGCTGTTGGAGGTCCTGACGAACCATGTCCAGATAAAGCGTCCGGAGTGAAAAAGTTGAATGAAAAAAAAAAGTTGAGGGAAAAACCAAAAATATAAACGGTAATTAAAAAGTAAAAACCGTAAAGTTGTCAGGTAGCAAAGTAAGGTTGGCAACAAAACGCACAGCAACACGTAAACAAGTCTGCAAGTTGTGACCGGAAATGGCGTCAAAATCTTATCGATGGCGGTTATTAGGTCGTTTAGGACCTTGAGCGTGGCTGAGGTGCACCCATGACCAGCTCGGAAGGTACTGTGGGATTCGAAATGGTCGGTAATCTGTTTGCTAACTTGGCTTTCAAAGACCTTAGAATGGCAGGGTAGGATAGATATAGGTCTGTAGCAGTTTCGGTCTAGAGTTTCACCCCCTTTGAACAGGGGGGTGACCGTGGCAGCTTTCCAATCTTTTTGCAGCACTTTTAGAACATCAGCTATCTGGATTTGGGTAAAGGAGAAATGGTGGGGGCTTTGGCGGGTTGCTGTGGAGGGTGCCGGGCAGTTGACTGGGGTAGGGGTAGCCAGGTGGAAAGCATGGCCAGCCGTAGAGAAATGCTTATTGAAATTCTCAATTATAGCGGATTTATCGGTGGTGACAGTGTTTCCTAGCCTCAGAGCAGTGGACAGCTGGGAGGAGGTGCTCTTATTCTCCATGGACTTTACAGTGTCCCAGAACTTTTTGGAGTTAATATTACAGGATGCAAATTTCTGTTTGAAAAAGCTAGCCTTAGCTTTCCTAACTGCCTGTGTATATTTGTTCCTAACTTCCCTGAAAAGTTGCATATCACGGGGGCTATTCGATGCTCATGCAGAACGCCACAGGATGTTTTTGTGCTGGTCAAGGGCAGACAGGTCTGGAGTGAACCAAGGACTATATCTATTCCTAGTTGTACATTTTTTGAATGGGGCATGCTTGTTTAAGATGGTGAGGAAGGCACTTTTAAAGAATAGCCAGGCATCATCTGCTGACGGGATGAGGTCAATGTCATTCCAGGATACCCAGGACAGGTCAATTAGAAAGGCCTGCTCGCAGAAGTGTTTTAGGGAGCGTTTGACAGTGATGAGGGGACCCATTACGGATGCAGACAATGAGGCAGTGATTGCTGAGATCTTGATTGAAAACAGCAGAGGTGTATTTGGAGGGCAAGTTAGTTAGGATGACATCTATGAGGGTGCCCGTGTTTAGGGATTTAGAATTGTACCTGGTATGTTCATTGATAATTTGTGTGAGATTGAGCTTGAATTGTAGGATGGCCGGGGTGTTAAGCATGTCCCAGTTTAGGTCCCATAGTCGCACGAGCTCAGAAGATAGATGGGGGCAATCAATTCACATATGGTATCGAGGGCACAGCTGTGGGCAGAGGGTGGTCTATAGCAAGCGGCAACAGTGAGAGACTTGTTTTTGGAAAGGTGAATTTTTAGAAGTAGAAGTTTGAATTGTTTGGGTACATACTTGAATAGTAATACAGAACTCTGCAGGCTATCTTTGCAGTAGATTGCAACACTGCCCCCTTTGGCATTTCTATATTGGCGGAAAATGTTATAGTTAGCGATGGAGATTTCAAGATTTTGGGTGGTTTTCCTAAGCCAGGATTCAGACACGACTAAGACATCCGGGTTGGCAGAGTGTGCTAAAGCAGTGAGTAAAACAAACTTAGGGAGTAGGCTTCTAATGTTAACATGCATGAAACCAAGGCTTTTACAGTTACAGAATTCAACAAATGAGAGCACCTGGGGAGTGGAGCTAGGCACTGCAGGACCTGGATTAACCTCTACATCACCAGAGGAACAGAGGAGGAGTAAAATAAGGGTACGGCTAAATGCTATACAAACTGGTCGTCTAGCACGTTCGGAACAGAGAGTAAAAGGAGCAGGTTTCTGGGCACAATAGCATAGATTCAAGGCATAGTCTACATACAAAGGTAAGGTAGGATGTGAGTACATTGGAGGTTAATCTAGGCATTGAGTAATGATGAGAGAGATATAGTCTCTAGAGACGTTTAAACCAGGTGATATCATCGCATATGTAGGAGGTGGAACAACATGGTTGGTTAATGAAGGCATATTGAGCAGCATTAGGCTCTACAGTGAAATAAGACAGTAATCACGAACCAGAACAGTAATGGACGAGGCATATTGGTATTAGAGAGAGGCATGCGTAGCCAAGTGAACATATGGGTCCAGTGAGTGGTTGGGCTGACTGGGAACACAGCGATTCAGACAGTTAGCAGACTGATGCTAACACGCTAACAGTTAGTAGGCCTGGGCTAAATAAGCTAGCAGTTAGCAGACCGGGGCTGACAAGCTAGCAGTTATCAGACCGGGTTAGCAAGCAAGCAGTTAGCAGGGGCTAGCAGTTAGCAGACCGGGGCAGGCAAGCTAGCAGTTAGTAAACCGGGGCTAGCATGTTAGCCTTTGGGGGATATCACGATGGGGGTAAGTTTGACGTGCGGTGACGTGCGGTGACGTCGATAGACCAGTCGTGGAGTTAGTAGGGTTCCAAGTAGCTCTAGGTAGCTAAGCAGGCCTAGCAGGTTAGCAGAATGGGCCTTCAGCGAGCGTTGCACCTGAGGGGCCTGTTGGAATCCTCAGGCAGATTCGGTCGGTATTCCAATCGTAGAGGATCGGCGGGGTTCCGTGCCCCGTACCGGCAGTAGAAGGGCTCCGGATGTTGTAGCCCAGGAGTGGTCTTCGGTGGTAGCACAGGAGCCCTCGCCGGGCTAGCTTCAGGCTAATTGGTGCTTGCTTCGGGATGGAAACGCTAACCAGGACTGGTCACCCGGGATTGTTGTTAGCTAGTTGGGAATTTCAGATGAAAATGTTCAGAGTTTGCGGTAGGAATCCGGGGATATGGAGAGAAATAGGTCCGTTATGCTCTGGTTTGAGTCACGTTGTTCGAACTGGCGAGAGCTTTCTGAGCTAAAGGTTAGCTGATGACCGCTATCAATGGTTTGCTAACTGATAGCTGGTTGGTAGTTAGCTGGCTAGCTTCAGTTGAGGGATTCCAGATCTGGAGTAAATAGAAATACTTTAGAAAAAAGCAGATCCACGCCACATTGGGTGAGCCGGGTTGCAGGAGAGTAATTAGCAGTTGAGGTTTAGGAAAATATTTAGAAAATATATGCGAAGAAAAATATGTAAAAAGATGTATACAAAGGACATGACAGGACAAAAGACAAAGATGTCTGACTGCTACGCCTTCTTGGAATTATCTGAGGTTTTGGTCAGGTAGCGGCTCCCATCACTTCACTGCTGAAGGGGGGGCCGGTAAGCTTGCATTGGTCGGCTGAGGCGGACAAGGCTTTTGGTCACCTGAGGGCTCTGTTTACCTCGGCTCCCTTGCTGGCCCATCCGGATCCTTATTTGGCATTCATAGTGGAGGTGGACGCGTCCGAGGCTGGGATAGGAGCCGTGCTCTTTCAGCGCTTTCTTCTCGAAGGCTGCCCGGCGGAGCGAAACTATGCTCCGGAGCTGTTGGCAAGGCTCTGAAGGCGTGGAGACATTGGAATGACAAAACACCCTGGACTGACCACCGTCAATCTGGAGTGTTCCGAGCAGTTAAGACTGAAACCTCGCCAGGCAAGGTAGGCCATCTTTTTCAACCGTTGACTAAAATGATTAAAACGCACTGATACACAGAACTGCTGGATCCCACTAGGCCTCCTAGCTGGTGGCACCGGTAGTGCTGGACGTTGTTGACTAAGTAGGCCCGCTCCCCTCCAGTTGGCATTGGCTGCGTTGTTGTCCGACCGGTTGACTACACATGTCAATCCTGGGATCAGTTGGACGTTCCGTTTGGTGTAATAGTTTCTACGTGTGCTGCTATTCGCTAAGGTAAGGCTTCTAGGCACCTCTCCAGAGGGAACCTAGCACCCCTACCAGTTCCACAGTGTTGATTACCTGTTGGATTTTCGTTGCGTTAAAGGGAAACACAATAGGTCTGTGGATCTAACTAAGTCCTGGTCTCCTCCCTCTGCTCTTCCTAGACTACACAATTATCTTTGATACAAAGTTCGGCTGTGTAGCTAGCTAGGTCCCCAGTTCTAGGGTCTACGATCAAACAAATCAAGCCTTTCTATTGTAATGGGCAAAGAGAAATGAAAATGTGATACTACCTGTGGAGCGAGATGGCTCAGAATCGCTCCGCCACTTTTCAGAACCTTGTTGAGTGCAGGGGTACCAGTTCTGTTGGCATCAGAGTCAGACGTTGGCTAGCTGTTGGCGCACGGAAGAGACGTGGGACACCGCCATGTTCTCCAGCTATGTTCCAGAAAGCCAGCGCGACATAAAAGGCTAGTGTTCACACCGGGTCTAAAACTACACAATTATCTTGTGTGGTATTGTAGTGCTTGAGCAGACAGCAAAGACATTTATTCTTGTTGTTCTGGATGCTTGCTAACATCTACACTAATCAAGTTCTGTTCAGTTGACTGTAATAGTTGTGCTGCTAACGACGCACCCCGCTAGACGGTGGACTAGCTAACAGGTTAACCATTTTGCAACAGAATTAGCTAGCTGGCCTTAGTCCAGCTTGCTACCAAGGTCTTTCAGTGTAAACTGACGTTGTGGGCACCTCCTCGTTGAACATCTCATTCCAAAATCATTGACATTAATATGGAGTCGCCCCCCCCATGCTGCTATCTCCATGATTTCAAATGTTGGAACATTGCTGCTGGGACTTGTTCCTTCAGCCACAAGAGCATTAGAAATTGATGTTGGGCGAGATTTGCAACCGACAAATCAAAAGGTGTTCGATGGGGTTGAGGTCAGGGCTCTGTGCAGGCAAGTCAAGTTCTTCCACCTCAACAAACGATTAATGTATGGACCGTTGTACTATAATGAAATGTAATGAAATGTAATGAAATGTAATACTACCATCCGCGGAACACAGATTTGTCCTTCGGACTGCCAGATAGTGAAACGACCACTTCAGAGAACCGTTTCCACTCCTCCAGAGTCCAATGTTGGACGCGGCATTCCGCATGATCTTATTTGTGTTTTATGGCTGCTCGGCCATGGAAACCCATTTCATGAAGCTCCGACGAACAGTTCTTGTGCTGACATTGCTTCCAGAGGCATTTTGGAACTCGGCAGTGAGTGTTGCAAGCAAGGACAGACGATTTTTAGTGCTTCAGGACTCAGCGGTCCCGTTCTGTGAGCTTGTGTGGCCTACCACTTCACGGCTGAGCCGTTGTAGATCTTAGACGTTTCCACTTCACAATAAAAGCACTTACAGTTGACCAGGGCAGCTTTAGCAGGGCAGAAATTTGATGAACTGACTTTTTTGTAAGGATGGCATCCTATGACGGTGCCACATTGAAAGTCACTAAGTCAGTAAGGCCATTCTACTGCCAATGTTAACCGGGTCCACTAATTTGAAGGGGTGTCCACATACTTTTCTAAATGTAGTATATGTTCTCTCGCTGGTGGGTATTATCATCAGAACAACTTAGAACTACTTTTTGAGCAGACAAACCGGGTTTCCATTCAAACGTTTTATTTATTTAGTACGTTGGATTAAAAAAAGTCATGATAGGCCCGAATTTGTAAACTTGTCGCCAAAACGAAATACGCTAGACCAGTTGACTCCCGTGATGATATGTTGGGTTATCTCCCACTATGACTCGGGAAAGCATGCAGTTTAATAGGCTACACATTAAATAAGTTATGAAGAACTTCACAGGGTGGTGAAAATGCACAGTGATGAGCTTGCTGCTCTTTTCCAAAAAAGGATCAAGGGTCTGATTCTGGTGACACAATGATCAATGCTTGGATGCTGTTATATACTGAACAAAAATATAAATGCAACATGTAACAATTTCATTGATTTTTAGTAAGTTACAGTTCATATTAGGGAATCAGTCAATTGAAAGAAATTCATTAGGCCATAATCTATGGATTTCACATGACTGGTAATACAGATATGTATCTGTTGGTCAGAGATACCTTTAAAAAAATGTGTCTCAGGATCTCGTCACATTATTTTTGTGCACTCAAATTGCTATCAATAAAATCCAATTGGGTTTATTGTCTGTAGTTTACGCCTGCCCATACCATAATCCCACCGCCACCATGGGGCAGCAAACCGCTCGTCCACACAGCGCCATACACATGGTTTGCGGTTGCGAGGCCGGTTGGACCTACTGCCAAATTATCTAAAACAACGTTGGCGGCTTGTGGTGGAGAAATTATCATTCAATTATCTGGCAACAGCTCTGGTGGACATTCCTGCAGTCAGCATGACAATTGCACACTCCATCAAAACTTGAGACATCTGTGCCATTGTGTTGTGTGACAAAACTTTTAGAGTGGCCTTTTATTGTCCCCAGCACAAGATGCACCTGTGTAATGATCATGCCGTTTAACCAGCCACAACTATCAGGTGGATGGATTATCTTGGCAAAGGAGAAATGCACACTAACAGGAATGTAAACAAATTTGTGCACAACATTTTTGAGAAATAAGCTTTTTGTGCGTATTTCAGAGATCTTTTATTTCAGCTCATGAAACATGGGACCAACACTTCATGTTAGTTCATATTTTTGTTCAGTGTATTAATGAAAAAATAATAGATTTTACATGCCTCCTCTAGATTGCATGGTATCAGTAAACGCAGATATTTCATAAGTGTCCATTCACACTTAACCTCTTCAACCTATGGGGGCGCTATTTCATTATTGGATAAAAAAACGTGCCCGTTTTAAGCGCAATATTTTGTCACAAAAAGATGCTCGACTATGCAGCTTTGGAAAGAAAACACTCTGACGTTTCCAAAACTGCAAAGATATTATCTGTAAGTGCCACAGAACTCATGCTACAGGCGAAACCAAGATGAAACCTCAAACAGGAAATGAGCAGAATTTTTGAGGCTCTGTTTTCCATCGTCTCCTTATATGGCTGTGAATGTGCCATGAACGAGCCTAAGCTTTCTGCCGTTTGTCCAAGGTGTCTGCAGCATTGTGACGTATTTGTAGGCATATCATTGGAAGATTGGCCATAAGAGACTACATTTGCCAAGGGTCCGCCCGGTGTCCTTTGTCTAAATTGGTGCGTAATCTTCAACTGGAGGCATTTTCCATTGAGATTCAGAGGAGAACGCACACTTCCACGAACGATATATCATCGAAGAGATATGTGAAAAACACGTTGAGGATTGATTCTAAACAACGTTTACCATGTTTCAGTCGATACTATGGAGTTAATTTGGAAAAAAGTTTGGCGTTTTGATGAATGAATTTTCGTTTTTTTTGGTAGCCAAACATGACGCAGAAAACGGACCGATTTCTCCTGCACAAATAATCTTTCAGGAAAAACTGAACATTTGATATCTAACTGAGAGTCTCCTCATTGAAAACATCCGAAGTTCTTCAAAGGTAAATGATTTTATTTGAATGGTTTTCTGGTTTTTGTGAAAATGTTGCCTGCTGAATGCTAACGCTAAATGCTATGCTAACGCTAAATGCTGTTACACAAATGCTTGTTTTGCTATGGTTGAGAAGCATATTTTTGAAAATCTGAGATGACAGTGTTGTTAACAAAAGGCTAAGCTTGAGAGCTAGCATAATGATTTCATTTCATTTGCGATTTTCATGAATAGTTAACGTTGTGTTATGCTAATGAGCTTGCGGATAGATTTACACAATCCTGGATACATGTTTTGTTCTTAGCTAAACGTGACGCACAAAATGGAGCGATTTCTCCTAAACAAATAATCTTTCAGGAAAAACTGAACATTTCCTATCTAACTGAGAGTCTCCTCATTGAAAACATCAGAAGTTCTTCAAAGGTAAATGATTTTATTTGAATGGTTTTCTGGTTTTTGTGAAAATGTTGCCTGCTGAATGCTAACGCTAAATGCTATGCTAACACTAAATGTTGTTACACAAATGCTTGTTTTGCTATGGTTGAGAAGCATATTTTTGAAAATCTGAGATGACAGTGTTGTTAACAAAAGGCTAAGCTTGAGAGCTAGCATATTTATTTCATTTCATTTGCGATTTTCATGAATAGTTAACGTTGCGTTATGGTAATGAGCTTGAGGCTGTTTTCACGATCCCAGATCCGGGATGGTTTCAATTACAAATGGCCATTATTTTTCCCAATACACTTTTAATCCTGATACAGCACCATATGTGTCCAACAGTAGGAAAATAAATGACAGAGAATGTTCTGGTTCAGATAAATCAAGTAAAATGTCATCTGCATACAATGATATCACATGTTAATCTTCACCGATCTCTATGCCCCGGATTGAGCCATGAGTTATAATTATTGATACCAGGGGTTCTGTAGCTAAAATAAATAAATAGCTAGACAAAGGGCATCATTTTTTTGTCCCTCTTGATAACTTAAATGATTCAGAGATCTGTCCATTTGTTCATATACAGTGGGGCACAAAAGTATTGTAGATGCTTGGTGGATTCGTACAATAGCTTAATCCAGGAAAGAAATACTGGACCAAACCACACTTTTTGAAGACAGCCACCAAACATTCCCGTTCCACCATATCGAATGCTTTTTCAGTAACTTTTGATACTGCCACTTTTATAGCGTTCTAGTTCTTGGTATAGTCGAAGACACTGAAGAAGAAAAAAACTGCTGAGATTGTCCGAAGACTTCCTGTTCCGTATAAACTATGTTTGACCTGAGTGAATCAACTTTTGTATTACTGTTTCTACACTGCTCAGAAAAATG
Source organism: Oncorhynchus nerka (assembly GCF_034236695.1). Lineage (NCBI taxonomy): Eukaryota > Metazoa > Chordata > Actinopteri > Salmoniformes > Salmonidae > Oncorhynchus > Oncorhynchus nerka. The sequence goes on along the minus strand of NC_088404.1, from coordinate 28,064,259 downwards.
AAGGGAACACTAAAATAACACATCCTAGATCTGAATGTATGAAATATTTTTATTAAATACTTTTTCTTTACATAGTTGAATGTGCTGACAACAAAATCACAAAAATTATCAATGGAAATCAAATTGATCAACCCATGGAGGTCTGGATTTGGAGTCACACTCAAAATTAAAGTGGAAAACAACACTACAGGCTGATCCAACTTTGATGTAATGTCCTTAAAACAAGTCAAAATGAGGCTCAGTAGTGTGTGTGGCCTCCACGTGCCTGTATGACCTCCCTACAACGCCTGGGCATGCTCCTGATGAGGTGGTGGATGTTCTCCTGAGGGATCTCCTCCCAGACCTGGACTAAAGTATCTGCCAACTCCTGGACAGTCTGTGGTGCAACGTGGCGTTGGTGGATGGAGCGAGACATGATGTCCCAGATGTGCTCAATTGGATTCAGGTCTAGGGAACGGGCGGGCCAGTCCATAGCATCAATGCCTTCCTCTTGCAGGAACTGCTGACACACTCCAGCCACATGAGGTCTAGCATTGTCTTGCATTAGGAGGAACCCAGGGCCAACCGCACCAGCATATGGTCTCACAAGGGGTCTGAGGATCTCATTTCGGTACCTAATGGCAGTCAGGCTACCTCTGGCGAGCACATGGAGGGCTGTGCGGCCCTCCAAAGAAATGCCACCCCACACCATGACTGACCCACTGCCAAACTGGTCGTGCTGGAGGATGTTGCAGGCAGCAGAACGTTCTCCACGGCGTCTCCAGACTGTCACGTCTGTCACGTGCTCAGTGTGAACCTGCTTTCATCTGTGAAGACCACAGGGCGCCAGTGGCGAATTTGCCAATCTTGGTGTTCTCTGGCAAATGCCAAACGTCCTGCACGGTGTTGGGCTGTAAGCACAACCCCCACCTGTGGACGTCGGGCCCTCATACCACCCCCATGGAGTCTGTTTCTGACCGTTTGAGCAGACACATGCACATTTGTGGCCTGCTGGAGGTCATTTTGCAGGGCTCTGGCAGTGCTCCTCCTTGCACAAAGGCCTGCTGCTGGGTTGTTGCCCTCCTACGGCCTCCTCCACGCCTCCTGATGTACTGGCCTGTCTCCTGGTAGCGCCTCCATACTCTGCACACTACGCTGCCAGACACAGCAAACCTTCTTGCCACATCTCCCATTGATGTGCCATCCTGGATAAGCTGCACTACCTGAGCCACTTGTGTGGGTTGTAGACTCCGTCTCATGCTACCACTAGAGTGAAATCACCACCAGCATTCAAAAGTGACCAAAACATCAGCCAGGAAGCATAGGAACTGAGAAGTGGTCTGTAGTCACCACCCGCAGAACCACTCCTTTATTGGGGGTGTCTTGCTAATTGCCTATCATTTCCACCTCTTGTCTATTCCATTTGCACAACAGCATGTGAAATTTATTGTCAATCAGTGTTGCTTCCTAAGTGGACAGTTTGATTTCACAGAAGTGTGATTGACTTGGAGTTACATTGGGTTGTTTAAGTGTTCCCTTTATTTTTTTGAGCAGTGTATATGAAAAGCCAATACCTTTGCAATGATTTTTTATTCCACATTCAAGAGTGATACTGGGCAGAATGATCCGTATGACAATGGATCCTTATCTTTATTTTTAAGTAGGGTGATTGTAGCCAAACATACTGACTGGGGAAGTACATTTTTCTACACAGCTTTTGTGAGCATATGTAACATAGGCTTTAGTAATTTGGGACAAAGGTGTCTAGAAAATTCTACTGGGAATCCATCATTACCAGGAGATTTCCCATTTTGTAGTTTATTAATGGCCCCCAACAGTTCACCTGGGTAATGTTTCTATCCACATTAATTTCCTCTGGTTCACTTATAATTGGTAAAATGGCTTTATTAACCCTCTAGAGTCGAAGCCTTGTCTAATATGGGGGAGGGGGGTTCTAAGCTAATTTATGGAAATTTTTTAAAATGGTGATACCAAGGATTATTTACAGTAGCTATTTCATTTTGAAATTTAAGACCCCTCAAGGTATCAAAACAATATATATTTTTTTAAATGATTGAATTTGGCAATGGTGCTATTAGACAATAGAAATGCATTGAATAACAGATTTACTACATGGAACAAAAAAAATCTAAAGAAAGATTGTTCTGAAGTGATATAAGAAATGTCTTTTTTTTTACATGTATTTATCCGTTTGGACGCTACAGATGTTTTCGTGACAAGACAATTTTCGGCATGTCTCATGGTATGAAAAACATCACTCTAGCTCTGTCACCTTTCACCGCAGATGCAGAAGGGCAATATTTTAACAAATGGATTCCAGGTTTTTACCTCATGAAACTGGTTGAGAGAATGCCAAGAGTGTGCAAAGCTGTCATCAAGGCAAAGGGTGGCTACTTTGAAGAATCTCAAATATATAAATATATTTTGATTTATTTAACACTTTTTTGGTTACTACATGATTCCCATGTATTATTTCACTGTTTTGATGTCTTCACTAATATTCTACAATGTCAGAAATAGTCAAATAAAATAAAATACATTTTAAAAAATAACCTTGAATGAGTAGGGGTCCAGAGTGGCGCAGAGGTCTAAGGTACTGTATTACAGTGCTAGAGGCATCACTATAAACCCTGGTTCGATCCCGGGATGTATCGCAACCGGCCGTGATCGAGAGTCCCATAGGGCGGAGCACAATTGGCCCAACATCGTCTTGGCTAGGGTTTGGCCGGTGTAGGCCTTAAAATAAAATAAATAGGTGTGTGCAAACTTTTGACTGGTAATGTAGATCGGCAGGTAAGGGTGATCTAAAGTGGCTAGATGTTCTTTACCATTCGGCCATCAGATTTGCCACCAATGCTCCTTATAGGACACATCACTGCACTCTATACTCCTCTGTAAACTGGTCATCTCTGTATACCTGTCGCAAGACCCACTGGTTGATGCTTATTTATAAAACCCTCTTAGGCCTCATGCCCCCTCCTAATCTGAGATACCTACTGCAACCCTCATCTTCTACATACGACACCAGTTATGCCAGTCACATTCTGTTAAAGGTCCCCAAACACATTCCTGGGCCACTTCTCTTTCAGTTTGACTGCAGCTAGTGACTGGAACGAGCTGCAAAAAAACATTCAAACTGGACAGTTTTATCTCCATCTCTTCATTCAAAGACTCATTCTGTTACATTCCCCAGTTTCTGTGTTGTAGTTTGTGTATTTGCATGTGTGTATTTCAGGAAATGGAGAGAGAGAGAGAGAGAGAGAGAGAGAGAGAGAGAGACTCTCTCTCTCTCTCTCTCTCGGTCTTTTTTTATTGAAACATTCTCAATTCATTTAAAACTCACCCCCCCACTCCTAAAATAAAAATATATCCTGTACAAATCACCATACACAAAAAACCTCTCCTACAACCGTATATCCAAAACATCTTCCCCAGCAATACAGACAGCCCCCCCAACACACCATATCTCCTCAAACATCTCCACACATTTGATCATTTTATAGAACTCAACCCTAAGGCGTGCAGAGACCATCCCATTAAACAGTAGTAAAGGGTCTGTTATCCCCTACCTTTGACCCTGTTCCTCCTTGTTAGCCAAATAGCTAACTTTGCCTGAGCAAACAGAAAATTCAACAAAACACATTTTTCTTTCTCCTTACTCGAATACCTGTATCCCATTATAAACATCCCAACAGCAAAAACCACCCCCAACCTGTCACACAGACATTCCAACAGAGACATTAATGGCATTAACCTGGTGCACACAGAAAACACATGAATTACAGTTTCTTTCATTTGACAGAAAGGACACCCCTGCCCAATTCCCGGATCAACCCGTGCCAACCAGCTGTTAGTGGCCAGGGCTCCATGAAGAACCCTCCACTGGAGGTCCCCTGACCTCTTTAGTACTGGGGGTTTGTAGAGCGCCCTCCATCTAAAACCCACCATACTCTCCGCCCCACATACCCCCTGCCACTGATGTGCCTTCACTCCTGTTAGGCTTCTAATGCTCCTAACCTTAACGCAGAGGTTGTAGATGGCTTTACCACCCACCCCCTCAAACTCCCCCAGGCTCGGAGTGTTAAAATCTAACAAGTCCTCCAGACCCCCTTGCCAGTCTCCAGTCTCTGCCGTCACCTGCAGTGGCCCCTCTCCCTTTGGCCTCTCAAACACCCCCTTACCGGCTCAGACAGTGCCTCCTGGACCTCCTCCAGGAATCTCTCCAGCAGCCTAAGAGACGTTATTCCTGTTTGTTGCGCCAAGACCTCCGGGGTTTTCCACCCCTCCTCTCCCAGCAGTCTCAGGTCACCCAGCCTTTGTAAACCCCCTGCCATCAGTTCAATCTGCAGGGTGGCCGACTGAACCGATCTCAAAGGGATGGCTGGGTTGTGGAAGATAGGCTCCTCCCACACCCACTGCCCAGGCTCCACACCCCCTTCTCGTGTGGGCCTTAGCAGCTGCCAGGCCCTCAGCACCGCAGAGTAAAACTCTGAGAGACCTGCTGTACTCAGCCTCTCCAGCTTCATAAGGAACAGCTGCCGGTCCAACCCTAATCCGCCAGCTCTCCTCAGCAGCGCATGCTGGTTCCTCCAGCCAACATCAGTGTGGTACAGCAGTCTCTGCACCGCCTTTAGTCGGAAAGCAGCCATCCTGCTCTCCAGTTCCACCAGGCCCTGTCCTCCTTCGTGGACGGTCATGTACAAAACTGCTGCCTTCAGCCAGTGATGTCCCGACCAAAAGAAGTCCACCAGCTTGCGTTGCAGGTCTGCAAGCAGACCGGCGGGGGGGTTGAGGACAGCCAGTTTATGCCACAAGGAAGATGCCACCAGGTTGTTGATTATCAGCACCCTCCCTCTATATGACACTTGGGACAGGAGCCACCTCCACCTGGCCAGTCTTGACACCACTGCCTGTGACAGCCCCTCCCAGTTCTTGCTGACCCACCTCTCCGAGCCCAGGTACACCCCCAACACTTTAAGCCCTTCACAACCCCACTGCAAACCCCTGGAAGCAGAGGAGGAGCCCTATCCCCCCATGCCCCACATAACAGAGCTTTGCTCTTTCCCCAGTTTACCTTAGCTGATGAAGCTCCCTCGTACACCTTCAGACTGGTCTCTAGTTCCTGCATATCTTGCCCATCCCTGACCATCACAGAAACATCATCAGCATATGCTGAGACTGCTATTCCTGTCACCACATCCATGCCTGTCCAGCACACTCCCCGCAGTCTCCTGCGTAGCAGTCCTAAAAAAGGCTCAATGGCTATTGTGTACAGCTGCCCAGATAGAGGGCATCCTTGTCTAATGCCCCGCCTACTGAGCCCCCCTCCCACCTTAACCATACATGACGCCCCAGCATACAACAGCTTCACACAGGTCACAAAACTCTTCCCAAACCCAAACACAGACATCACATTAAACAGATACTCATGATCCACTCTATCAAAAGCCTTCTCTTGATCTAAAGAGACCAGTCCAAAGTTCACATTAGAACCTCTCGACAAGTCCAACATGTCCCTAATCAAGAACAAGTTGTCCGTGATTGAGCGTCCCGGTACACAATATGTCTGGTCCTTGTGTATTATAGAGTCCAGATGGGACCTCAGTCTGTTAGAGAGGACCTTGGCAAAAATCTAAAAAATCTCCGCACAGAGTAATGCCACAGGCCTCCAGTTCTTAAGTTCACACAAGTCCCCTTTTTTGGGCAGGAGAGTCAGAGCCGCCCGACGGCAGCTCATCGGCAACTCCTACCCCGACACATTCACGCAACACGCAAAAGAAATCCTGTCCAATTGTTCCCCAGAATTTTTTGTAAAATTCCACTGGAAGTCCATCGACCCCGACCTCGTGCACCCGGGGGACATCTGGGTTACTGCCTCTGCCAGTTCATGTGACAATCATGTGATACCTCCATCTCACTAATACACCGCTCTAGTTCCCCCAATACTCTCCTAGCCTCTGAGGATGAGAGAGCTGTGTACTGTTGACAGAAAAGCCGAATTTGCACTTTCCCCACATCCCACCATTGACTCAGAGACTCATACTCCTCTCTTCGCTGCCCCCATCTTTCCCAAAAAGTCTGGAAACCTGAGCAAAAAGTGGCATCTTGTAAGAGCTTTACATTGAACTTCCAATAAGATGCCTGCCGGGGCCCTGGTGAAATAGACAGCCGAGCCATGGTTATGTGGTGATCCGAAAACCCCACTGGGAGAATGGTAGCACCCAGCAGCCTATTGCTCTGATTCCTGGACATGTAAAAACGATCAAGTCGAGCTGCACTCACCCTAGCCCCAAAAACCTTCACCCACGTATACTGTCTTGTGTTTGGATGTTTAGTTCTCCAAACATCCACTAGGTCAAACTGATTAAAGATGTCCCTTAACACTCCCACTGACACTGAATGAGGCTCTTCCCCATTTCTGTCTTTTGTAAAATCCATTGTACAGTTCCAGTCACCTCCGATCACCAGCGTCTCCTCAGGCGCTACTTGTGAGAGTGCCTGTCTAAGACTCCCAAATAGAACCCCTCTTTCTCTCCCTGTGTTAGGCGCATACACATTTATAAAGACAAAACACATGTTGTTAATTTCTACTTTAACAACAAGCAACCTACCCCTACACACCTCCTTTGAGGAGCAAATTTTTACAGCCAGACCCGGTGCAAAAAGGACTGCCACCCCTGCACTAAGATTTGTCCCATGGCTCAACACACTTGCCCCTTTCCACCAGAGCCCCCTATCAACTTCATTCACCACATCACTATGCGTCTCCTGCAGAAACACCTGTACTTTTTTTTGTTTTACATATTCACCCAACACACTCCTCTTTCCCGCATCTCTGGCGCCATTTATATTGAGCGAGCCTACCCGAAGAGTCTCCATAAGAAGTGGGAGAAAAGCCAGCAGAGAAATAGACCAATAGCAAAGCTCAAAAAGCCCCAGTGTCAGTAAGAAATTAAACATTTAAACAGTGTCTGAAGGTAAACCTTTACGCACTGTTGTGACCCACTTCCTCAACCTAAACCGTTTCCTGGGTGAGAGGACACCATGCCCCTCATTACTCATAGCATGTTGTACTGATCTTACAAACTTTCTAGGATCAGGAAAAAAGCCTCAAGATTAACTTTTTCCCCTTAGTCTCATTCAGGAACCTTGTCAGTTCTCTCAACGTGTACTTAGACCCCTCTGGTTGACTGGCTGTCAGCTCCGGGCCAATTGAAGAGGAGTCTGAAAAAATAACTCCTCATCCTCTTCCTCAGACTCACTTTCCTCCTCTTCTCTATCTCCCACCCTGACCACCTGCCCTTTCTCTCTGGTTAGGGCCTCACCCACAGCAACAGGCAACATTTCCATGGTGCCTTTGTCCACACCCTTTTTCCTTTTCCTCTTGACACCCTCCTCCTCCCCCCCTAATCTCTTACACTTCCCCACTATACTCTCCTCATCCACTAGAATAACCTGACTAGACGCAGTATCATCTGCACCACCCTCCATAGCATGACTAGGGCCAGCCCCAGCTACACCACCCTCCATAGCATGACTAGGGCCAGCCTCAGCTACACCACCCTCCATAGCATGACTAGGCCCAGCATCATCTGCACCACCCTCCATAGCATGACTAGGGCCAGCCTCAGCTACACCACCCTCCATAGCATGACTCGGCCCAGCATCATCTGCACCACCCTCCATAGCATGACTCGGCCCAGCATCATCTGCACCACCCTCCATAGCATGTCTAGGCCCAGCCTCAGCTACCCCACCATCTCTAGCCTGACTAGACCCAGCCTCTGCTTCTCCACCATCTCTAGCCTGACTAGACCCAGCCTCATCTACACCACCATCTCTAGACTGACTAGGCCCAGCCTCTGCTGTCTGCATCTCCTTACCCCCTGCATTTTGACCTCGATTTCCCCCACTTGCGCTTGTACCCTCACCTTGTCTATGGCCTTTATGTGGGCACGCAAAGCTCTTGTGCCCCAAATCCCCACATTCAAAACACAGTAGACTATCTGTGCTGGCAAAACCTGCATAGAGCCCCTCCCCATGCCTCACTTTAAAATGCACATTTAGCTGTTGCTCATTATTGTTCAGAAACATAAACACTTGCCTCCTGAACGAAACAACGTGCTTAATGGCATCTGCCTGAAAACCTGCTGACAGTACACGGAAACCGCAAGCAAACTTACCAAAACGACTCAGCTCTTTCCTAATTTGATCATCCGTAATAAACGGAGGCAAATTTGCCACTACAACTCTTGTTGAAGGGGTAGAGAGAGGTGAAATTGACACCAACACATCCCTTACAAATATTCCGCTAGCAATTAGCCTACCGACCAAATTAGCCCTTTTCATGAACACAACCACAGCTTTGTTCATTCTAGAAGCAGAATGTATAAACTCAGCTCCTACCTGTTCACCGACAGCGAGCAGAACCTCCTTCACCTTAACTCCGTTCTCAGGAACACACCTGAATCCATGCTGTATCGACAGCATCTCCTCCGCGCTAGGCTGAGAAGCCATTGCACACACTACACCTTCCAACCCCCAGGAAAGTTACTCTGTCCTCTTCCACCCTAACTTTGAAAAAAAAACTTTGGATACCGCTAAAAACAAATATTGCATTAACCTTCCACCATAGAAAATAACATGTAAAGAAAATAATCAAGAAAGTTAGTTAGGATAGAGCTCTCCACACCAAACACCCAAACTCCAAAAACTCCCAGCATGCACCGAGAGAGAGAGAGAGAGAGAGAGA